>NC_089427.1:2557150-2876793 GCF_013426205.1 Metarhizium brunneum
ATAAGAGTAGGCCTCTTGGACTTCGTAGTTGAGGCCAATCGAACCATGCTGTCGTCTGACACTGTTACTTGCGGTGTATCCACGAAGTCCTCCCCCCACCCGTTTAAGTTGACAGCATTATCTAACGCGCGGCTTCGCGGGCGGGGATTTGTCTGTGAGCCTATACTTGAAGATGATCGAAGTCGATGCGCTGCGCCAGTTTCAATGGAAGACGGCTGCGAAGTATTGAGGGAAGAGGAGTCGCCAGCACAAGGAAACGTTCGCAGACGTGGTTTCGATAACGCGGCGTTGCTTAGGAGCCAGGAGAGTTGGTCGGCAAGGTTATTTCGAGTCATGAAGACGACGAATTACTGCCCGACTGCTGATAAAGAGCAACAATGGCTTACATTTGAGGACCTAAAAAACAAGTCGTTCTTATCGACCAAAACTGCAGCCTGTTGCAATCACGCTTTAGTCCTTCTCAGATTCTCAGCGCTCCACATACATTATCGACGACCGTGAACCATCGCGTAGCGCGTCGCGTTAGTCAGCAAGAGCGAGATCACGTGGCTTGGCGTTCAACCTCCACCTACGGAGTTATTTCTGCCAGGGAACACACCACTGCCAGCATCCACGCCGAATATATAGACCATTATCCATTGTAGCACAAAATTGGCTCCCTGTTGGCTTGCTGGATTCATTTGTTCTTCGAAGATTCGTTCGTGACGTCTGAATCACTCATATAGTCATGTCAGTATCACACATCCTTCTCCAGATGGAGTACCAGAGGCTACAACACTCGCCAAACGAAGTAATGAAATTAGTCGTATCTCAGTTATACAATTACTTCTCGTCACTTCGTTGCCCAATCTTGAGTGGTAATCTCGATGTATTCTTACCTTCAACTGTCAATTAAATGCAAATGGCCGCGGCTGTCGGCGGCATCGGTGGGCCCGCAGATGCTCGGAGACAAGCCGGCGTTGTATTCCCGAGCCGGGTGGGTCTCGGTCCGGATTCAGCCACGCTGGTATCCGTGATTGGCTCTTGCCCGCCGCTTTGTTACCGGTTTTGCATACGGCAGCTGCCCGACTTGTATGTTGCAATGGAGAAGTAGCGCACATGATGCAGATGCGGAAGCCCTTTCTTACCTGACTCTATATTTTTGGTGAGAATGCCCTGGTCAGGATGCGACCCTGGTGTCAAGTCGACACAGTTGAAGAAGTGATCAATCTCGTGAGACACTCATCTCGCTGCCCAAAACTCCCGTCGGCAACCGGCCCACATCAAGCCGTCGCCACTCAAGAGGAAAAATTGGAGTCACCGGAACCAGCCGTATTCTTGGGATGGAGTGTCGGGCTGTTGGCTGCTGCCCCAGCCATTCGGCGGCGGCGGCGGCTGTCGGCCCCAGACCGCAACTCACGACCGCCTCATCTAGGGGCAAATTTTCTTGCCTCGGAGTCAAATGGTTCATAAAGAGGCAGCTACCACTTTCAACTGGCCCTGTTCCATCATCCAAGTTCTTCACTGTACCACAGCGTTTACATCGTTCTTACGCACCTTCCTACAGTAGTGAGACCAGAATCCCTCGCGCTTTGCTGAGAACAATGACATCAGGCAAGAAAACTACAGGGCCTGTAGAAGGCCTCCCCAGTACGATGACGGGCTATGAGAGTGATAGCACCCAGCTGGAAGCAGAGGACAAATCAATTTGCGGATACCTGCGCCAAGATATTCGAGGTTCCATGTTCACAGAACTTCAACTCGTTATTCTGACATTCTGCACCGGAATGCAAGGTGAGATCCCGCGATATTGGCCCGAAATCACGGAAGAGGAGAGTCATTAATACAATTTTCATCCTTGTAGATGCTACGACGTTCCCTGACTATCACTGCTTTGCGTCCAACCAAACCGGCAATACGGTCTTCTTGTGCTTGGCACTCATCCTCCCGCAGTTGAACGGCGAAATGTTCTTTACACCCAACATTGGCATGGCACTTGGTCTCTTCCTTGGAGCCGGTTGGCTCACCGGCCAGCTCAGTCACATTATCGGACCCCGAAAACGATGGTGGTTAATACTCTGTAACCTGGTCCAATCGAGCTTCGTCCTTGGAGCAGCAGCGATCCAATACCAATATGGAATCAAGTCACAAGGACCCCAGGCATTGGCTGTCATTGGATTGCTAGCCTTTGCCGCCGGAAGCCAAGTTGTCCAATCCAGAAGTCTGTCGATGACGGAAATCAGCACTGCCATGGCGACTGCAGCGTGGGTTGACCTCATGATTGACCAGAAGCTTTTCGTGTTGAAGAACCGGCCTCGTACTCGGCGCATAGCATTTCTCTTGGCTCTCGTCGTGGGTACGCTTGTCGGAGCTGCGATTTACAGAGAGGTAGGCTCAGCTACCGCCATTGTTGTTTCGGGAGCTGGCAAGCTACTTGTGACGATGCTGTACTTTTTCTCTCCCGCTGAAAAGGCCAAGAAGGAAAAGTCCCCTGCATAACTGACGACGAAGTAATGTATTTGGCGTACAGGTGGGGTTTAGCAACTTCATAATGATGGTTGTTTCTAGAGCTAGGAGTTTCGTTTCAATAGCATAGCGGCGGGATATCCTTTATTAGCACAAAAGCATATTAGAACACTGAATGAGGCTGAGATGCCACATTATAGAATACAGAGTATTTATGCCGGTACCGTCTCATGAGCCAAGGAAAGCTGTACCACGGAAAACACCGGCACGATAGCTGGCAACATTGTAATCAGATTCTGGTGTTGCAATAGAGAGAAGCGCTAACGAAACACTATGTTAAATCGTATTCTGGAGACTGACAGCCAAACATCGTATACCAATGTGGTTGTCCAGCGCATTTGTCTCATAGCAGACTTCCAGACGATGCGTACTTGGGTTAGGCAACCATTCGAATGCATTCAAGACACCCTACATCATGTCCTTTAACATGACAACGTGTCATGCAGAATAGATGGTCCAAATTAGTTGAGACTGGGTGTTGATGGTTCGTCATTAAGGGCCTCGTTGGGCAATTGGCAACCGAGAGCGCTCGGTTCTTGAAGGGTGGGCAATTGGAGCTCGAGACTAATGGCCCTGGACGACAAATTTTGTGCGAGCTACTCCGTGCGCCGTACACCAAGTCAATTCATGACTGTCCGTGGCCGAGAAATCATGGGTTTCAATGTTACCCTACAGCGCCAAAAGGATCATTTAAACCAGAAAGATTAATCAACCGGTCTGTCTTCTTCCACCTTGCCTTCCCCCCTTTTCCCTTCCGTGAAAGCAAGGAAGGAGCATTCACGCTGTCACAGACGTTACTCCAGCTGCCAGGTGCTAGCTAGGCTGCAGCGGGCGGGGCAGTTGGCAGACTCGGGCGTTAATTAGGAAATAGCCTCACGCCACCTTCGCCTGCCTTCGCCTGTTGAGCCACTCATAGCAAGTGGCTTTTGCTTGGCTCCAGTGAAGCTTGGTGCTGAGGCCCGCACTGGTTAGACCTGAGGCTTGAATTCCCGTTGGTCCCCTAATCCTCCAGGGTTCCAATGTCGGCGATGTCGGTTTCAAGCAGAAAATGTGCCTGGCGCCATATTGGATTTATCCTCAGACGCTTTTATCCAGGCACCAGTGCGCCTCTGCCCTCTGGTCTGTGGAAAAATTCACGATGCACCAGAATGGCATGGCCAATGTCGGGTCCAAATCTGGCGGACCCTCCGTGCAGTGAAGAATCATTTGAGCGTCGGGCCGGCAAGATGTAGGCAGAGATCTCGGAAACTGGTGTGAACTTCGCCTTTGGCTTCTCGCTTCTCCAACTCCAGGCAGCACCACCAGATCTCCGAAGCGACTGTTGCGTACTTGCATTCTATTCGGCCAAGTGTCCAAGGTGAGACTCAGCATCCAAAAACGCCTACCCCAAACTATTGTTCCTGGGGGTGGAACGTTTACTCCAAATACGGTTTGCGGCTTTCAGCTCCCCTCCTTGGCCAATATAAACATCGTCTGCTGGTATAAAGCCATCTCCAATCCCATCAACAATGTTCAGCACTATTCTCCTCACTGCCACCTGCAAACGCCTGCCATCGACGTTTTGTCCCCAGCATTCATCCGTTCTGTTGTCACCATCATCGCAGCTGCTGAGGAGTGGCAATTCATCCCTTCGTCCTTTTCCCCATCTTCCCAATCTTGTCATTTCCGAAGTTGCCATTCCCACAGCACCCTTCTAGCTCTACCAAGTCCACAAGTCCCAAATCGTCATCAGAATATCCGGTTCTTAATCCCAACTTGTTACTCAAATCGATCATGGCAGCCTCAAATTTGCCGCAATTGCCTGCTGCCCTTTCTGGTCTGGCAACTTTCATTGCCGAGAACCCTGGCAAACCCATGGTTGAGATTATGGAACCATATCGCAACTATGAAGCTCGTTTGCGGGAGGTTTACGCCCAAGATCGCCAAAATCCAATTCTGAACGATCCATATCTCAACGTTGTTCCCCTCTTTACCGAGGACACGGCCAAGATCACGACTCGAGCAAGGGAATTGTCTGCCGAGTCCGAAGATGAAAAATCCAGATATATCATGCCGCTGCCAGCCGACAAGCGAAGGCCTCATGGCTCACCAGCCACAGTGGCCGACTTCACGGAATTCCAGCACAACTTCAACATCTTTTCGGAGTCTTCGCTGGTTGAGGTCGATTGGAACAATGTGGTTGCCGCCGGCTCTTCTGTCGTCAACTGTTTACTGCCGGTGCCCAAGGAGTTCAAAGTTTCAAAGCGAAAGCTGCGCGAGTACTATCACGAAAAGTTCTGTCCGGCATCTGATGTCGATCTTTTTCTTTATGGACTGACCCATGACCAAGCCATTGAAAAAATAAAACAGATTGAGCGTGCCGTCAAGGACGCTCTTTTGAATGAAGTCACGGTCGTACGTACCAAGTATGCCATCACGATAGCGAGCCAATACCCCATCCGTCACATTCAGGTACGCTTTTCGCTATTCGCAAAGTCCACATTACTGTCTCCCGCAATGCTAAGGGTTGGTTGCAGATCGTTCTTCGTGTGTACAAGTCTGTCAGTGAGATTCTAACCGGCTTTGACATCGACGCTGCCGGTGGTGCCTATGACGGCAAACAGGTTTATGTCACACCCAGAGCATTGGGAAGTTTCATTACTCAGATCAATCACGTTGATCTATCTCGCCGCAGCCCCTCCTACGAGAATCGTCTGTCCAAGTACTCACACCGTAATTTTGAGGTTTACTGGCCAGACCTTGACCGAGCCAGAGTTGACCCTACCATTTTTGAGCGAAGCTTCCAGCGGACACTCGGTCTAGCCCGACTTCTGGTTCTTGAGAGATTACCCACCAACTATGCTCGTGAAACTTATCTTAATAAGCGACGAACTGAGCGTGGCAGACCTGCGCGATACCGAACTCTCGTGCCCATGCGAGGCAATATCAAGGATTCCCATGAGGATGAGGTAGCCGACTGGCTTTCGGAGGAGGATGTCAGTAACTATCACACCTTTACTGTTCCGTACGGAGAAAAGTTCAACGCCAAGAGAATTGAAAAGCTCTGCTATACCAGAGACTTGCTGTTGAACGCAGAGTGGAACCAGCCAAAGGAGCGTGAAGTATACCTTCATCGTCACCCTGCTTTCTTTGGACGCGTAGAGGACGTCATTGAGGATTGCTGCGGTTGCTGCCCAAAAGCAGTCACACCCGAGGAGATAGAGATTTCAGAGAAGGAGGCAGAAATTTACATCTCAGGCAAAGTTTCATTCCTTATTGACGATCCAGGTCGTCAGCAAATTGGGTCTTTCAATCCGCTTACAGAACAAGATTGGACGGATATGGCATACGTCGGAAATACTGCTCGACTTTGTCAGTCAATCGTTGACGGTGATATCGACGACGTGCTCAACTGGCTTTCCCAGGAAGAGGCCGACCCCAACAAGCGTGATTACACTGGGCGAACACCATTGCATCTTGCTGTGATGACTTCGACCCCCGATATTGTGAAGTGTCTAGTTGATCATGGGGTGCGCCTCACCGCTCGTCTAGCCGATGGTAGAACCGCTCTTCATTTGGCTGCCGCTCGCGGCAATGCAGAGATGATAAAGATTCTCATGGAAAAGAGCATTGAAAACGAGGAAGCTGAAGAAGAGAGGCAAGCTAGGCGCCGCCAGACTGCTCATGGAGATAAGGTTGTTGGCGCCAGGATATTGCAAGACACAGGAAGCAAAGAATCGGACGAAGAAGAGGCAGAAAAAGAAGAGGAAGAAGGCGAGGAGCAGTCAGATGAAGAATCAGAAGGTGAACTCATTGATGACGAAAAGACTGATCTCGATGTGCAGTCCCTCGCCACCGGCTCCTTCATTAATGTTTCGAAAAAGAAAGATGGTGAAAGCACAGATGATCTAGTTCCAGAACAGTCTGAAGATGAGCCAGATTATTATCAGATTGATGTGCTTGCTTGGGATACGCCTTGCTCGCCACTACACATCGCTATTGTCGAAGGCCACGAGGAGACTGTCAAGCTATTGTGCGATGTAAGTTCTTGCGAATCTTAGAGAGGCATTCGGTTTTCTCGCGCTTTGTTGACAACAGCTCTAGTATGGCGCCGACTCGATTTTGCCAGTGAAGTTTCTAAACAACAATAACGAGGCAGACACGGCGGCCCTTTTGACACTTACCCTGGCCCTTAGTCTTCCGAAAGACAAAGCTATTTCCATGGCTCGGCTGCTACTCAAGCTTGGTGCAACGTCTTCCCAGGCAGATGCTCAAGGATGTACAGCTTTCTACCGTTTTGTAGAGCATGGTGACACTGAACTCGTTGACACTCTGTTGGAGAACGATAAGATGGGTGTGAAAACGGCAATCAATCATATTGTATTTGGTGGCTACAGTTGGAATCCAGAAACCACCTCACCAGTTCACGGTGCTGTTCAGCACCGTGATTCCATCCTAATCCTCAAACTCCTCAACGCGGGAGCTGTTCCTGAAGTTGATTTTGATACTTGGCTGAAGGCTGCTAAGATTGCGCCGAATCTGTCCGGAAATCTCGGCGACCTTGACCGCTCCAAGAAGACTTACAAGCGGTCTTACGAATCTCCATTGTGCACTGCTATTCGGTATGGAAATATCGATGGCGCAATGAGGTTGTTAGAAAATGGGGCCAACATCGATGCAATGACACACGACACAAATGATGCCTTCGATAATGACTGGCGTTGGAGGTACACGAAGGGCACCTCGGTCTTGGATCTCGTACGCGACATGATTGAAATACTATCCAAATATGAAGGGGAAAAGTCAACCGTCACAAAGCCAGAGATACAGCCCGGCTTAGACGCCTATCTTGAAAAGCTTAAGCCCGGTACATACAAGCATTGGCTAGTCTCTAGAGATGTGCAAATCAAGAAAAAGAACTTCAGAATCAGTATGAAGTCTTACGAAAAGCACCTCGAAGTAGTGGATGATATTAAGGGTGCTCCGGAGAAGTTAGAGGCTGTAACAGAAGCCTTAGCTGGGTTCAAGTCTCTTGAAAATTTCATGATTTCCAAGGGAGCCAAGACGTTTGCCGAGCTGTATCCAAATATTGAATGCGAGAAGCGAAAGAAGACTTCCAAGGATGATAGAGAAAAGGACAAGGATAAGGACTACAAGTACGAATTTGTTTTCAGGACTGACAAGGACATGACCGAGGGGAGACGCGATGGATATATTCAGCTGTAGGTCCATTCTTTCCATATTCTATTCATACCGCTAACACTACAACCAGCATGGAGGCTGCCTGGAGTGGCAATCTGGAACGTATCAAGGAACTGACGCTCCAGGCTTGGGGCACGGAGAGAGATCAACCTCCGCTCAAGATCGTCATTACTGACAATAGTAACAACTCTCCATTCTCCGTTGCTTTCCTACATGGCCGTTTTGATGTTGCAAAGGCAATTCTGGAGATTGTCAACGCTCAATGGTCCCCTGCAGACAAGGATGAGGTTCGCTATAGGATCAAACAAGATCAGCAAGATGACGAGGATGATTATTACAGTGACGAGGACGCATCTGAAGAATCAGACAGCGAGCCACAGATTGAATCTCGTGTTATTGACAAGAACTTCACCATAGAGGATATTGGCCAGGTTTCTATGCAGGTCAAATCCCACATTACTGCGGTGCAGCATCTTTGCGATAGTGTGTCAACGTTCGACGTCAAGGACGGCGAAGCTTCCAAAGCTAAATGGCATCATCGCACGCTCTTCCAGCATCTTATGGAAAATGACAATGTCACTGGATTGAAAGTACTCTTGGATATGGCTCAGCATTTCAGCGAAGAAAAAACACCAGGCAAAGATGATGACGAAGCGACTTCCAGATTTACATTCCCTGAACGAGACTTCCGCTGGGCCGTGGAGCACGGAAAGACGCAAATGCTATCTCTCATTATCAAGCGAACCGGCGCAGGCGTCCCTCTAGATCATCTTGTGAAGAAGAGTGGTGTTGAAGTAAAGGAAAAGCCACGATATTACCAAGGGCTTACCGTTTATGGTAAAAAGAGGTTTGTGTTGTCTTACTCTCATTGCTCTTCACGTGTTTTGGGACTTGCTAACAGATGTGTCTTTACAGAAAGGATTGGGCAAATGCCGGCCGAAATGTGGTGAGCAGAACTAGTGGCATGAAGACTCCGCCGCTGCTGCATGCTGCACTGGAAGGATCAGTCGATGGTGTCGAGTTCTTCTTGGGCGATAAGCCACACAGACTCTATGCTGAGTTCGGCAAATCCAAGGCTGCTCACGAGGACTCGAGATTCAAACATTTGAAAGAGAGTCCTGGAGGCTTCAACAGGGCCATTTCAATGTGGCTTGGTGCTGATAGTAAGTTTCCTCTGTTCAGCCAATATCTATACCTACGTTGTCTAACCGTAATAAACAGATGACTTGGTCATTCATTGTGCAGTTTTGGGCAAATCCAAGGAATCGGCAGAATTAGTGGAGTACCTAGTAACAAACTGTCCCGAGTACCTTGAAAAGAAAACATCTGAAGGAGAAACGCCCCTGATGATTGCATGCAGGCTTGGTCGAACAGACTTTGCCAAGATTCTCATTAATGGCGGAGCCGATCAGTCAACTCGAAACTTGAAGGGCGAGAACATACTTCATGCGTGTCTTTCCAGGCTTCCCAAGGCTGCTCAACTCAAGCCCATGTTGGACCTCTTCGACGCCGAGCTCAGAAGCCATCTTTTCCTGCAACGTAAGAGCATTACAGAAAACGGCACCACCCCTCTACACACTTGGATCTGCCAAACTTCTGGACTTGGGGCCACCGGCGAAATCGAACAACACTATAGCAACTATTACTACCGCCGTGGAAGATACATCTCAAACCAAACCTACTCCGACGAGAAAGATGTTGTCGACATGCTAAAACTGCTCCTCGAGTGCTCAAAGGGCGAGGAACTAGACATGCTTAACGGAGCCGGCGAAACTTGTCTGCACACAGCCACCAAGCAGGACATGCTATCCCTAGTCAAAATTCTCCTAGAATTTAATCCAAAGCAACTCTATCGCGAAAATGCAGTCGGCCGAACTCCCGCAGAACTCGCTCATGATGGCCTCATCAACCACGTTTTCTCGCGGCCCGACCGCCCTGAAATCAACCGCAACGAACAAATCTCCGACATCGTCAACAAGTCTACCGAAACCTACCGCGATGAAGCTGTCTTCAAAGACAAAGTCGCCGATCAACTCAAGACCAACATTGCAGAGCTTGGTTTAAGCGGCGACTATTCCGCCAAGGACCTCGCGCTCATCCTGCCAGCCATGGGCATAGGTGAAGGCAAACTGGAGAAGAACTTGTCCACGGACAAACTCAAACAAGTAGAATGGGATTTTATGGCTACTACAATGGAGAAACACGCTGGTAAGAGACGACTTGTGAGTCTGAATGAGGCGAATGATGTCGCTAGACGGCTGGGAGAGAAGCACACTGGCTCGCGGTACTTTAGTGTCGAGTCCCGGAGAGATGAAGACGACGAGCTGGCATCAGAAAATGGAAAGTGGGATGAGAAGAACGATTTTGCTACGAGAGAGTTGGCAGATCGGTTGGCTAGTGCGTGGCTGGAGGAGAAGAAAGAGACTGAAGACAGCGATGAGGATAGCGATGATGAGTAGGTGGTTTGGAACACGAGAAGACTCGGCTCGACTCGATAGCTAAGTTGCTTATCATACAATGGCTTGATTTCATATTTCTGTCACTATTACTATCTCCTTTATAGTGCTTGGCCATTAACATGATGTTTTATTGCGGATGGGAGAAGCTCCATGATGATTAGATTCCAAATACACTTCCTCGAACTCCAAAACGTCAAATCCGTGACTATTACCAAAATTGAGCCCCATATATATTTGCATACACTTTCTTGGGAAAAAAAACACTCCAACTCCTCCACTCATGTACTGCTCACGCCACATAAACAGTAGCTTTGGGAGCTCCATCGCCCCAAAGTCCAACCACAGCCATGGCAAATGCAAGCGCAGCCAAACCAGTACGCGCAAAGTAGCCCCTGGCAAGTCTCTCAACCTCAACTCTCACTTCTTCCCCGTTGATATCCTCGATGTCCTCCTCACTTGCCGGTTCGCTGTGAACGTCGCCTAGGACTTCATAGCTGGCTTCCATTCTAGCGCGCGGGGATGACTTCCTAGGCTGCTGGCGCTGAGCAGGACGAGAAGCAGGTTGTGGGAGAAGACGCGGGATAACGGTCGAAACAACCGCGAGGACGGACGTATACAGAAGGTA
Source organism: Metarhizium brunneum (assembly GCF_013426205.1). Classification (NCBI taxonomy): domain Eukaryota; kingdom Fungi; phylum Ascomycota; class Sordariomycetes; order Hypocreales; family Clavicipitaceae; genus Metarhizium; species Metarhizium brunneum. The sequence goes on from NC_089427.1 coordinate 2,567,921, forward strand.
CGGGTGGCGAGCCCGGCGAGGCGAGAGAATGAAGGCGAGGAAGAGGGGTGCCGAAGCAAGCGATGTAAGTGTCAGGAGTGGCGTCTGCAAACTCGTGGCAAGGGAGGCGATGGCCTGCGAGGCGGATGCTGATGATGGGAGGCGCAGGAGCGCAGGGAGAGTGATGTTGGAGACGGTGTACGATACGCCCTGTGATGTGTTAGAGATGGTTCTGGGTGTAAGCCGAGGCCCTGTGCGTCATTGAAGCCGAGATGGCGATGCTGTGTGCTCGCCGCAAGTTTCAACATCTGCTACTACCCAGAGCAAAAACATCGTAGGCTGCGCCTCGAGCACATATCACCGCCATTCCGAATGGCTGATCAAGTAAGTACAAGAACAGGCAAACATACCGTCAGCAACCCCAACGAAAAAGTGCCCACGAACTTGAGGGCCGAGACGGCCTTTGCGCCAGCGCAGACCATGATCCTCGTTTGTGTCGGTTGATATTTCTCAAGTCGGTCAAGGGCTCGATACAGTGGCAGCAACGAAATTCCGGCAACCGAGACGAAACTGGTGATGCGTCGGAGCGGCCAAGAGGGGTCTGTTGGAGAAGGAGTGAGGAGTCGTTGGAGCTGGGGCGAGTGAGGCCACCAGGTACCTGTTAATATGTACTAGCACCGCTGCACAAGCCGAGCTTCAGCTGCACGATTGTCCATGGCCTTACGTCAAAGGCGGGCCATAGAGATGCCCCCCTTTCATTGGCCACCTGTGATGCAGTGAACAGTCTCCACCTTTTTGAACACTAGCCCCACACGAACTACCACCAAAAAGCTGTCCGTGTTTTTCTCAACCTGACTTTGTCTTCTTTGATTCCTTTCCTCTCTAACAACTGCATCAGGAATCGGTAAGTACACATACCCTTGCACGCAAAACCGCCCTGCCAGCACATGTCAAACAGTCAATCTCAATGATGAATTATTTGCTTTCAAACCCTCCATAATAATAGGAAGAGCCGTCTGAGACACCCCTCGGGTACAACCCCTTGGCTATAACACCAACTTGAATTTTCCTGCCGATGAGTTTTGATCCCGCTGCTATTTTCAAACTAGCGTCTCTGTCTTTTTATACATCGCCATATGTATTGAGCAGGGTGCCGGGGGAGTGAGGATCCTCGTCGTTGGGCAGGTTGGTGCGGTGGGGGGAGTGGTGCTTATACAATGGGTTTCTGAAGAGATTGTTGTGTGTTCTTTTATTCTTCTTTTTTTCTCAAAAAAAAAGTTTCACCTGTTTATTTTTTGACACAAGCTTTGTCTGAGACGTGTTCAGAGGATTGAGTGCTGACATGGCTTTGAAAGGTTCCATACTACGACATCTCGAGCGGGCGGCAATTAAGTTCGAACGCTATAATTTTATGTTGCGCTGCGCAACTCATGCAATCATTATATAGCCCAGCAATAATACACTTTTCCATTTCGCCCAATCTCTTGTTCACCAAATCGTGTCTTGACGTTAGTGCTACCAAAATAAAGTGCATTTTGAACCTTATGCATCACTGTCACTGTCGAATACCTGTCGTCTGCCACGAGCAGGACGTTTTGCAGCCAGATCCTCAAGATCTGAATCTGATGCGTCCATCGAAATAACTTTCTGAAATGTTTTTCTCTTAACTAGCGTGTCGACGTCGGGCATGTCGTCGCTTTCCTGTGTTGCTGAAAAGCGTGTAGGAACGTAAAACGGTTGTTTTGATTCTGCCTTGGGCGTACTTTGTGCTGACGCTGTCGTTGGTGATGTAACCTGCGATCCGACCATGCTCGATGTCCCTTGATTGTCTGCCACAACAAAGTCCAAAAGGTCCGCGCCATCATCTGATCCGCCATTTTCTATCAGATCACTATCCCGCTCACAATCGTCACCAAGCTCATCGCTATTGATGCCGGTTCTTTGTTTCGTTTTTCTTCCCTTTCGTTTACTCTTTGGTTTCTTGGTCCTCTTGCGAGCCCTGCTATTCATTCCTGGGGTCTCTGAATCATCTTCTAGTTCCGATAATCCAGCGATAGAAGTTGTCGAAATCTTCTTCCTCTTGCCTCTTGGAGGCTGTGATTCTTCATTGTCCGCCTCCATAGACCGCTGACGAGTCGACCGCTTCTTTGTTCCTGAATCAGAGGTATCATCCACATCTGGTTCTCCGTCAGATGCAATGAAAGCTCTCACCGTTATATCTTTAAAGTGGCTAGTGTCCGTCGACCGACATTGTCTGACCAGGCTCTCGGGCTCAGTGCCCATCTTTGCCAAGAGCTTAACAAAGCGTCGAGTGCAAGTGCCATGTTTCAGGTTTGCCACTGGCCGCAACTGCCTCTGAAAAAGGGGATATGCGGTCATACTAGGCATGTCTGTTTCCTCAACCACACTATGATTGAAAGGTAGGTCGCGGTAAGATCTGTCGAGCTCCTTAAGCTCCTCCTCGGTCAGAGCCACACTACTCAAATCCGGAATGCTCTCCAGGTCATTTAATTCGGGGTTCTGTTTGGGTTTCGATTGTTCTGGCTTTGGGCCACTTTTCATATAATACGACAATTTCTGAAATCCAGTCTCTACCCCATCAGGCATGTGAAACTTTTTGGGTGGTTTCTTCTTCCCGGCAGCAGGGCGACGTTTCTTTGGCTCTGGTAGAGATGGGTCCTGCGTGTTCTCAACAGGTATCTCCACAAACTTCTTTTCCACCTCTGGTCTAATTTCTCGGGGAACGATCCTCGTTGATAGGTCAAATCGAAAGTTGAATCGGCTTCCTTCACATATGAGTTTTTGCATACTCTCGTAGCTGTCCTTGGATTTGGCAAATTGATCTTCCTCTTTTCCTCTCATTAGCAGCAGAACAATATTCCCTGCCCTCTTTCGTCCAGTTCGGCCCATTCTCTGCAACATCCGAATTGGCGAAGCGGACGAGTCGTAACAAACAATAAGGTCGACTTGGCCAATGTCCAGTCCTTCTTCACCGATGGAGGTAGCCACTAGTACGTTGAATTCGCCCTTTCTGAACTTTTCAATAGTCTGGATCTGTTGTGCTTGTTTCATTCCTTCTCCTCGCTTTCCGTCCGCTTGTCCCACAAAGACGCTAGCCTTGAGAAGCGGCTGGTGCTTATTGAGTTGGCACACTATATCTTCTGCTGAATCCCGATACTCGCTGAATACGATCACTCGAGTAGTCGAGCCTTCCCCTTGGTCCATGAAATGGTTCAGAACGCAGTCTACCAACGCCGCAAGTTTGGGATGGCCAACAAAGCCATCTGTTCTCAGCCATCGCGAGATATGGTCCATCATTTTTTGAAAACTGGAGTGCTCGATGAGTTGCCGTTTGTATTTCGATCCTTTTTCGCCCTTTCCTTCCTGCTCGCTTCTAAAGTCTTTCATATTATCATAAAATGGCTTGATTCCGTGAAAATTGAGTAGTTTTATCGAGTGTGCCAGACTAGTCAGCACACTAAAGATTGCCCGCATCATGAACTGGACGCCCTGATTTGCATGCCGGCCTCGAGTTGCGAACCATTCTTTCTGAACCTGCATCAACCCATACGTAGACATTGCCATTGGGTTTCGACCATAATAAATATTCTGGGAGCCAAGTTTGTCGACAAGCGGTTTCAGTGCTTCTGTGAACAGCTCGCTAACAAGATTCATCTCATCCGATGGGTCAAGAACCATTTTCTCGATATTTCTTTCGTGGACATACTGCCTAATGTCAATTGACTCTTCTGTTCTGATTTCGCAGTGTGAAATGCCCAGATTGTCAATAACTTCTTGGACCGTTTCAATTTTTGAGCCTGGCGTTGCGGTCAAAGCCAAAACTCGGAAGCTCTTTGAGAATCTTCTTATAAGTTTTGTAACTTTTGCATATGCGTATTCGCCAACAGCACGATGCGCCTCGTCAATCACAAGAAGGGCGATGCTTTTAGGCTCCGCATACCCATGGGAGAGATCATTAAGCAGCGTTTGTGGTGTCATAAAAAATACGCGCCTCTTTTCCCACTCATCGGCTCTAAGAGCTGGCTGAATATCTCCCGTCAACAAGGTCGTATGTGATCGCGGGATGCCAACGATATTGTAGCAGGCGTCTATTTGTTGGGCGGCCAGAGGCTTTGTAGGGGCCACAAAAACGATCTTGGCTGATTTTGTCCATCGATAAAAGTTGAGCATGACTGTTGCGGCAATGAATGTTTTGCCCAGGCCCGTAGGCAAAGCGACGAGGGTATTGTTAAACAGGCTGTTCTTAACAATGCTGAACTGGTAATCTCGAATCGCGCCAAGATTTGTTGGGTAGACCCACGTTTCCATTTCCTTCCTGTCTAATTCGTGATGACTCGGCTCCTCGTGAGGCACGTCTGCTCGAAAAACTCTCTGTATGGGAGCTTGGGTACGGAAAGGCGCATCTTCACGAACCTCCGTCCCCCACAACGTCGTTTGCCGAAAGTTTCCCGACGCAGTCCTAGTCAGACCATTTTGCACTCTAGGTCCATTTGACGCTTTCCGAGATGTTGGAGCTGCCGCCACGGAAGTCGATGTTTCTGGCTCGGGTGAGGAGAAAGCATCTAAAGGTAAATCTTCGAGCTCTTGTGCCGCAGCTGCCAGAGGATTCGATTTCGTCCAGGTCTTATTTTCAAACTGCGCCTCATTTGATGACGGCTGTGAGATAGGCCGGGCCCTATTGGATGAAGATACCTGATCCAATGCCTCAAGGAAATCCTCGTCGACAAAATCCTCCCCAAACTCATCATCATCCATGTTTGAGGGGACCGACCAATCAGGCCACTGTTGAACTTTTGGGCACCTCTTTAATACCTCTGTATGGAGTGCATTTTAACTGAAACCCACCATACAGAAGTTGCTATGCATCCAGCTCGCGTGAGTCGGTGGTTGTCACGTCAAGCGCCGGCTTGGCCATGTACGCGTCTTAACATTGCTGCACAGGTTGACACGCGAAATGAGAACCGTATCACGTGATGTCATTAGTCGTCTTAAAAAAAAAGTGGTCGCCTTATCCACACGGTTCAAGGTTACTACATATCAAATAATAGACAACCTCGAACAGGTTCTATTCTTTAATTCAACGCTCATATAAGGCATTCACGTTCAGCCACGCACCGGCCTCATTGTCTAAACATCAAAACAAGTATCATAAACTGCTCATTCACGGCGTACTCCGAACATCACGTTGACTGGGGCTGGTGCCTGGGATGCCTGGTCTCTTTGACACAGAAAAGTGGGTCCTGAATGGACGTCGGTCACCAGGCTTTCACGCGGACCCATGTGCGAAGCTTGTCCATTTCTTCTCTTCATAACATCGTCTCTTCACACCGAGTGACCAGTCGCTCGCAACACCCAGCGCAAGTTCAGTTCATGTTTTGAGTGACACAGCGTTGACTTGCAGGCCGGTAGCTCGGTTTATAAGCGCTCATTGTAGCTGGCGACACGCTCGGCCACTCGAGCAACTTCTCCCACATCACTGCTTGGTTTAATGTGCGCCATCTCGTCTGTCTTTGAAGCACTGCTTTCTTTGTTTGGCTCCCTTTCTTCTACCCATCGATAACTTTCCGTTTCATCGGTGGCTATTCGATACTTCGAACGGAACTGCTTACACAGCCATTAAAGAAACCTTAGCCACAAACACATAAACAACAACTATAAACATCCAGCCTCCCGGCTGTCGAATCGCGTGTTCACCTTTCCCGAGGTGACCGAGACGAAATCACAACAGCCACTTCACCAGCTGCTTTTCAAAGTAACAACAAGTCTTCAGCGCTGAATTCTATCACTTGTTCCCTCACTTCGCCCTCTGGACGACTCTTCAATATGGCTCCCCGAGGTCCTCGAGCAGATGCCGCCCAGCGAGCAAATCGTGGTGCTACACCCAGAGCGAAGGCTACAACTAAGGGGGGCATTCAAAAGAGGAGGGCTGGTGTAACAAGGACCGACGTGGATGGCGATCTTGACATGGACGCCGTTGGTAAACAAGCTGCAAGAGCTATGGGAACCGAAACGAAGGGTCCAAAAGCAAAAACAGCGAAAGCCGCCCCAGGGAAGTCCCTTCGAGGCACCTCGGCAACAGCTCAAGCAGTTTTGAAGCATGTACAAGGGAAAAACTCCAGACTTCCTGCAGCCAGCTCAGGGCGGGTCACCCGATCGAGGGGCAAGGGAGTCGACTTGCACTTCCTCCGCGTGCATGGATTAAAACAGAGCAAAGCAGCAAACAACCAGGACGGCGGACTTAGTGATCTACTCATCTTCTTGGAGAGAAAAGCGTCCTCATTCACGGGAAATCAAACACGACAAATCATGATAAAAAAGGTATGTCGGCCATGAAAGCAAGATGCAGGGCGCCATCGTCTAGGGAGAAGTCGCAATGCTTGCGCACTGACGGCTTCGACACGACTATTTTCGTTGAGACACATTGCTCAGACGAAGACATGTTTAATCCGGCCCCGGTTGTGAAATATTCAGTTTTATAGTTACTCGCTAACAACAAACAGTCTCACATGGTTGGAGATTATGTCTTTATCGGTGCTGCGAAGGAGGACGCGGATGAGATCCTTAAACTCAACACTTTCACATTCGCCGGCGCACAACTGGAAATTGTCGAATCAACCGAGGATTTGGCAGGCCAAAGTAAAGGAACAAGATCCAAAGAGGGCCAAGAACTTGCAGCCAAGTTTCAGTCCATTTTGAGTCAGCGGTATATTGGCGGCGCAAACAAATTACTGAAACTTGATGCACTTGCTTCTGATGCCGCACTCGTCACAATGGGCATGTTTGAGAACCCAGATCTTGCATTAAGGTCATTCAAGGGTCTTATGGTCATTTGTGATGAGCTTTTTAAGACGGAGGAGGAGAAGAAGGAAGCTATTGAGAGCATCAGTCTTGCCAACAACAATATCAATGACGTTGCTGAGGTTGAAACGGTAGCAACAACGTTCCCTCACTTGAAGCACCTGGACATGAGTGGAAATCAGATCGCCAACGTGGCGGCCCTGGAAAGGTGGAAAGGCAAATTCAAGTCACTAGAAACACTCTACATGACAGGCAATCCTATCGATACTACCGATCCGAGCTACAAAACAACACTGTTGCAGTGGTTCCCAAAACTGCAGGATATCAACGGTGTGCGGGTCCGCACCGCCGAGCAAATCGCTGAACAAGAAGCTGCATCAAGGCCAAAGCCTATCCCACAGAGTGGCCCAGACTTCCGCGATGTGAACGGCATTGGCGAGAACTTTCTCTTGGCATTCTTCGCTGCCTACGACAATGACCGACAAGGCTTGGCGTCTAGACTGTACGATGATCAGAGCCAATTTTCGTTGGCCATTGACACACAGTCCGTTAGGGACAAGGACGCCCCCGCTCCGATGGGATGGGCTTCATACATCAGGGTGTCTCGAAACCTGATGAAGATTACACATCAAAATGCCAGAGTTCAACGACTTTTCAAGGGTGCCAACGTCATCTACGAATTGTGGAAAGGTCTCCCACCAACGAAACATCCCAACATCAAGGACGACCTGAGTAAATGGATCATGGACTGCCACCCACTACCCGGTCTTGCTGACCCTGCAGGCCAAAACCCAATGGGCGTGGATGGCTTGATCGTAACGGTACATGGAGAGTTTGAAGAATACGACGAGAAGACGAACGTTGTTGGGAAGCGAAGCTTTTCACGTACCTTTGTTCTGGGACCTGGTCGGCCTGGCAAGGAGCCTATTCGAGTCGTCAGTGATATGCTTGCCCTCAGAGCGTTCAATGCGCTACCAAACGTCTTTCTTGCGCCGAATCAGGCTCCTGTTGATGGCAGTCACAACACCGACACCAACAGCCAACATCAGGCCATGGTTGCTGAACTATGCAAACAAACTGGCATGGTACCGCAGTATTCGGAAATGTGTCTGGCCCAGGTTGGGTGGGAATTTGATAAGGCATTGGTGATATTCAACGAGAAAAAGGTATGTGCTATTGTACCCTGACACACTTGTACAGAGTCTAACTGTTTTTGCAGGCGGGACTGCCATCAGAGGCATTCGCTGTACCACCTCAGTAAAATAGTGTGGGACAGGTACCATTACAAACACCATATATCACAAAGAAGACCTGCGACCAGTTCGCGTCGAATTAGGTGCTATCAGGAGTGAGGAAGCACGAGTGCATTACTTGGCGTCATTGAGCGGCGAAACAAAGGAGAAGGGAGGACTATTGGGTTTATTTGATATCATGTTTTCTTTGAGGAGTTCGGGCGGGCTAACAGGCTTGAAACTGGCTTTTTTTTCTTTCTGTGCTGGTGTCGGAATCAATGTATGAATAGATTTTTGGTCGCTCGTCAGAAAGGTTCAATGGATACGCTTGACGGTCAATGAAGTCACCGGCAGATTGGAGATGTTGCAGTGAAGTTACACACGCTAGGGGGGTGATTTAGTTATATGCCACAAGACCTGATGCGACGCAAAATGCAGATTGGAAATGATGGTTTCAGTTGGGAGGCACCGGTGTAGGGTAGCACTGAAGCGGGAAGGCGTCACCAACCGTAGTGTAGAATGGAATTGGGCAGAATAAACAGGAACAAAGGACACCATGACCAAATCATCAACTGACATCGACCCGTGTATGGCACGTCACTACCTAGCACCCGAGGTGGTGGTGAAATTGACTCCTCGGCACATGTAGTTATGCACAACTCTCGTGTGCGGAGTACCCACGGGTCTCTCCCCCCCTCCCCCCTTCAAAAAAAAAAAGGTCGAGCACACCGGACCTTTTTTGTCATGGGCGCCAACGACAACGTGTGACATCTGTGCGTCTGCCTCCAACCACGATGTGTTGCTTGGGATTAGAACCACCTTGCCACCCACGATAAGCACCTTCACGGTAGTCTGCGAGTTGGCTTCACGAGGGGGCAGCCAATCAGCGCTGTGCATGGCATCATGGTAGGTGCTAGGGTGGTGATGAACCGCGCGCGTAGTCTCGGTGCTGTAGGGTGGGTGATGTAACGGGACACATTGATGCGTCACTTTGTGGTTGGGCTCTTCTTGCTGGCCATGGTAGGAGGGCGTGCTGCTGCTGGTTCTTTTTTTTTTTTTTTGGGTAGGGTCACTGTCACTGGTGGCTACGATGATACCGCTCGTGCGCTTCTGAGCTGGCGAGGGACACGCAGGGCGAAGTTGAGAGTCTCCCTTGATGTGGGTGGTGTGATTCAATGATTCACCTGGGTGGCCCTTTTTCTTTTCTTTTCAGCTAGACTGCGGAGTAGACTAGGACCTTTGTGTTTTAAAAAAGAAAGAAAGAAAGTATGAGCCTGTTGTTTTTGGTCTTGGTAACGGTTCTTGTCCGCCAGAGGCAGAACCGCTTGGGTGCATATGTGTGCCTACCTAAGTACTTAAGTACTTACCTAGGAGGGACTCTACCTGTGACAACGAAGTGTAAATGAAGTACAGTTTGGGTTAGCAGAACTTTATATACGTAGCTGCAAAAAGGGTCCATGGAGAAGCGTGACCTGAATCTGCGTCGCGGTGGCTGCTGGTATTGGGCGATGACCTGGGATCAAATGGGCACCGGACCCATGGGCCGGGGTGGGTTCTCGCCATGAAGAGCCTGGTACGTACTCCGTACAGAGGTACCTCGCACGTGGCTCTCAAATACCCGGTACCCTGACGCTCACCAAAGTTATTGACAAGTTACAAGACTACGTTGTAGTTGCGTTGGCGGTCCCGGGGATGGTTTTGTTTGAAAGCGTCAAGTATTTCTGACTTTCTGGGCCAAACCCACATGAGGCACGTTGCCATGGACGCATGAATTGGGATAGTACTACTACTACTCCGTACAATAACCCACATCCCCGAGCTCTTTGGATCGTCGGTGGGTTAACCCCGTGGTTACGATGCAAATTCTGCAACAGGACATGTGTGCCGCATCATCGTCTTTGACTTTTGGGTTGCTCGTTCCCAAAGAAACGTGCGCGATGCATGCATGGTGGGCACTAGCCGTTCCAAGATGGACAAAAAGAAGTCTCAATGTTGATCAGCAGGGTTAGGAGCCCAACTGCACCTGCAAGGAAACGGAAATAGTCGATGCCGGCAAGAGAATGAACACAAGAAAAAAAATATATCAAACAGAAATACTCCGTAGACCAAGCCTTTTTTTTTTTGTTTAATTCCATGGTGGCCAAGGCTGCCACGCGCTAGCATCTTCAGACGACCTCTTCAAGGAACATGACCAGACGACAGGACGATCTCGGGAATGGGGACATGGAACAGGCGGACGCAAGTTGAGTCAAGTAGTACAACCAGTACCAGACATCATAAGCACCTGAAGCAGGCCATTGATGGACCCTCGTCGGCTACAACTCCGTACCGATATTCCACATGTCCTGGGCCAGGTTCCCCGGTCCTCTGGCAAGCCGCTAGCATCAATTCGTGCTGCTGCTGCGGCGTGGCTTGGGTTGCGACTTCTGTGACTTTTTCGCCGTGCCATTAAAAAAATATCAGCCATTGCAAGAGACGACTTGCCTACTTTAGGGAAATACAGTCCGTCCGATTGCACCACGCAGATAGAGCCGTCTTTCATCTGACAATGTCTGGTTACCAGCTGTGCTTGAAGCCCCTGCTCATCTCTGCTGGCCTCATATCCCAAGCGAACCGGACTCAAGAGGAACCGGAAACACGAAGAGACCCGTTTCGTGCCCACCTGCATTGCTCTGCTCCGTACAATACGTATATACATAGCTCAAGAGCTATAATTCGCACTCGACGGAGTGCTCGGTTACTCGGATACGGAGTATGAAGTGCTATTTATTTCAGGCCAAGCTTTTGTCTTTGTCAGTTGATGCCACACATGACAGCCCAGAGCCATGTGGGATGTCGTGGCCCCCATCGCCACCACCGCTGCGGCTTGCACGCGTGGCATCACATCACGTCAAGTCGGACGTGGTCATGGCAGTTTCCGACCACGTATTGCCTGCTGTACCGTACGGGGTACATGTGTATGCACAGCACAGCTTCAAAGCATACGTACTATTAGCAGACAGGCAGTGCGTGCTATTACATGGCAGCGGATTATATCGTGCATCCGAGTTGACACACTCCCAAGCTTCAACCTAAGTACTTAAGTAAGCTGCGCAATGTACGGACGCAGTACTGGTACATGTACATAGTACTCCGTACTTCAGGGCATGCAAGCACAGAGAACAGACCAATGTCTGCATGTGCACATGTGGTGATGAAAATGGCATGGGCCTTGACCCCAGGCGGTCCATGGCCGGTTAGCGTGTTTCAGCCTGTGTGCGTGTACAGGACGCCAGACCGGGGGGAGGCTCGATCCATCGTCGCGATATCCCTGCTTGAAGCCGAGCCAGTCCAAACGCTGGTTGGCTGATGATCATCGGGTGTCTTTGATTCCAGAACGTCGCTGCTCGGAAGTCAAGTTGCTTTGCCAGAAAGCTCCTGATGTCATTTCTTGTGTCAATGTCTGCCATGACGACACTCCGCACCGTCATAATCTGGGCCAACATCAATCTAATAAATAAGCAGGTACTCCGTACATGTGTGCCGACCTAATTATCATCATGATAAACGTATTATTCATAGTACTTGACATGTTAATTAATAGCGCTTTTTAGCCAAAATATGTACGGGTAAAAATACTTGACAAAGGTGCTCCGGAGTAGATCAAAAGCTGCACCTCACCGCAATAAAAATATGTATTGCGCAGGAAGACTGATCGTCCCGACATCTGGATGCCCTGTTCCAAAATGCACTGTCAAGGTGTGTACTAGTACTACAAGTTTTCTGCAGGACACATACTTAAGTACATACGGGGGTCGGGAGCTTGTTGGGACCAGGGACCGTATGTATTGTAAATCTGTATAAATACTTTACCAAGCATGGAATTAATCCCCCTCTTTCTTTCCATGGAAGCATCGTTTTGAACCAGGACTACGGAGTACCCCGTAGCGTGCGGGGTACTGCAGCCGCGTTGCTGTTCCTTTTTTGTAGTGCTTTTTCTTCCTTTCCAGTTGTGGATATTTTGCTGTTGTTCTCAGAAGTTGTCTGTGGCATACTGCATGCTGCTGTATTTGACATCTTTTTCTCGTCGCGTCTTCATTGCATGTCATTTCGACACGTCGAGATGTCTTGATATTCATGCCAGCTACTCCGTCGATTGCCACGTTGACCACCGACGCCCAGTGCCATATTCATGCCCAAGACCAACTGCACTCCTTATATTGGCCAATATTGGCCAGGGATGGCCGATTGTGCCATGGCAGCTTTGGGAGTGTGGCCGCACTGCCTTGAAATATGCTAATTTCTCCCACGTAGAACTAATACCATGTTACGCCACCTTTCGACTTTATCTTTTAATGAAGGGCCCACGATTGATATGTATACACACGGAGTTGACGATTTGAGAATGGTATTTGCAGTACTGCTTTAGAGTTGTTCATTACCACCTAGGCAGTCGAGGCGCCCAGAAACCACTAGTCAACCGTACTAGAGAGACGGACAGGTCGAATAGGCCTAGCGCACAACGTTAGTATGCATTTTTGCAGTATGGAGTAAGACAAGACGTGTTCATTAAGATGGGATTTGAATATCGTGCCCTGTGGGGTAAGCGTTCAAATACACCATCAAGAGTTTCGTTGGAAGAGTAGTGCTCCGTAGAAAAGCAAAGAATTCGCAAGACGAAAAAAAAAAAAAAAAAAAAACAAAAAACAAAGCCAATGGAGCATGCCGACGTGTCGGCTGAATGGCTCATGTTCCAGTGGACGTTGGACACTGAGTACCATGTGTGTATGTAGATGCGGTGAGTAAGAGCTCTGGAGAGACATGGGATAATGTTTGCTTTGTTCGTAACACACTCAGCTAGGCGGTGGAATTTTTTTAGTTCGACAAAATACTCCGGCGTCCGGGTAGGTATGACTGCGAAGACTCCGTCGAGGTACATACGATACCCAGTTGTGTCTCGAATATTGATCATGATTTTTTGTGGTGCTTCCTTCCGTCCAGCCATCTACTTCGTAGCTCGACGTTGTCATCCTGCAGACGATTGAGCGAAGCAGCCCTGCATCATAACGCTTCCCTGCAGCTCAAAAGCCCAACCAACCTCTCGTGGCCTGGAGAGCTGCCTGCGCATGGTGATAGGCCAAGTGGTGTGAATGTCTGAACCCCTTTTCCCGATTCCCAGCCAACTTGTAGCAAGTGGCGGTGATTGGACGGGGGGGACAGGCAGGGACAGTGATATCCAGCCACCATAGTAAGCCACCCGCAGGTCCAACACCCATAGAGGTCGATCAAGGCAGGCATGTATCGAGAGCCAAAAGAATACGATTCCATTGTTCGATGAAGCTACCGGAATGCTGGGTACCGTGTCGCGATGTGGGACTTGCACCGCTGGAGGCTTGGCGGTGGGTTGCGCCCATAATGGAACTTTGCACACGCGTGTTGATTGGCCTCACCTGGATGAGGTTCCTCCAGCCCCAATACCGCCTTGGTCAAGAGGATGACAAGTCGTCAGTGGTGAAGAGAGGGCGGAAGGCTGGAGAGGGGCGACGGATTGTCTTGTCTGTTGGGCGACGGGTGAGCGTGCTGCGAGGACGAGGGCGTTGGTTTGGTCAACCACTTTGTGCCCAGACAGAGATGTCTCCTCTCCCTTCTGTTATTGTATTTTTGCGCGACAGGGCCAACAAGTTCGCTGGTGGCCCTTGCTTTGGGACTGAAGGGAGGCCACCGAGTCGCAATACATACTCCGTACATACAGAGAGAGTACTCCCTAGAGAGAGCACTGTGATAGCAATACTACTGCAGCTCCTATCTGGGGTTTCGCTGTCATTGTTTCGAGGTAGACTGGCTGGTTCTGGACAGTGCGTCAATGCATCTCATTCGTCGTGCCGTCCAATATGGAAATACTGCTACTTACGGGTCTGGTGGACTGCGAGTTCGTGGACGGCATGTCTCGTCCCGTGTGTTTGATGCCGTGATTGTCCAGTGCTACGGAGACTGTGTGCCCGTGTACGGAGTACTGGTGTAACAAAGGCGGTCCGGCCAATTGGTGAGGGAGCAAACCGGCGGCGACGGTCAGTCAATGCACTCTGTGAGGTGATGATGGGATCAATTCTGGATGTGCAAGGGCCAGGGCCAAGGCCAGGCAGGGCCAGTCGTCAATCGTTCAATGTTGACTCGACCCCCCGGTGCCAGCTATCGAAGAGCCCGGGCGCCGTTGTGGACGCTGTGTGGGCGCTCTCCGGTGGACCCAGCGCCGGCAGCATTGAACCCGGTCAACTGGCCAGTACGTCAACGTGCAACTGGGTAGCATCGCCGGTGCTCGCGCAGGTGCCCCTGGTCAACTCTTGAAGCTTGTGCATGTGGCCCTGGTCTGTGTGCCCCTGGTGCCTGTGCCCGTACCTGCACCGGCACCTGCACCACCTGGGCCGTAGTACCAGTACCAGTACCAGTACCAGTGCCAGTACCAGTACGCGGTACGGAAGTACGTACTACTTGTGCCTGTACGGAGCACCAGACCTCTTTCTGGCTGCCAGGCCGGGCCAATCTGGTCTCAACTGGTGCTCAAGTGCCAGTTGAGTTGCAGCATCGCACCGTTGACCTACCCAGTAGGAGCAGTTCCTCTCCTGGCTGTCTGGTTCGTTCCTGGCCATGTTCTGGTCTGGTCTGGTCTGATTTCCTCGCCCTCCCCCCACGTCCCAACCTGTCCCATTCTATTTGCCCATCCCATGTTCCATCTCCTGATCCTGTCGACCTTCATCTTCCCACCCTCACACTCTCTCCTCTTCCTGGAGTTCCTTTCCGTTCTTTTCTCCAAACGCCTTGCAGCTGGTCTTGTTGCTGCCCTACCTTGAACTTCGCCTTGTCTTTATAGTTTCTTCCGTGTGCCGTCGAACAGCAGCCCTGCGCTTGCTTCTTTTCCACATCGCCTTGGAGGTTTCAGGCGTTTCCGACCTCTGCCTGAAATCGAGCTGCTCATCCTTTCACATTTTTTTTTTCATATGCACTCGACGAATTTTGGAATTTGCTGGCAATATCGACGTCTAGACGACGCAACACGACAAGGAATACCGTTTTGGGGGACTCGAACCAACTGAAACTCGCGTCGACTCTCAACCGGAATAATTCGAATCACCAGTGCCTTACGCTCCGTATTTTCCTGCTCTGCTCGTGTTCTCGCTGCATGAGGCCGAATTTTTCGAGAGCAACCGCAGCCGTTGCAAATCCCCCGTTTGCACCATAACTCGGGCTTTGAAACGCCGTAATCCGTCTCTTCTCATACCCGCCCTGGTTCGAACTGCCAACCGCAGAGCAGGCTTCTCGCACATATTATTTGTGGATATCAAGCCAATTGATTGTGCTGGCTTCACTGTCGTCATGTTATGAACAAGTTCAAGTGAGAAATTAACATCGTGTGATTTGGCACTAGGCAATTTGCCCATTCTTGCGAGCTCCCTCTGCCTTCAAGGAACATTGCAAACATGCCTGCCCCTGAACCTTCCAAGTCCTTAGACAATTCGTGCACTGTCGTTTACAATGGCACGCTTTACTCCTATTCACCTGAAGGTTTCGTGTCAATTCGCCTTGAGGATGGCGCGAAGTGGAATATTCTTGACTCTGGCGTGAAAGTCACGGGTGCAAGTTGCGTCGGCAGCGCCAGACCGAAAAACATTGATCCAGCTTTCTTCGTGGTTGGTGGCCAGGCAGACTCCGAGGACTATCCTGGTTTACAAAAGTTTACATATTCGACTGGAAAATGGTCCACGGTTCAACCTACCAATATGGTCACAAAGCACCGGCAATGGCATTCGTCAACCTACATCGAAGCAACCGACACAATTCTGGTATTTGGTGGGAACCAAGATGGAAAGAGTGGCCCGTCGGCAGACACATTTATAATACAGGCTTCAGAGCCTTATACTGTCACCATACCTCCTCCTCCGGCAGTGCCGTCTAATCAGCCCCCAGCCAGCTTGCGCCCGATTCTCGCCTCGGCAACCGATGCAGACGTGATTCTGGTAGGAGGCGGTGACAATCCTGACAATACAAAGGTGTACTGGTTTAGCGTGGGAGGCAATTGGCGATATACTGACTGTAGTCTAGCTGAGCCTATCAAGAAGGATACCAGCTCAATACAGGGAACAGTCGTCTCAGGAGAGGATGGGTCGAAGAACTTGATATTGTTTGATCTAAGCCAATCACCAAACCAGGTCTCTCGTGTGGTTATACTGGATGGCAATGGAAAGTCCTTGACTAACTCACCTGTCATAACCTCTCGCGATGTCGACAGGGACAAGCGCGATCTGACTTTGGCTAATTGGCCAAAGTACAACTCTTCTTTGGCGCCAAAGGAAACGAGGGAAAACTATGCAATGGCACGAGGCCCTAATGGTATGGTTGTCTTTTCCGGAGGCAACCCCAAAGATTCCATCGCATTATTTGATACGGCGAATAACGGTTGGATCAATGCCACTACCTTCTTTGACAGCACACAGAAGGTTCTCTCGAGCACTTCTACCACGTCTTCAGCAACCTCGACCTCTACATTATTCACATCAACTTCATCAAGTTCTGTCGCTGCTGCGACCTCTACCACAGCAGCAGCTTTGCCCCCGGTATCCGACACGCCGGAGGATTCGGGTCCTAGCTCAAATGCTATTCTTGGTATTACGCTGGGCTCTATTGCGGGTTTCCTTGCGCTTCTAGGTCTTATCCTGTTTTTGCTTCGGCGTCGCAGGAAACAGCTTGACCACACGGAAACGGGGAGACCGAGCCACACTCCATCTGAAGAGAAGGACATGTTCGCTTTTAACAAGAGCCCATTGTCCCCACCTCCCCATTTCAAGGGACACCGGCCACAAGCATCGGCTGAATCCTATTCCTCTGTTGCTATTCTCATGGGCCGAATGAATAAGGAGAAATCTGGACTGAGCAGGAAGCCAAGCAACGACACGGCACGTAGCTCTGTGAGCTCCTTGCATAAACAACTTAAGAGTAAAATCAGCAAACCTATTCCTCAGAACATGGTACATCCATCTCTGCAAATTTATGAGGAGCGTGGTGTAGCATTTGATCCTTCTGTGGCAGAACCTCGTCCTCGAAATGGTCGGATGGAAGCCAATGATGGTACACGTCGAAGCTCTGGTTGGAATCGATATTGGTCTGGTGGCAGTGCCTTACAAATCCTTGGGTTTGGCAGCGGCAAGAGGAACACCATGACTTCCGAACAAAGCTCTCGGTACTCGGATGTTACCAAGAACCCTCGCGCCACGCAAGACTCGGCAACGGTTCCGCCGCTGAACTTCGAAGGGCGACCAGCTGTAAACAGTGTTAACTCTGGCAGTCCAGTAGTTGCACAGTATGTCAGCCAAATGCCTTTCACTGAGGGTATGTCTGGAACGATTGAGCGACCTGTGTCGCCAGTATCCTCAGGGTACTCCAGTGGCATTCCGGAGAGTATTAATGAGATATGGGATCCCATGGAAGCTAGTAAACCATGGGGGGCCAATCGTGCTCCGAGCAGTGCATATGGACCTAGCTCATATATGACATCGGAAGCTCCTGGTGATCCTCCGGCTGTGCAGCCTCCTTCGGGAGTCAGCAGGCAGCCGCAACTCGCTATGGCGTCAACGTCTGATATGAGCTGGCTTAACCTTGGAGACCAATCCCGGGTTTGAAAGAGCAAATAATTCCTCCTTGATTAGGGAGATCTGATGACGTTGCTCTCTTGAGACGCGTTCTCACGACCTAGTGGTGTAATACCCAGCGACACGTTTGGCGTGGTGCAACGCTTGCATTTGAAGCAGACACTGCTTTTTGGCAAGTCGAGGCAGGGCAAAAAAAAGTACAGCACACTTGTCTTAAAACAATTTCTCACATTTCTTCATCTTGTTCATCTCCGACTGGATCACTCAGGCCTATGGTCTCTAAGAAGACTCGGAAGGCTGGTGTCAACTCAGCACAAAGCATGACCTGGCGTCGACATCTCTTGTGTTTGGACATATTTCGGATTATACTCTGTGATTGCGCGTTCTATTTTCTCTGCATCCTAGATCACAGCCACTCATTGGCGTTTCTTTCTCTTATTTCCATATTTTGGCGTCATTCGTTACGATACCACCGCTACCCTCTTGTCGCATGTAATTCGTTGAAATGAGGAGGATAAGGCTCCCTGGAATATAAGAGGATTGTCAGAGAGACGCGAAATAAGACTGCTTGCCGCGAGACAATGGGCAACCAGTCTTTGTATGTATATTGCGGCAGGCAGTTCTGCAAATATGTAGCTAGCTACAAAACACATGCATGACACTAGTCTAACATTCGGCCTTGTGAATTCTCGATTTTATCTGCATATGTTGTCGGAATGTCTCATGTTTTGTTATGTAAGATAGTTGGCAACGCTACACTGGGTAAAGTTGTCAACTGGAGGACTGCTGTAGCTCTACCTTATGCACATGACAAAGTTGATAAAAGAGAAGAAAACACAGGCGAACGAAATGGTTCTTATAATAAATATCTCTGGAACAGTTTCCCCCCCAGAATCGCCCGGTACACGACGGTGTAGTTTCGCAGGTTCCACAGCGACGCCTCACAACACCAGGATATTTATTCTGTCAGAGAGGTGATATACCTTTCTAAGCCTTGCTACGAGATACAAGATGCGCGCACGAGGCTACTACTTTGGTCAGATGAACGGACTGCTCCCATTGACAGCAAGAGGGGAAGGTGGTCACGACGTCGGTCTCCAGTTTGCTGCAAGGAAGTCTTCAGCTCGCGTAGGTCTATTGGATTTCTGTCTCAGCTTCCTTCCTCTTCCTTTACTGACTGGTGACGAGGACCAGGGTTCTGGGAGGGTCGGCGTCCAAACACGGTCGTTGACTGCATAGTATTTGGCAGTCGGGATCTGCACTTTCATGGGTTTGGTCCGACTGGGCGAGTTCTTGTTGGCCCTCCCCTTTGCTTGGCAAGGGTTCTTGGGCGAAGGCTAGAAGAGGACATGACAGTGTATTCGGCGTCGGGCTGACGGTGTTTGTGTTTTACGAGGTTTGCTTGCAAAAGGGCGGCGGGAAGGAGGATATTTTCGGAAGGAGTTTGTGTTGCTTCTTCACACCACTGTCTACTGTGGTGTAGAAATGAACTGGTGGCTTCCAAATAGGATCGATATTAGACTAGAGGTTGTCGTTCATGTTTGCCTGGTTAAATAGTGACCGCCATTTAACACTCGAGGAATCGCTTGTGCTGTTCTGCAAGTTCGTACTCGAATTATATTCGCATTCTTGTTTCTCTTCTTCCCGGTGTCGACATGGCTTACAGCTCCAACCCGCCGTCCTTATCAAACCTGCCTGTTCATCCGCACAGTGACCACGCGGAGGACGTGGGAGAAAGCCTTTGTCAGAAGCTGGGGTCCGAAAATATGCAAGGTGTGACAGCCCTACTACCTTTTGTGTCGGGTGATTGGCCAAGTTTCAACAAGGTTCGAACTAGCTCAGCTGATGCTTTCTACGTTACGTCGAAGGATATCTACATGATCAGCTTGACATGAACGCCGGTGAGCGGCATGAGACTATTATATGCGCCACACTCTCTGTTTCTTCCTTGAGCGACGCATTGCAGCTCCATTTTCAAAACTGAGCAAGCAGGTGATTCCGTTACGCTGCTGTTTTTAACATGGCATCAGAACCAAACTGCCCACAAAGTGCCTGATGTGACTAACACAGACAGCCAAAACCTCATGTGATTGGGACGAGCATTGTATACTTCTGCTGTCGCACGACGGTCCAGAGACGCATTTGACAGCCGACTCACGGGTGGATGATGCCACGACCAATCGCCATCATTGTTAACCTTTGCTCGACTGGCTCTGTGAGCCGCTGCCAACTTGTATGACGCCCAGTGACATAGATGAGATCCGTATCCTAACACGGATAGGGTTTGCTAAGTCGTAGGATTGACTCCAAGTTTCTGGCCGACTACTAAGAGTGAGGGGTGTGGGGGAAACATTGAAATGTAACAGACGAATTCACAACAGCTATATCAAGCACACCAAGCTGTCCCTAAAGCAATCGAACAGTAAGAATCAAAACTCGGCACAACCACGTACAACATACATGCAGCAAATATTAGTACATACATACTTGCGGACGGGATACTTTGTGACACGGTGGGACTTGCGACTCACTAGCCGATGGGTCTGCCGGGGACAGCATGATTCTGCAGACACATCAGTCCTGAGGGGATGTATCGTTTTTGTACGTGACGCGAAGGAGAGAAGCTGAAGCCTGAGTAGGCTCTTTCGGTTGCCGGCTCTACAAGACTCTGTCCGTTGCCGTGGCCAAGAGGCACGCCACTGGATATGTCTGATGAGCTGATAGTTGAAGCAAGAGAACCCTCCAACACGAAGAAATGGCCATGCTCGGCAAAGGGAACAAGAGCATCGGAAGACTATCTGTCGTTGAGTGAAGCTGGATCCGCGCGTGGTCGTACATTTCCCTGGCAGCCCGACTTCCGACCAACATTCATGGAGCAATGGACGGGCAAATGATATGAGGGCTAATGTCCAATTTGGCACCTTAACCTCTACTAGGATCTCCAAGCCCGCTTGGCCTCCCGCACGCTGGGTTGGACGAATCCCTAATATTCCCGCACTAACCTCCGGGTGGAGGCCGGGTTGCCCAAACTGGAGAAGCAAAATCGACCGCTATTTCCCGAATGTCTCAGTATCCATCTACAAACGATCCCTAGATGCAGCTAACTAGTGCAACCCGTCCACAGAGGACACAGGAATAAGGCCTGCCCATGTAACAAGAGGGCATGAGCTTCCCATTTCATGCCCTGGAGAGCACAAGGCTGATATCACAAGGGTGTAGAAGGAATCGACTTGGCTCTTGAGATGAAGGCGAAGCAAGTGAGCCACAAGGCGGCAAAGCGTTAAGGCATCAGCCAAACAAGCAACCAGGGACAATAAGCTTGGTGGACAATGGGAGAGAGACCGAGGCTCAGCCACATCCAATGAAAGAAGGAAGCGATGAGTGGAGAGGGACCGTGTAGAATCCTGGATAGTTGACGTGCTCGTGCTTTGTCTTGATCGGTTTCCACCACTTGTCCAAGAATTTTCCCAGGCGGTCTGTGGATAAAGTAGTCGTAGGACCAAGTCAATGGGGCCGTCGCAGGCGCTAGTCTTTCAGAATTGAACTGTCGACCAATTTTAGTCGTCGGTAGGCTTGTTTGTTTTGTGTTAGCCCGGTTGGTCGCGAGTCGCAGCCAGGACTGGGCTACTCTAGTAAAAAGATCATTGCCAATCCCAGCAAACGCTCCAATCATAATGAGCCCGTTTCCCCCTATTGTATTGTCGTAATTTGCTATCATGGGATCATCCCTCCGTGGTTGGGGACGGATATAATATCCAGAAGCCAGTTGGCCCAAGACGGAGTGTGGTACGGGCAGTATTTGCCCGACTCAACAAACATGTGAGGCCCATGTAAAAGATAGGGTTCGCTGCTAGACGGTGTCGAATGACGCTTCCATACTCGGGTGTATGGAGTGGAAGACTGTTTATTGAGGAAGACGTCCACCCATAAGACGTCCACCCATAAGACGTCCACCCATCTCGAGCCATTTTGGGGTCGGGCGTTCGATCCACAGCGGTGGTCTCGGGGACCCTGGCTGGAAGCTCTGTTCCGGATTGTCTCTGTCGGCATGATGGACGGCCCTGGTCATGGAGGCGGGCATGCAAGATGGTTGGATGGATAAGCCAGTTCCCAGCACCACGTCTGGTCCCACCCCGACCGGCTTGGAGGTTTCGAGTTCCCACATGGAAGACAGCCTTGACCAGGCTAACGCTCGATGGATGATGGTGGCTGGTGCCTGTCTGGTACGAAAGGATGATATTTGAGGACATATAACCGGTGCATCTGGTGTTTGTCGAAAGTAGCGTGGCAGCTGCAGTGTCTGGGGTCTACCCTTGAGGAGGACTGCGCATCGTAGCTGCCGTCTATGTTCAATGTTACCAGACTATATATTGTATTTGTGCCGTGCCTGCGTTGGTGAGTGAAGAGGTGAAGAGGCCCTTGTCAAGGTGGCTGGACCTAGTGACCAGTGTGTCCCCAGTGGGTTCTCCAGTGCGCCTGCCCCAGCAAATGCCTGAGCATGCACTCTGCACCCAGTACTCCGTAGCAACATTACATGTACACACCAGACCTGAGCATCCACAAGTGCAGCATTCCACATGTGGCCGTGCCGGCAGCATTTGAGCGTTGAAGGCATCAATTGATCTGCACGTCGCTGGACATGACCACATACTTAAAAAGTATATGTACCAATCTGGACCACTTCTAGCAATTCTGGCGTACTTGAGTATGTACGTACTTTAAGTACTTTAGGTTGCGCAAGGTCAACTGGTGGCACCCCAGTCGCCTGACCCTTCCAACTCCCTGCGCTGGCCCGCCTGGCAGAAGAACCAGACTGCCTGCTCCGTTTCTCCAGACTTGATGGCACCTGGGGCTGGGACCTGTGAAGTCAAGTTAATGGTTTGCGTCCTGCGCCAATCTCCAAAAGCGTCCTGTCGTCAACGTCGCCGACGGCATTTTTTTTTTACTCCTCCACCCCCAGCCATCGTCGCTGACGAACCTTCATTTCGCTGGAGCGGCCAGTTGACAAGCTGTTCGTTGCTTCGACTATTGTTTTGAGACGGACATATTTGACTCCCGCTCTTCGCTGCCTCTACGCTCCTGGCTGTCGTCTTCAATTCGCGCACCAACCACCAGACGCAGCAAAGGTCAAGTGCTCCGTCGGCGCGGCAGCCACCACGCCCACCGAGCAATCGGCACCCCTCCAAATCAACAGCCCACGATAAGAAGTCAAAAGAAAGGGGGGAAAAGGGAAGGAGAGAGGACCTTAATGACTGCAACATAACGCCCTAGCTGCGACTATACGTGCCTGCGGACAGACAGACAGAGCAAGCTCATGATCACATCCATCTCAGTTTCTCATCACCCCCGCCGCCTTCCGCACGAGAGCCACAGGCCTCATTTTGTGGCCGGGGACCTTCAATTCGCTGGCCCAAAGCAGACGGGGCCTAAGACGCAAATAGGGAGACTTATAAACGATTGGCGACATCTGATTATACGCGGGAAGGAGAGGAAGCCTCTTGTCGGCTTCATCCTCCCGGCAATTTAATTCGGAACCGCGCCACCCCGAGGCCAGCGACCGAATCTCTGGCTTCCATCTGCACCCGTACACGGTCCACCGTCATCGTATCGATTTGCCATGATGGCTTCGGCGGCCTGGGATGGCCAGGACCAGCATATGGCTTCCACCACCGAAGATGAATTCAACCAATTTCTCGACATGAGCGGCATGGGAAACATGGGTGATGGCATACAGTTCGACTTCCATGGCTTCCAGGATGGCCCCTCGCAAGCCATAATGGCTCAGCATCAACACCCGCAACATCAGCATCGGCAACAGGCCGACGCTATTATGGGTGATGCCGACCCTTCTCACATTATTCCCCGCAGTGACGGGCTGCTGCAAAACCACACGCCTGCGATGGTGACGACTGCCGGCATGCAAGCGCAGTTACTGGCTACTTCTGCCCCGAGCGACACTATTTCCAGTATCGATGCTCAGATCCAGTATCTCCAGCAGCAAAAATTTCATCAACAGCAACGCCAGCTTCAAGAACAACGAGCGACCTTCTTTGCAAACCAAAGCCATTCGGTCCCCCCTACTCCCCAGAGCATAGAGATGCCTCCTGGCAGCGGTCAATTTTATTCTCAGCCGGAGCAGATGCCCCAGCGAACAACTTATGATCGAGGATATCATCAGCGAATGTCGGAGCAGCAAGATGTAAGTGGTTTTCTTCCCCTCCCTTGGTTGCAGATAACTCTGTTCCTGGTTTGGTTTCACTTTTTTATTTTTTTTTAAAAAAAAGAAAAAAAATCGACAGGGCGCCACATTCCCCGGAAAGGCGATGAATGCTAATGTGATGGACCCTACAGATGGCCTTCACGCCTCTTGTGTCCCCGGCTGTGACGCCTTTGGATCCCCATTTCAATATGGAAAATGCTTTTACTGTGCCCGGAGCTTACTTTAGCCCTCTTACCTCGCCAGCCTTGCATGCCCAAAACGATTCGTCATCAGTTTACGACCATAGCACACAGTCCAACAACTCACCTGTTGAAATGGATCTAGAAGCACCCGCTATTGCTCCTACTGGAGGGTCCAGCACAGACTTGTCCAAGAAGGCCAGGAAGAATAATGCAGTCAAGGCACGGGGTAAGGGCGTGAAGAACTCACCGATTGCCAAGCCTCAACGCCGGAAAACGGGCCCGAGCCCGGCCATTGTGTCTCAGGTGTTGAATGAGGTGGACGAGAGAAACGCACCATCCGTAGACCAAGGATTACTTCCTCTCCCAGCCACATCGACTGAAGGTTCGGAAGAAAATGCCTCGGTATCACCCGAAAACCTGTCCGAAATGCCCCCTCCTCCCGTTCCCGCTCGACGGTCCACTAGCAAATCTCCGTACATTCAAGCACAGAACGGAAGCTCACAACAGCCCACACCCCGTTCCTTGGCAGAAGAACAGAGAGAAAAGCAGCAGCAGCCTCATCCCGCCACGCCAGCCTCACTAATGAAACTTCCCGCTTCCAAGGCAAAGAAACCACGCGCGATGAACCAGGAACAAATCGAACAGGAACAACACACTGTCACGGAAAACATCGAATCTCTCGAGCTACCGGAGTCAATATCAAACCGGCCTCTCGCGCCGATCAACACATCGCTGGCGTCACCGTTGTCCCGCATTGAACCAAACTCTGCGAGAAGCACCTCGCAGCAACCTTTGCACTCGCCGAACACGCAAACACCGGGAACGGCATCAGCGAGCCAAAGTCCTCAATTACGACCGGGATCCTCCGGGCCTAGTGCGCGCAAGACGCCTCAGCTGGCTTCTAGAAACGGCAGGAAACGATCTACTGGCTCAGTTCACGCCTCGCCTGCTTTGTTACCGAGAATATCACCGAACATCAAGCCTTTGCTTCCTGGAACTCCTGGCCTGTCAATGGAAGACACAGCTTCACGTTTGCTCATGACCAAATCAAACTATCAAAATATCCTAGAAGGAAACACTGTGCCCGGAGTTTCATATCCCACAGAGTTGTCAACGAATCTCACGTCAAAACGAACATCTCACAAGATTGCGGAGCAAGGGCGAAGAAATCGTATCAATTCAGCGCTGCAAGTCATGGCCAGCTTGTTACCAGATCCACAAAAGATTGAGGATGATGAGGCGGAGAGGAAGGACAACAAGTTACAAAATAACGTGCCCAACAGCAAAGCAAGCGTTGTGGAGAATGCCATTGTGCACATGAAACATCTTCAAAAAGAAAATGGCGACTTGAGACAAGAGCTAGACGAGCTAAAGAGCCAGCTGCAAAAACTACAGGCACCGGCGACATAGCCACGTGGACAAATATCCGACGACTGTCTAGACTTGGCAGTTTTGAATCTTGTCCATTTGTTGGATTGCATAATGGGTAAATAGCATGGGGTTTTTCTTGGTCGCGAAACAGGAAAATAATTACGCGGAGATGGATATCACATTGGTTGCAATTTGTTGGGGGGCGGCGGCAGTCGATATTACCACGATTTAGTTTTCTTTTTAGCATTTTGAACGGGCTTTGTATGGAATTATCGAGTTCAAACAGCTTTTTTTTTGTTTTCTTCTTCTTCTTCTTCCTTTTGGTGGTGGCGTTTTTTGTCCTCAATCTCCAGCCTATCTGCTGTCTCGAGTACTTTTTTTGGTTGGTCATAGAGGGCTGTTGGATAACATGAAGGGCTAGAGCCACAGTAGTGCTGGGTAGTCGATCGTCTGCAACGCTGCTTTAGTCAGATGAGACATGATGAAATATGCTAGTATAAATAAAGACGAAATACTATAGCTACTCATGTAACAATGTCCAAGCTGGTGGGCTCGGGATGTTTCTTAGACCTGTGTTTTCCAGAATCGGCGCCCAAGGCGTCGTGGGCCATTTGTTTCTCAATTTTCACGTCTCTGAGAGGGGGGAGAGATTTTCAAAAGCTTCATGACGGATTCTCGTTTTCTGTCTGCGGCAATACATCTACATCCAACTGCTCCATCACCTCCAGCACAAGCCTGAGGCTTTCCATGAAGGAATTCACTGCCACGCGGAGCATGCGATTCGTCGTTGCCTGGTAGTCTACCGTGAGGACGGTGTCTTGGTCCGACGCGACGGACAGCTGTCTCTGGACGAGGGGGGATAGTTCGGGGTCGACGCGGAGAGCTTGGAGGGCAGTCGAGGCGAGTCTTGCGGTTGGGAGGGGCACACGGAGGGCTCTGTAGATTTTTTTTTGCGCCGTCGGCGTTAGCTACGACACTTTTGTCACGAAGCTAGAGTTTGTTCGTAGAGGAGAGGAGGACGGAGGGGGGTGTTTTTGTTTTTTTTGTTGGTGGCGAGTGGTTCTATTTTTGGGGTTTACGGGCAAGACAAACATTGAGCAAGGGAACTGGGCCGTCGGGGAGGCCATGGTGACGACAACGGGCTGATTGCGACGGTCACCCCGGGCACCGGCGTCGCAGATTGAGACTTGATGAGCGGGCGGGCCTGATCGGTGGTCGCGGACCTGGCGCCGTGTGTCGAGTGCAAGGAATGCAAGGAATGCAGATGAGGTCAAGAGTTTTCCTCTTGTGTATGCTTGGGGGATTTGTCGCAGGGCCGCGCAGATGGAGGGGCAGCGATTGGCGCCGGGCAGGTTCTCAGGTTTTGGCAAGGTCGTCCTTGACTAGTGGTAGGTAGCGTTGGCGGCTGCTGTGGCGCGTGCATGAAACGGGGTGGGTCTGCATTCCATCTGGCTGAGGCCCGCGCCACAGCCGCACCGCTTTCGTGGCCTTGGTCCTGTCAACCGGTGTTGTAGGCTGATGGTTTCCCCGGCGACGGGCCGACCCACAACAAGACCGCCCAGCTGTCTTGTTATTCCCCTACAGGCAAGGCAAAAAGGCGGAGGGTCTCACAACAACAAGCCTGACCACTGGACGACGCAGCGGGCGGCCGGGGTACAGAGTAGAGGTTTCCGCATGTGCAGCGCTGCTCAAACATACATACAAAACCCACCCGCCGTTTCTGAGCTGTTGTTGACTCGGGGGACTTCTCTTCTGTACAAAAACATCGTGAGCCGTCACCACTGTGCTTGGAAATCCCTCGTCTTTCTTTTCCTTCCTTCCTCTCCTCCCCCCCACACCACTCTTCCTCCCTGCCTCACTCTCCCCCTCTCTTGTCAACGTGCATGAATCCGTGAGCGAGGCAGCTTATTTTGCAGGTTTTATCTATTCGAGCGACGTTGTGCTTCTCAACCGACGACAGTGACGGCATTGCTTGCACCGAAACCGCCTTTCTTATAGAGTTTAGACGAGCCTCGTCCTCCATTTTTGTGTTTACAAGTTGCCATTTGGGTCTCTTGTGTGTTGACAAGCTGAGGGCATTTTTCTGCGTGCCGAAGCGTGCCGCAGCATTGGGTTTGTCCGCCCGCCCGACATTGACTATTCGGTATCATTGTTGTTGGGTTGCTTCGCCAAACTGCCGCCGCCTGTCTCTGGAAGACCCTTTCTTCTTCTTCACACAAGACAGGTTTTTCTTTGGCCGCCGGAAAAGAAGAAAAGAACGCAGAACCCCGCTGAAGCGTGAGCCTGGAATCAATGGCTCCCACTTCCAGGCACGCGCAGAACTCGGGGCAGGTGATTGAATATATCCCAGGTATGCCATGCGTCCAATCACGGCCAATGCTTTCTCCTACTCCTCCTACTCCTCTTCTTCTGGCTCAGCCCGTTGTTCCGGATGGCGTTTTGTTGGCTGTGCGCTGCATCTGTGCCCAATCAATTGCGTGGATCTGAGCTTTGCTGACGATGGCTTCTTCTGTTCTCTTTGCAGACCGCCTCTATCTCGGTGCCTATGTTCATCCTCCCACGGCGGATACGCTGTTTCCCGGCTCGGAATCTCCCGTTGCTTCGAGAAAACGATCGCACAAAACTCTGGACTCCGTTTCTTCGGTGGGCAGTGGTCGTTCGGCGCCGTGCTACTTTACAGTTGATGATACGCTTTTGTATAATGCCTTTCACCACGACTTTGGCCCTCTGCACATTGGCCACTTGTACCGATTTGCTATTCGATTTCACGACATCCTTGGTGCCAAGGAGAACAAGGACCGACCTGTCGTTTTCTGGAGCGCTGCTGACCCGCGGAGTGAGTTTCTTTCTTCCTCTCCCACCCTGGCCGAGCTTCCACGGCGCAACTGGGACCGTCAACTAACATCCCTACCAAAGGCCGTGCAAATGCTGCCTGTATGCTGGCTTGCTACATGGTCTTGATCCAAAATTGGCCGCCTCATTTGGCCCTGGCTCCTATTGCCCAGGTCGATCCGCCTTTGATGCCCTTCCGTGATGCTGGGTACAGCCAAGCCGACTACGGCATTACCGTCCAGGACGTTGTGTATGGTGTATGGAAGGCCAAGGAGGAAAAGTGCATTGACCTTGACAACTTTGATCTTGAAATGTACGAAAAGTTTGAGCGTGTAGAGCACGGCGACTTTAACTGGATCACCCCCCATTTCCTGGCTTTTGCCTCTCCTCAACATACACCCGTCGCCAAGGTTACCGAAGATTCTGAGCTCTGGCCATTGCTACCGAGAGATTTGGGTGCCGTGGATGCCCATCCAACCCTGCCACAGCCTTTCAAGAACGTCTTGAAGCACTTCTCTGAGAAGAATATTGGATTGGTTGTCAGGTTGAACTCACACTTGTATTCTCCGTCCTACTTTGAGGCTCTGGGCATCCAGCATCTTGACATGATCTTTGACGACGGAACGTGCCCTCCACTCACAACTGTCCGCAAGTTTATTCGGTTGGCGCACGAGACCATCACCGTGAAGAAGAAGGGTATTGCGGTGCACTGCAAGGCTGGCCTGGGCCGAACCGGCTGTCTCATCGGCGCATACTTGATCTACAGACATGGCTTCACCGCCGACGAGATCATCTCCTTTATGCGCTTCATGCGACCCGGTATGGTTGTTGGTCCCCAGCAGCACTGGTTACATCTCAACCAGGGTACATTCCGGGAGTGGTGGGTTGAGGAGCGCGTTGAACGTCGTCTGAGAAGGGAACTTGCCGCCGCCAATCCTGCTCCAAGCACACCCATCAGAGCTATGCAGAAGACGAGCCTGCGCAATGGTCAAATGTCTACCCCTCCGAATCGCAGCCCATCGAACCGCACACCTCTCAGTGAAGTCGACCAGGACCGCAAGAATGGTGCACAGGAGGACTACCTTCCAGCCCCTACTCCTGGACAACCTCGGAAGTCTACGCGGGCTGCCGATCGCCACCATCCCTATTTTCGATCAGGTGCCACTCACAGACCCAGTATAGAAGAAGAGAGAGAAGGCCTGAATGAGACCGAAATAGTGGCCATGCACCGTTACACGCAGGGCTCGGATTCTGACGAAGAGTTGCATGTTCGCATGCGCAGCCACCGTAAGGCATCAGCGTCACCCAGCCGCGAGAGGGTCCGCGCAGTCAGCCAGACAACGTCGACAATTTATCTCATTGATAACGACGCCTCACATGATGCAGAGAACATTGGCTCAGGCCGATCAAAGACCGTGGATCGTGTTGCTAGTACACCTAGCGTCATGACCAGGGTCCGTGGCAGTAAGCGTGCCGGATCCGAGTCTCCCTTGCGAGCCAAGGACTCTGCTGGAATTCGAAAGACGAGCGGCCGTGTTGGCAGCTCCAGCATGTCTGTGTCAGCCTCAGCTATGTCTACGGCACGTAAAGTCTCCGGGTCGTCATAGGAGATTGGCCTAGTCCAACGGATTCAGCACCGGTGATTTGAATACATTTTTCAAATACCCACAGAGAAGCCAGGAAAAAAAGAAATTTTTTTTGTGTGTTTCTACTTTTTTATTAACGATGATGACAAAATTACGTCCATTTTGACGAGCGATTCGTTTAAACATTCTGCATACATGCATGTCCTTAGGCGTTCCTACCAAGAGAGAGAGGGGAGCAAAAAAACAATCATATCTCATTCAGTGAGCTTTGTCCGTGTCTACAAAGCTCGAGTTCTTCTTGAAAGGGGGGAGGGCTGGACTCTTGAGGCCGACAACTAGACCTTTATGAAAAGAGCGTATGTCGAGCATATGAGAATAGGGGGTGAGGACAAGGGGAAGGCCAAGCTATAGTGACCAATTGCGAAGGTTTGAAGACGAGGTATTCCACGGTCATGGCATTTATTGTGTTATTGAGCTGCGATGGCGCTACAGGAGGGACGGCACGGATGTTTTTTGTTTTGTTTTGCGTTTTTGCACTTTTGGTTTTATGATTGCTTGGTATTGTTTTCTTCCCCTTTTCTTTCGAAGATGCTCTTCTCTCGGCTTGTTTGATTTAAGTCCACTTCGATTTTTTGTTTTATTCAATCATTGGGTAGTGTGGTTGCTCGAGGGGAAGGGGGGGTGATGGAATGACGAGGGATGGAGCGAGTTGTGCATATATATCATACGGCATGAATTTCATTATTTGAATCATGATGTTGACGCTGCGCCGACTTAATGTGTTTGTGGTTTGTGTGAATATATGGGTTTCAGTGATGGGCAGGTACCCATTGGCAACGAAGTGGACTGGCCACTCGTCCATGTATTATGTAGTCGCTGGCGGGTAGATGGAGTGGCGCTCTGCTACTCAACTGATGAGCCGGCACGGGTATGTATGTGTATGGATATTTGTAGATTGACTGCTATTGAACGGAAGCTTGGCAACCTAACAGCGAGTTAGACGTCAAAGGCCCTGAAGTAGCCCATGCCGCGCAGCGAGGCCGGGGGGCGGTGGAAGTTCTCGATGGATGGATGGACGGGATCCGGGGCACAGCGCCGTGTGGGCCTATACCAAATGACGGCATCACGTCATCATGTCGTCTCTTGCTGATCCGCATCGTGTCCGGACGGCATTTCTTCGCTCTAGCGAGTGGTTTGGATGGATGAAGAATGCGCCAACCGACCCGACTGTAAATGCCAAGGCTCGGACCGTCTCGGACGACAGAGCCGCACATGTAAGTAAGTAATAAATAATATGGAGGGCCTTCTCAGTCAACCACCGACGCAGTAGCCATAAATTCAACAGACGAGGAACATTCTTCAAAACATAAATCAGATTGATATTGTGCTTCAGCATGCGTACCTCCTACATCACTGCCCATACTTCTCTCTATATATTGCAAACAGTTGAGGATATTTCATGACAGCCAATGCTCGTGGTGGTGACCACGAGGAACTTTTTTTTTCAATGCAGTGTCCTTGAAACCACCAAAGCGCCTCGTTAAAAAAGAAGCTGTCCCGTACCAGGAAAAAGCTAATCGTCAAACATGAGAGTCGAGAATTTATTTTCATCCATGGCGACCCACTTCCCGAGACCCGTGAGATCCGTGAGATCCATGTACCAACTAGGTCGCCTAGTAGACCTTCTTCTTCTCATCAATACTGAACTGACCAGGGCCACTGTTGACCAGCAGGAGCAGACCACCAACGATGGAGAGGATCTGGAAGAAATCGTACTTGGCAAAGTCCTTGTGTGGGTGGTGCTCGTGGAGCTAGTAATACACGTTAGCTGTGGCCGGCTCGGCGAAGAGACAAGTCTAGCAAAGTTGACAAAAAAGAACAAAAGAAAACTTACGGTCCAGAAGTTGTTGACAAACAGGTTAAAGATGCTCAGAATGACAACGAGAAGCGTGGCGCTGAACTTGGCCTTGAAGCCGACAACAACCATGACGCAAGCGCCGGCTCCGAGGAGAGACACCAGAACGCGCCAAATGGACCATTGGCCAGTAAAGACAAATCCAATGAAGAGGAAGATGAGTAGAACACGGCCGGCAAGCTGGAAGTACATCTTGCGGTCCTTCTCGTCGAGCGTGGGCAGTCCCGCGAAAGCCTTGGTCTTGCGCACCCACGAGTCGGAGAGAACCATGAGAAGGCCGCCAATGACGGACAGGTTTCGGAGGAAAAAGTTGAGATCGAAAATCAAACCATAGCCGAGAGCTTGGGTGATGACGACACCCATGAGACCGGCGACGGCGTAGTCAGATTGCTTTCGGGCGATGATGAGGGTGGAGCATGCGACCATGGCGGCGACGTTGGCGAGAAGGAAAATATGGGTGATACCACTGGGAACTGCGACCTGTTAGCTGGTTTTTGCACTGGTTGGTAGCCTCTACCAAGGCCAATTGTTTTTTGTTTTTCGCCTGCGGGTTATTACTGCATGTATGTACTACTTACTATGTCGGTAGTCGTGAAGGTAGAGAAGCTGGTCGCTCCACTGCATGATGATACGAAGGGCATCTTCCAGGAAAGTGACGACAATCAGGAATCGGCCAATGGCGGGCAGGTAACTGTAGAAGAGCAAGGGCTCCAGGTCAGCAATTGTCATGGTAGACCATCAAGGGAGTGGTAGCTAGTTGGGCTAAATGGGAGCCAAGTGGCCACGTACGGCTTGATGGGCTCGCTCAGGGTGTCGAGCATATCCTCAACCTTGCTGGTATAGGGGCGAATCTGGTCGAGGATGTTGCCATTGGATTCTTCGGCGTTGGAAGGGCCGCCGTACTGCGGAGGGCCATTGAGGCCATATCCAGAGGGACCGCGCTGCATGATGAAAGAGCTGCTGGGCGAGGGACAGTTGCTTGGGATGAACCGAGGGTCGGTGGGCGCCTGCGGAAGCTGTGTGGACTCTACCAGTCGTGACGTCCGATGCCGAAGCTTGCGACAGTTGCACACCAGGCCTGTTGACGGTCAAGGTGTCCGCGGAGGGAGTTTCGGATTAGACGAGATGGAAGAGGTTGGATTTGGAAGAAGCGACAGGCGCGGTTGTGGCGTGGGGTGATGGACAGACGAGGTTGAGTTGTCCAAGTGGGAGAAGTGGTCGCGCCGGTAGAGAGCAGAGAGGCAAGGGAGCAGAGGGGAGAGGAGAGAGCAGGCAGAGCAAGGAGCAAAGAGCACTGAGCACCACTGGGCTACAAAAGCTTCAATTCAAACAAAGGAGGGCGATGCACCACGATGGCAGGTGAGTTGGGTTGGGTCGGGGTGTTGAAGTGTTGAAGGAAACTATGTCAAGATGTCCAGGAGGGGTTGGGAATTGGCAAAAAAGTGCACATGTGTCCAGAGTCCCGGGTTGAGGCCGTCTAGTCTACTGTAAGTACATAGGCCAGACGGATAGACTCGACCGGTCGATCTGACCACAACCACCAGTCCACCACCAGTCCACCACCACGTCGGCGACAGCGCGACCATGGCAAGAGGACGAGCTATGGCCTCTGACCCTGGGCTGGCGCGCCAGGCTACTCCGTACATACCAAGGCAACTTACTACAACTGTGTCCTTTAGACAAGTTCCAAGTATGCTGGGGTGTCCACTTCTGGCTCTAGTGGCTCTGGTGGCTCTAGCCGCCGTCAAATCCGGTCTGGTTACTCCGTACTGGTACGTACTACCCACTCTGCCAGGCGTGCCTTCCTTGTACGGAGTACTCCGTAAAGTACCAGACGTATGTACGTTCCGCTTGAGCAAGCTTTCGAGTCGATTTGTATCTGAGATTGACTTTATATCAAGAAGCTCAAGTCGATTGTATGTAGCACCGACGAGCAGTGAGCGACCATGGGGCCTGGCCGAAATATACCTCCATGTGCCCAGGTGCCTAGTAGGTAGAAAAACCCCTTGCCAACCAGCTGCTGCACCTTCAATACCGAGTCGTGTACGGAGCATCTTGCTTCTTTTTGCCATTACAGATTCCAGGCCCGCACGCACTTGCCCACCGTGAGCGCTGTTCTACGATACCCACGCATCTGCTCTGCACAGATGGTCCAGGGACAAGCGCGCTCCGACCCTGGCATCCAAAAGAACAATCGAAACTTGTACTCTTCCTAGTAGGTTAAGTACGCAGCATCACCACGTCCATTGACGGCTTTAATCTACTTATAAGTAGTATCAACACTACAGACTTGACGCGTTCCTATGCCTCTATTGTACTCTAAACTTGCTTTTCACGACGCGCTTTCCACAATGTCTGACTCTAATAAACGCCCAGCCCCGAGCACACGACTCCCTCGTCCAAGGGAGGGCGACGACGTCTTAGCCAGTGAGGCCTGCGTGTCCTCATTCTCGGCGTCTCGGCCTTACATGCTTTGCTCCTTGCCCCAAGCTCCCGATGATGCCCACCTGAATCAATTGATCACTTGAACAGTGT
The DNA here is from genome assembly GCF_013426205.1 of Metarhizium brunneum. NCBI lineage: Eukaryota > Fungi > Ascomycota > Sordariomycetes > Hypocreales > Clavicipitaceae > Metarhizium > Metarhizium brunneum. Next base: position 2,602,212 of record NC_089427.1, read on the forward strand.
CCTGTACCCACTGCCTTCTGTTGGCGCTCGTCAGCCACAGCTCAACCCGTCGAGGCTGCAGCCGCCTGTTGCCGCCTGTTAACCTCGGTGCTGTCTTATTATGCCTTCCCTTTAATGTTACTTGCTTGCCAAAAACTTTTGGTTACAGTAGAATGCTCCGCGCTGGCTTAAAGTTAGAGAACGCCCGTCTTCAAATCGTCAAGTTCAATCGGTTCCAACCGAGTACCCACCTCCCTTCTTGTGTCCCAGACATGTATTTTCCAAGGTTGCCTGTCCGCATTGCGGAATACTCCGTATGAGTCCAATACTTCGGTATTCCCCACCAACTAGCCCTTCCGCCATACGTACCGAAAAGTACCTTCCCTATCGGCAAGTCAATTCTGTGTACCCTACACTGTACAGTACCCAAAGACGAATTCGAACCGAAACGCATAATAAGTGGGTGTTCTATACGCATTTCTCAATTGCCGGTTTAAATTGGTTGCTTGAACATCTATACTTCATTATTATCCAGAGGCTATGCGACACAAGTACTCCGTACGCTCCCATGACATTTTCCATATTCGTTACACCCCTCCGCACATTTATCGCCTCGCTGTTTCCAGAATTCGTAACCCTCCTGCATTATCATACTCGACTCTTCCTTCATTGACAGCTGCTTCCAGTTCCGGCCGCAGCACTTGCCGTTCTCCCGTTTCTGGATTCCATTCCCAACCTTCCCGCATCCACATCCATCGTAGATATGCTCGAAGTTCTTTATCGTGTGGCAGAACCCTCATCCACTCGGGTTGAAATTCTGGCTGCCGCCCTTTGCCATTCCAATCCTGGGCTCTCCCAAGTAGCTCGTCTCGGCAGAATATCCTCCAGCTATCCAGCGTATACTTCCCCTGGGTCATATGCCCAATCTCCCAGGCCATTGCATTTGCTTCGTCATCGGCAGCACCTGGGTTCAAGCACTTTGAATCGCCAGCGGTGTCCAGGCTCTCCATGCTCATGGCAGATGGCAAAATATCCCTCCTTTCGTAATTTCTGACTTTGTATTGCTTTCCGGGTGCCGGCGGGTTGCTTATAAAAACTTCGGCGTATTTTTGAATAAAAGCAAGTCGATTAGCAGCTAAACCCAGGTGACGTATCATGCTGAAGAGTTCCTCGGCATTGTTGGGATCTCTCAGTTCTGTAGGTGAAGGAAACCTTTCTCTGACTTTGTAGAAGACGGGTATAGCTGCCTGGCCACTTGTCTTGATTAAAAACGTTACCGCTATTAATAACCAGAATGGCTCATGCGCCAACCTCTCCTGAATCAGCCCGAATTGAGACGTTGAAAGTGGTGGGAAGGGGACACTCGACACGACACCTGCCGGAGGACGACTGGGCGACTTTTTGTCTCGAGTTTTCCATGGGAAGAAGGGAGAAATTTGAGCTGTGGGACAGAGAGCAGTAGTACTGTCTATTGCTGACTGACATTGTGGATAGACGGATTCGATATTTTGCGGCTGGGATGTGGTGGCAGTACTTGATGATCTGGTAACTTTTTGGTCCCTGAATTGTATGTCTTGTCTAAAATTGGCTACAGCTGTTTGCAAAATCCCCTTTGGGAGACTAGGCTGTTGCGGGTAGCTATCCGCAAGCGCTATCCTGCCGTTCAACGTTTTGTTTTGCGTTCTTGTCTCGGTAGACCAATAATGGGAGGTAGTACTTTGACTGACCAACTTGACTTGCCGACGAGCCCGTTTGGCTGGACTCACATAGCTAGCTATTTGACGAGCACTTGGGCCTCGAATATCGGGGTCTTTGGCGAGCTCTTTGGCAAGAAGTATCAGTCGGTCCGTCTCCGCCCACGGCGTCTCTTCTGTGTCGGGAACAGTGGGCTCGCTGGTCAGGATGAGCCATACAAATGAGAGCAGGTCGTTGCCGTTTAAGTTTTCATAGGGTAGATGTCTCGATTGCTGTATAGACCTCGCACATTCAATCAGGTAATGAAAGTCATCTGAATTGGCCAGGATACTCGTGTCCACCAGTTGCCTTGTTTCGTGTGCAGGTGTATCCGGTGATTCGATTAACTGCGAAAGAAATTCCGTTCCATCTTCCCCGCAATCGAACGTTGACAAAACGGAAGCTCCGAAAGAGCTTGACATCTGGTATCGCTGGATTTAGAATCGGGAAAATGCCAGTACAGCTGGAAAACAGAAACAAGGCCCGGCTGTGCAACGACAGCAATGCATAAATCCGTAAGGGTCAACAAATCGCGACTGTTAGCTGAACTTCTAATCAGGGGGACCATTCACTATTGGGCCTATTGATAATGAATGGCCTTGAATCTGTCTTCATCAGCAACAGCTGAGCGAGTTGTGAGCAAGTAGTCTACCGTACAAGTAGCGTTTCTTGTGAATTTATGGACACTGTGCTTCTCCTGGAAAATGCACAGAAGCAAATCGTCTTTCCGGTGTCGGGGACTGTGCGCCCCATATTTCCGACACATTGTCGTAGTTCACCAACGACACTAACTACTTAAGTAGGCTGCCAAAGTGGGGGCAGTGCCTGGGTGGAATTGTCAATGGGCGGATCTCGCCGTGATTAGGGTGCCTTCAAGTCCGTCTGTTGAATGTTGGAACATCATTGCTAGCACTTGAGATGACTTCAGACGTCGCCTGGATGTATTGCTGGGTGCAATTGGGGAGGACGAGAAGGACCAGAAGAAAAGAGAACCAATACAAACACGAATCAGGTATGGCGGTCAAGTCAGGGACGCATGTCGCAGAAGCCATTGGTAAGGTGCTGCACCACACCACACCACACCATGTCACTCCCGGATTGAGGGAACTGCCGCCACGAATGGTATTTGATGCTCGCCAGGACCCTGTGATACATGAGTGCTTCGGAATGTCACAAATGCTGTGGCTCAGACTCCAAAACGGTTGCCGCGTCGCTCTCTCAAATGTTTGTGTCTTCCGCCCGTCATCCACCGGGGTGCCCTTCCAATGCTGCCATGTATTCTGCGACTCTTATCTCCTCCCGGAGCCCAGGTCATGCGCGCCGATGTAGGCATGGGCCGACCAGTGAGAGTCTTGATGTATGAATTGCGTAGAAGACAGGTATCGCGGAAACCCAAGCTTCAATGTTCTATAGCTTTGCATCACGTTGGAGTTGCTCCTCCGGAGTGCTACGAACAAAAGGTATTAGGTACGCAGTATCGTCCGCATCAATGGCACTTTGCAATGATTGCGTGCGATAGCGTCTAATAGCGTTTGAATGTTGCGATAGACCGTTCATCTCCACTCCACACTTCCATTCACTTCCTCACCGAACAGCCACAGCACAAACCACCCCTCACGTGACCAGCCTCGTTCCATCGCAGAGGCCAGTCACCCTTGCCCGCCTTGCGCCTCCGCTCGGATCTGGTCTCGCAATCCATCCTTCCAACATCCTCGAGCCTGAACGGAGCCGCTTCCGACCCTTATCGAGTCCTCGATTCATTACAACAAAATCATCCAAAGGATGAGTAGTCGCGGCGGGAAACTCGCACCCGAAGTCAACAGGTGAGTGTGTTTTTTAAATTCATTTTTTCTTATATCTTGTTTCGGCGCGTGGAGTCCCTCTCCACGGGTTTTTTCCGGCATCACAACCCCCAATCTGTTGAGACTGCCGAGTTGCCTGCGTTTACCACGGGACCATCGCGTTGGGCTTGGCTAACCACCATCACAGAGCTCTGTTCGTCAAGAATTTGAGGTAACTAAATCCGACGTGCAAACTCATATCTCCGAACGCCCGAACTGACAGCAATCGATATAGCTACAGCGTAACTCCAGAGGAGCTTTTCGACCTCTTTGGAAAATTCGGTCCAATCCGGTACGCGCCCCCGACCTCGATATTTCATCGATATCCTGATAAAACCAGCTCTGGCAACCGGCTACTAACGTGTTTTTCCCTTTCTTTTGCAGCCAAGTTCGCCAGGGCATTTCCACTAGTACCAAGGGAACGGCCTTCGTGGTCTATGAGGACGTAATGGATGCGAAGCAAGCCTGCGACAAGCTCAACGGCTTCAACTTCCAGAATCGTTATCTTGTCGGTACGTGACAGGTTGACATCGAAAGTTGACGGACCCCTAGTGCACTTTGTCGCCCCTTCCTGCCCCTTCCTGCCCCTTCAATTGTCCATTACGTATCGGCGCGTGTACTAACCCCCTCCTGACAGTTCTGTATCATCAGCCGGAGAAGATGATGAAGTCAAAAGAGGACCTCGAGGCACGTCGGGAATCTTTAGCTCAGCTGAAGAAACAGCATGGTATAGATTGACAATCCGACCGGCCTGGAGACAGCCTGCAAGACAAGAGACCCTCAATGTCTTCAGGCCGGTCTTTGTCACCTCCAAAGTCCGCCTCGTCGGATCACAAGACGATCCTTCGAAAGGGCACGCCACTTGACAGCACCATTAACAAGGGGCATGTCGGCTCGCGAGCAGTCCGCTTTGTCGATGGAGCCCCAACTGCTCTACGATCTTGCGCGTGATAGTTGCTTGCGTGCCTCTTAGGACGACGACAGTCTCCCCTCATTGCTGACGACTATGAGGAGGGGGGTTCAACGGCATGATCGAATCCCACTCCAGCCTGGGTGATCATTATTTATTCTATTGCTTTTTTTTATTCGATGATGGCGGTGGGATTGTTTTCTTACTGATTCGTCACTCCTTGCCATGTACTTTAGCTTTTTATTGATTTTGAAATGGAAATTCGGAAACGGTGAACAGGGAAATTAAGGTTTCGTTCAAGCGGAAGTGACGATATGGCGGTCACTACGAATTGTATTCTCTTGCAAAGGGTATTTTAGAAACTCTGGCAAAGGCGGCGAAACGACTGGTTTTTACTGGCTTTACTGGTTAATTTTAACCTTGGTGATGTGCAGTCTGTCTCGAACTTGTTCTCTCGCTCTCAATAAAGATGATTACCTAGGAATTTGTGTTACTCAACGGCTAACGACTCAGGTACTAGTATCTACTAGTATCCTGACTAGACACTGAGCAGACATGATTGCTTTTTTGTCTTTTGTGAGTACTAGTTCCAACGATGAATGTCGGTAATTTTGTTTACATGGATAGGAGGGCCAAAGTTCCACAAAGACTACGTCACTATCCCTCTGTAGGGTCTATGCAAGATCGATCTGTCCTCGTGCCATGTGCCGTGCCTTCGGAGCAAGACGGCCATGCCATTTGCTGGCCGCTGTGTATTCAACGTCGCATTACAGCGCTATGAGAAGCAGGCCCTGCCGTCACCGTGTGCTCTCTGCGGGCTGAGGAATGCGTTGCATGCAGACGCATGCTGGTATTCTAGAACGGAGCGCAAACGACGAGGGTGCAAGGTGAGGGCGAAGAGGGAGGCTCTGCGTTCCGGCAATCCAAGACTGGCACTACCCGTGTTGTATCAGCGTCGAGAAAATAGCACTCTTGCGGGTTCCACAACGTCGGCAAGCGTTTATTTCACAGCCCACGGCAGATGACTTGATGATGAGAGAGTGAGCGGCCTTCAACCGCCCATGACAGTCGCTCGTCCTACGATTCGCGCTTTCTCGCGGCTATTGTTAAAAATAAACCGCCCCATCTGACAGTACACATGGAACCCCAATAAAGCTCCAGGCAGTCTTGCATAAACATCACGTAGACACTCGGCCCTTTTACACCTTTTTTTTTTCTCGTTTTCCGCCCCGGTGGGCAGTGGCAGGGTAAAGCCCAAAGAGCTGGGTATGCCGCAAATTGGGGGTCCGCAAGACATGATGACATGATTGCATGATGCTGATGAGAGCTGCCGAGGAGTCTGGATTTCCGTGATATCTTTCTTGACTGGCAGACGCGCGAGGATGCCTGGCCTCGTGGCGGGTGAGGCGGTGCCTGTCTGCCGGGCCGGGTTTTGGGGCCGCTGGGCCACTTCGGCGTCGGGCTTGGCGTGGCGGGACGGGCGGACAGGCGACGTGTAATCTCACCCGTAGTTGCGTGTTGGCTTCGTTTGTGCGGGAGGACCGAGACGGCGATGCATTCCATCATGACGTGGGATGGTGGTGGTTCGACGGGATGAGAGAGGAGAGGGCATCCCTGAGCATTATTGAGAAGGTGCCGAGGGGGAAGTGCCTGCCCTGAATTTCATGCAGGCGTCCTCCCCCCGCGCCTGCGATCAGTTTGCCTCAGGCGCGCCGCCTAGTGGCCTGGTTGCAGTTGACATCAGCGCGCTTAAGGCTGCCATGGGAGTCGCGTGTGCTCCATCATCTTAAGCGAGCAATGTTGAGTCTGGCCAATATCTTACGGAGTACAGTCCATGATCTGGGGCTTGGAACGAACGAACATGCAATCCTGCACAACACTGGCGGCGAAACAGCATGAACTAGCAAGCAAGTAAAAATAAAAATAAAAATTAAAACTGTATAAATTAATCTCTTTTGGCCGCACTCTTCTCACTACATACGCTAGACGTGTGTACAACTAATGGCGGTGTTGGTGTTGCCCAACTCGAGGCATTCTCTTGCCAGTAGCCGCCGGCCAACACCACCAACATGGCCGACCGAGGATGATGCATGTTAGTCTGCCCCGATCCATGCGAAGCAGAAGGAATGGCAGTTACAAGAACTCATCGTCATGAACAAAATTAAATCGTCGCCGGACATTAGTAATGGTGATGCAGAGTGGTTGATGCAACGTCAATAGCGCCTCTGTGGGACATGATGCGCCTGTATAAAGAAAAATGTCCCGGCTTGTTGGATGGGTTGGCCGTTGTCACAGGCAGAAAACTCGTCAAGTTCTTGTTTTCCTCGGTGTTGGGGCCGGCGCTGGCCCAGTTCCCGGGAGCTCCGATCATGTTGTGCCATTGATGGATGGCCAACGTTGAGTGTTCTACGCCGGTATCCTAGTGTCCAAGACTGTTAGCATCAGAGTTGCATGTCATCGACGATGGCGACGTTGAAGGCAGAAGGGGAGTGAGGGAGTCAATCCATGATGCCGGCGACGACCAACACTATGGCCTGATGGACCTGTTGGCGGCTTCAGCAGAGTCCGTGGAGAAGCAAAGGACAAAGTTTGAATACTCGGTCTATCAACAATGGCCATGGTGACGGTGTCGATGCTAGTGGCGGGCTACAAGAGATACTAGTTGGGTGATGCTGATGGTGGTGATGGCAATGGTGGTTGACGTCCGATTCTGAACTGCGACTTTCCACGGTGGTCATGACGAGCGGCAAATAACGTTCAATGCACCAACAAGCAATATTCCCCCTGTTGTCCATTGTTGTTCCTGCTGCCCCTGCTGTATTCGGGGGTCAATCCACTGCGCTGGAAACATCGTATTTGCCGGCGACGAGGCTGTGTGGCTCGCTGGATCCCTCCCTCAATGTGCTTTCTTTAGAAACCGAGGACACAAGGTTGGAGAAGCGATCTGATGCAGCAACCCCAAACGGGTGCAAGGCAAGGTGAGATCAGTTTTTGCTGCGTCCCCAGGCCCAAGAAAGACTTTTTGATTGCCACAGCCACAAGAACCCGAGCAATCGACCGTCAGGTCTCTGCCGCTTCGGTCTTGTCCCCTTGGAGCAGGTCCGACAAGGGTCTCTTGGGATCAATGATGATGTCGTTATTACAGGTTCCTCATTCAGGGCGAACGGCTTAGCGACCCAGAGCAACTGAGAGCAACCCAAAGAACTTGACCCAAGAGCCCAAGCCACAGACACGCGATATGTCCCCACTCGGGCCGTATTCCAATTGCACTCTGTAATTGTATGCATGTATGTACATACATATATGTGCAACACATGGGCAAATGCACCTAGACCTGTTGGTCGTGCCTTCCCATCGCTTTCGGCCAACGCCTTTGGCCGTTTTTGATCAAGCTCATCTGCCGCACGGCTTTTCAATAGCACTGCTGTTCCTGATTGTTACACTCCAGACCCCATTTTATTCTGTCCTGCTGCAGCGAGAGAGAAAAAAACGCCCTGTGAGCCAATGCCTTGGGGTTCCCGGCACCAAGGTTGGGATCTCGCTAGCCACTTTTTTCCCTTTCCTCTTGCAAATCCACGAGCCGACATCTACTACGGGTCATCGTATATAACGACCAGACTGTCCACCATGGTTTACACGTGTCCAAGGAAGGAGAGGATGAGAAGAGGGAGAAAGAGAAGAATGAGAGAGCAACGAGAAGCATTACTCTCATCATTTCTTCCTTCGTTGCTCATCACATACACGCCTCATAATTTCTGCCATGGTGCTGAATCCCCCAGATGACAAAACCATCAACAGAAACAACACCCATGTCTTCTCCTCTTCATCGGCTTGGAAACCTATCACTCCAAGAGATGCCACCAATGACCCGTTCAACAGCGGGGGCTGCTTCAGGAGCCGCTTCGCCAAGTTACTGGGACGGTCAAGATTCGAGTGCGTCGGGTACTGATAGCGGTGACGACGACGACTATACAAACGATGACGGAAATGAATACCCTGCCTTTGTACGGTCTCCTTCACGGCTCTTGTACAATCTTGACCAGCTTTCAGACATGAGAAAAGCTGTAGTACGGGATGTCTTCAACGAGCCTCCGCAGATTGCACTACAACGATGCCGACGCATCGGAAACACGTATGCCTTTCAAATGACAGAGTTGGTTACGCGGTCTATTCGAATCCGAGCTCCAGAGATCCCTGGGACATCTCCCCGTCTCTCATGCTCGTGTGGCCAAGATGATGAGGCCCCGGATGCCCCATGTGGTCATCTGCTCTGGCTTCTTGACCAAGTCCTCAAACAGACTCTGTACAACCACGACGGTTCTAAGCCTTTGAGCATGAACAAGTACGGATATGCGGAAGAGATGGGTGATCCATTTCAGGCTATTTCCGATTTCCATTTGGATATACTGGCTGATGGGCTGCATTGCTCTGTAGTGAAGCCGTATTCCTACGCAGATGAGCATGACGAGCTCAACCACCATCGCATCACGGAGGCCAGAGAGCTTCTTGCCTCGGTGTACTCAAAGCCTCCGGAACTGTTTCGTCCAGACATTTTCACTCATCTTGCAATAGATGATGACCGCATTATACGAAGGAATGATCTAGACTACACTGTCCTCCGCATGCTTCTCGACAACCACCACTTTTTTCAATACTTCCTGTCACTTTCTCGCCCTACCGATTCCGTATGTGATATTTTCCGCAAACTTTCGCAGCGCGCCGATCATGTTCTACGCGAACTGGATTCCTTCTCACATTCGTCTTGCTCATCATCGCCTACGAGCAGCAGTGCGGAAACGCGTGGCATGGCCGACCAAACGACTGCCCGGGATGTAACATGGGCTGCAAGGCATCTCCTTGGAATCGTCGGCCTAATACGCTCCTCCATATACACTCGCGATCGTCCCTTGCAATCCTACGAGGCTCTAAGCGCCGCCCGCACGCTGGTGCAGATTCTCTCCTCGGTTGTGGCCCGCAACCGTGAGGCCTGCTCCGGACAAAGCCGGGTTGATCGCAATCTATACCTACGATTAATTGGTGACCGAGGCGAGGACAGTTTTGTAATTGCAGAGTTAGACTTGCTTCCCGAGGCTACTAGCCATCATGTTGATAACCTGGAGGCACTTCTGGACCAAGTTGAACTTCAGGGAGCCCCGACGGCTTATGTCGCCAGGTTTCGCATCCTAGTTGGACGGTTGCGAAAATCCTCTGCTGGGGCTGGTCTGAAGCGCCATGTACCCGGCCAGGGACGTGGACATGACTCCAAGCGGATGAAATGATAGGGAGCTATGTTGCCTCCTTAAAACGCTGTCAATATTGTTTGGAACAACCTCACGGGCATCATACCATATCTATCAACATACTACAACATTTCAGCATCATAATAGCGTTGTGGCTTTTGGTTATTATAATGTCGAGCGTCGTTCTACATCTCCCACCGCAGCTTTCTAAAGTTCTTTATGCGTTACCCCCCCTTTTCTTTTTCTTTTCTTTTTTTGTTTAGAAAATTGACCTTTGCGTTGTTTGTGGCTGCTAAGACCAGAAGAGATCATTAAGTGGCTAGTCTACTTAATTGCCAACGGGTAATTTGGGAGGACAAAAGAGTTAAAAGTCGAAAAAAAAGGAGCAAGGAAGGAAGGAAAGAAGGGGCAAATTCCATTGAACATCTACATGTGTACCTATATCCAGTCGTCATGCTTCAAATCACCTGCGGGAACAGGTTATGAGCTTAAGTCAACGCTGTTCTAAAATGCATAACCACTCTGCTGCTTGTAAGCATTTAGAGCGTCATAAACTTCTTGCAACTTGGGGCGGTTGTAGTAGTTTTCATTCCAATCGCCCCTCTTTATACCTTCTGCCCGCTCATTCAGCCATTTCTCTGAAAAGGCAATCTCCTTAGTCCACCAGTCACTTGCCATTTGTTGAACCTGCTCAGGAGTAGAATCTTCCGTGTCCTCCAGCTCCCGCATCACCAACTTTTTCTGCTTCCTGACTATGTATTTGCTTAGGCCAATCTGTCTTCCTCGCGTGCAGGCATCAATGAGCTGCCTGATGGGTTCCGGCGTTGTAGTGTAACCCGGGAACTCTACTAGTGGCTCCCACGGGTAGGATAGCCACACGGCAGCTCGCTGGGGAGCACTGCTAGCCTCGAAGATGCACCAGAGGACCCTTCCAAGCATGTAGACCTCACAGGCTTCCTCTTCAGTGCAAGTCAGGCACGCCCACGGCACGTTGTAGCCCCGGGAGGGCCAAATGTAGTCCTCTCCTTGACCCATCTGCTCCCACCCAGGGAGCATTTCCGACAGAATACCGGCGTACTTGTCACGGATATCTGGATCAATTTCGTCATCAATGGCCAGCAGCCGGACGTACTCGATCGCATTGACTTCTGGCGCCGCGAACTCGCACCAAACGCCACGCTGCTCAAAGTCCACCATAATGGCATCACGGGACTCGGACAGAACAATGTTGTCCAACCTCAGATCTGGATAGAAGAAATGTGCGACGTTGTGGAGATGTCGCAAGGCGGAGGAAAGTTGCAGGGACCACTTCGTCTTCTCAGCAAGCGACACCTGGCCGTGGAGCTGCATGAATGGGATCAGGTCACGCAGGCTTCCGTAGATGTGATATTCCAGAGTGAACCCCACGACTGCCGTCTTGTTGCCGAAACTGCACTTCTTTGTGACAAGGTGAACTGGGCGGGAAACGACGTTGGGGTGCGGTGGCATTCTGAGAAGCTGTCTGAGCTCGTGGTAGAGATATTTGGTGTAACTTGTCAAGGCTTTGAATATCCATGTTTTGCCTTCTATTTCCACAAGGCAGACACTGTCGTGTAACTGAGACAGATACACAACGTCGTTGATGTCGACGGTGCGTGGTAGGTTGATCTCCTCGCCCCAATACTTGGTCAGGGTTGGGACGGAGAGAAGTTGTCTTTCGAGGTAATGCGTAGGAACAACGCAAATGCGAGCCTCTGAAATGTTTTTGGGCAAGCTCTCAAATACAATCCGTGAGCCAAAGGGCAGATTTTCGTAGATGCCCATCATGTTTTTCTGGGCAGAGCTCCAATACTGTAGACATCGTAGGACATGACTGGTGATACCTAGCGAGGAGATTCGAGTGCGATCCCTGGTATAAAAGGTCACGTCAAGGTCGAGAGGATCGCGGACGTCTGCTGGAAGTGTTGCGGGCTCGGGAATAAAGACATCTACCCGAAAGGGGGGGATCTTATCCACAAACAGTGGCACGGCATAGAGCTGTGTTCCAAAGGCCGTACATCCGTCGATACGCCACAGGGGATTCTTCGGCGGGCAAAGGCTGTCGATGCGGTTTTTAGGATTCAGGAGCGAATCAGCCCACGGAATACCCGCATTTGACAATGGCGTTGCTCCGACAGGAGTATCCCGACTATTGTATGTCGAGAATGCTGCTGTGGGGTGAATCACATCATGTATGGACTGCTGGCTCAGATCCATCTTGGGGACAGTTGCACTAGCTCGTGGACGTCCTAGAAGCCAAGTCGCCGAGTTAGCCACTGGAGATGATTCTGGCAATTTCTCGCGCACAGCAACATCGGTGGGTTTGGCCTAGCCACTTACCCAGATTCCTTCTCGTGTGAAGATTCGGTCTGCAGAATCCGCCGATTGACCTTAACGGTTACAAGAGTTGGACCGAATTGTATAAAGATCACCAGTGTCACATCTGGCCACACCGGACGATGCAACGCGCAGGGTCTGAAAGAACCAGTTGACCCAGACAGCCGTTTCCACGAAACTCTGTCCGGATTTTATTGGGGCCGCAAAGTAAAGACCATGCTGGCTCCAACTGACCTGTTGCACAAAGCGTGACTGGATACACGACTTGGTCATGTCCGTAAAGTAGGAGAGGGGGCACGAGCAGCCCTGCCACGGCCTTGATTCGACAGACGTGTTGGATCACATGATTCGTCCATATGCTGGCTGGGATTGAGCACGGTCGGATACATGACGGCAAGTTTGTAGAATGTCAAAATCTGACAGACATTGGGAGATGGATGTACGTAGTATGTGGTGTGCAGTTTGCCGAGTCCCGCGTGGCGGCATCGACTAAACGGAGTCGTACTCCATATTGATCTCTCCCGCCTTTCCCGCGTCCATGGGTTCCTATGGCGCCCGCTGTCAGCTACCAGTACTGGTTAGTTATTTTACCTGTCTGGTTAGTCTTATCCACACCATTTCACCCGACCCAAGACGACCGGCTAAGCCCAGGCAGGGATGGTCTCGACTCTCGAGTCACGAGTTCGAGTTTCGATTCCAACTTGTTTCCTCTCTCACGGCGGCTTTTCCGGTCAGTGTCATCCATCACGTTGGCATCAGCCGCTCGGAAGAAACTGTTGTTTGGACGCCCGGCCGACGTCGACACGCGCTCAATAGGGACCACGCACGCATATTTGTGTCTAGTTCGAAATTATCCAAGCGTCTTTGTGAGGCTAGTTGCATCGAGTCTGCCATCAACAAGGCGAATACATGACCCTACGACGTCGTAGGCAACCGATACGATAATATGACTCCGTGGCAGAGCTGGCTGACCCCGCGGTGCCCGCGTCGATGCCGTCCTCGGGAATCGGGTCCAATAGATTTCTTTGAGCAAAACATCTTTCTTTAGTAGATTGCAACTTGTGCATGACAGACGGACGATGTGTCTGCTCGCCTTCATCGAACGTATACAAACACGAAAAACCCTGGCCTCGTTTCCCCAGCACCACCCTGGGCTTGGGGTCCTCAAATGCTGAGATGCTGGACCACTTGTGGCGTTGATGGATGAGAGACGAGGTGTGTGTGCAGCATCTTCATTCACTATATTATATTTAGTATTTGGTGACACTACAGCACGAGGCCGGCCCAGTCGTCAATCAAATGTTGGATAGACCGTCGCTTCAGATGCAGTTTGGGTTTCGTTCGAAACAGGCGAGAGGCGGCAAGAGATGTGGTTTCAATATATTGCATGAGCTCTGGGAAGCTTTGCGAAGAAATGACTTGTTCCGAGAACGTATCACTGCAGAGGAGAGAGAAACGGTCTCGGTGTTGGAAGAAGATTGGGACCGCAATCTTGGAAACAATGGCGATTCGCGCATTACGTCGTTAACATAAGTAAATGGAATCCAAGAGAATGCACCAAGTACTCGTCAAGCAACTCGCAAGACAGCACCCACGTGCTATATCACCCAAAGGAGCCAGACTCACGTCGCCAAGAAACAGCAAACATGCGACTGACGCCCAACTCGAAATCGGCATTCATGTGCAACCCCCAGCAACAGAAGAAAGAACAGATAACCAAGTTATTACTATTGTAGAAAGGGAAACTAAGACACGGCCTGGGAAACAAAAAACAGTCAAACACGCAGCCAGAGTTCGGGGAAAAAAGGAAGTCTTGCTACAGGTTCCAGTCCTCAACGCCAATCCGGCCTGGCCGTATGAATAAGAATCAATAGTTCCCCAAATGTGACCCAGGGGGGACACGACTCGAGCAAACCTCAATTCTGAGATGTCTTGATGAGACCCCCAGAACAACCATCATGTACCCTTGCCACACTGGTGATGCTTTCAGGGAAGGGAGCTGTCGCTGTTGACGTCGGGCACGTATTTTCCGCCACGAAGCCATTCCATGCGTCTTAAGCCTCTTTGATCCAAACAAGCTGTAGTGGGACAATCACCACCACTTTGACCGACTTGACTTGATTGTCGTGGGAAGATGAAGCATCCCACAATTTCATCGATATTAGGTGGTGATGATACTGGCACATCGAGAAATGGGCTAGAAGATGGGTTGTAATGCGATAGTTTCTCACCGGTCATGTTACTATTTTCTGTAGACTGCAGGACAACCCGTTGTTGTGCTTCTTTGCAATAGCAAAGCATCATCAGTCATGGCCCTAGGAGCAAGCCATCAAGAGGCCCCAGCGTCGAATCACATACCTTGAAGGAGGTGCTTTGTACGGAGTACGGAGTACAAATGTCATGTACGATGCGGTATTAAGCAACGCAGATTTCGGCTGACACGCACACGCCATTGACCATGTGTACATTCATGCGCAACAGCTGTAGTGGTTTGTCGACAATGTGGGGAGCCACGATCGGACCGCTGCGACGTGAGGCGGCGAACTAGAGTTCATCAGACTGTTGAGTATGACAAGTCACGACGCTAATCGTGGCATGGGTTTACGTCAAGATGTGGCAGTCAGACATTAAAACGATCTGGCCATGCGCGCCAGAGTTCAGCTAAGACGGTAGCATGCGCAATGCAACCGAGCAGGGCCACGCAATATGGCCCGGATTTCTTACATTTTTGCATGATACTACTTCGTGCTCGATATTGTTTCTGGTCTCAAACACAAACAAAGACACGGCATTGAGTGGGCGTGGATGGCAACGTGGGACATGTGGGGAGGTAGTATGTACTTGAACCATGAAGAAGAATGTGGAGAGAGAGCATCGAGGATGAGGGCAGTTGAGGTTCTTGCCAAGTCGCCAAGTCCCCAAGTCTCCAAACTCTCCAACGCAAACGCGGGCGCTGCTGCCGCCGTCGTGCTGGAATGGAGAGAGGGAGTGAGATATGAAGATGGAAGAGGAAGGAGCTAGTGAGCCAATGACCTAGTCCGACAGAGAATTAGTATGTACGCCGTTCCCCAGTCTTTCCCGCCAGCCATTTGCTCCTGCCGTTCACGGTTCCGGCCGCGGGAAAGGAAGTTGCCCACTTGCCGGTCGCGCTTGCGGCTGTTGTGGCCACGCTTTGGCAGGGCTCCACCGTGGCTCTCCAGATCGATACGTATTCCATACCGAGTACTCCGTACGTACTACGGAATATTAAACTCTGTTCAACTTCGTTCAAGGTCGACCGCATCACGTTGCGCTACCGCCAAACTCCCATCACGTCCCAGCAGCCACGATGTTTTACCTCCAGCCCCTTTATTCCCTATCATGCAGCTGGTCGCACGGGCTTGGCTTGATTCCGATCCAAAGGACGATCGTATGCTGCCACAGAATAGTACTTCACCCGACCCCTTGCTTGCGCCGCCGAGGCTTGCATCCTAGCCTATCTTGGCCATGTCCCTTTGCTTCCTTCCGTCCGTCCATGTGATTTGCGAGGCTGCTTTTTCTCCAAAGTAAACATGTATCCACTGCTGACAACCTAAATAGCCGACCTGCTTATGCTGAAGCTTCGACAGTGCCTGAGCTCGGCGTAACCTCAACCCTGAACGTGAATGGACCAGGCGAATGATGGCGCTGGGGATGGTCGCATCGCACGATGCTGATGCCAATCCCAGTACGAAGTGCCAGTGCTGATGGCCGATGCCATTGGCGGGGCGCAGGCTTGCGCATCTGGCATCCTCGACAACTCTTAAACCCTGGTCACCGGCTAGCAGGCGTCGGGTAATGATGATCCTGATTCTCAGGTCTCGCCAACTCGCCCAGCGGCCGTTGAAGTCGACACCAGGTTCGCATTGGTCCCTCTTACTCACCGGTCCCACACCCTACATTGCGGGAAAGGGCCTTTGTCTTTGCTCCCGTCACATCACATGGCCAGCCAGGTGAGGTTTATGTACGGAGTAGTGTGGCACGATACGGAGTATTCAGATCAGGGAGTGTGTCTTGATATCTATCCAGATCGATACTCTCGAGCATGAGAGCATATCTTGACATTTTCGTGCTTGACAGTTGAACGAGATTAGTAACATCAACAACAACAACATCATCATCATCATCATCATCATCATCATCATCACCATCATCACCATCATCACCAAAATTGGCAGAACATTGTCGCGCTTGGCGTATGTCGAACACAGTGGCTGTGTTCAGATGCCAACAACAGCCGCACTTTGTTATTCTCCGATCAGAATGTGGCGATCATGTCGGAGTAGTCACGCGGACCTCATTAACATTGTATTGTCGGAACACGCGAAAACAGAAAGCTTGAACGGAGTAACTACTATTGGCAATGTGAGAATCGCCCACTACTGCCTGCAGACTCCAGGGCTGAGATTTGGTATTACGAAAAAGCCGCGTTGGCGTTCCGGGTATATTATGTTGTTTCTCGGTACCCGAGCACCCAGGCCAACAAGACTCAGCCAAGTAACTTCCGGCAGACACACATTTAGCCAAGAATGTCTCTGCACCCCTGGTCTGCATATGCTACTCGTCTCGCGTTGCATGAAAACTACCATCAGGCAAACAAGCAGAACAAAAAACGCCAAAAGCAAGTAAATATTAGCATCATTGGACGGGGATTGCTGCCATGATCCAAAAGCCACACAGTTCAACACATAGTCGCAGAGGCCAGCCAGATATGCACAAGTGGTGTGACTGTGAGAAGAAAACAGAAAAGGGTTGCAGGCACACACACACACACACACACACATATGTCGGTCCAACAGCATGGAGCCTGGGGATGGAATACGGGGAAGTGCACTTGTTTTGACATTTCCCATCCTGTACTCCGTACTATGCACGCATCATATTGTACGTGATTGACCTCGCCGACCGAGCTACCTTTGCCCACCCCCTTGCAGCATCTCGTCATGCTGTTGGTCACAATCCGCAGTCCGATCGGGTAGCCCACGTTGTGTCTTTGTTCCCATCAAAACGAGCGTTGGTGCCAAAAGGAAATTCAACCCTGGCCTTGGTCTGAGTTGTGAGTGGCACTCCGTACTCCGTACCCCTCAGTCTGCTGAAATACAATCCAGCACGGTGCCATGACTTTGCCCTCCTCACCGAGCCATCTCTACTCTCCCACGACTTGACCATCGTCACCTTCTTGGCCTGCCAGGCAAGATTGTCCGCAGCCACTGGAACAACGACCGCCTCATTGCCCATGCACATCGGCACCACGCATCACGTATTGGTCCGCGCTATCCGTCATCCTTGCCTGATGAACAGACGGGCACACCGCGACGACAACTAGCCAAGGAAGCAGCATCAGCAATCAGCAGCATCAGCTTCCGCGTTTCTTGCCGCACCGACCAACATCAGCCCTTTCGAACTTCTGCCTCTGTGTGCGCCTTTGCGCCCTGGGAACTTTAGGCCTTTGGACCGTTGGAGACCACAGCCCACAAAGCATCTTACGCGACACGCCACCGCTGAACTTCGACTTCCTCTCCCAAACTTGGTTCCAACGCTAGCTTGACTCCATTCTCACATCCCATCTCCGCCGTGGGACCCCCGGCCGCCTTCTTCTCGTCGCCCATTCCAAGGCGCCGCCGATTGCGAAGCCTCTTCCCTTTGTCCAGAGTCTAGACACCGTGGACACCGGCTGGGTCCTGGGTCCTGGGTCCTGGGTCCTGCCGCGCTACAGCCTACACCCCTCTCGCGGATGCATAGTTGGATCAATTGATACTATACTAGTACTACTCAAGCCTTCCATGACGATGGTCCTTGTGGAGCCTTAGAAAACCGAACCCCCTCCCTGGGCGAGTTGCAACACAACATTTCATCAGCCTACAATGCTTTGCGGCCTTGCCGCGCCGCATCTGCTCCTTGTGTCTCTGAGGCAAAGACGATACTTGACTTTCCACGTGCTAGTACCTGAGGCTTGGCCCATTCTTGCACAACTGATGCTAGTCTTGTCCAACACACCTCGTCACGCTGGACGACTACCATGGTAAGGAGCCCTTTCTGGCCTGTGTCCAAGTTCACGGCAACCCGCATGAGATATATCACTATTGCTTTCTCCTCTTCTCCCCTTCTCATACTATTGCACACTGCGTTACCTAATTATCATTTGGGTATTCCAATTCCTTGTCTGCCCTCCTGCTCCGGTACTCCACTCGGTGAGTTGGAAAGTATCATAGCGTTATCCCTTCTGATCCAATCGTATTTCTCATAATCGACCCTGGTGTTTTTTCCTTGTCTGATACTAGCAGAAGCACCTGGCTGACTCAAGATATAGGAGCTCACACGGTCTATAATTCACAAGCGTCCACAGCCCAATGCTGGTATTGGGACATCGCCGCTTGCACATCAACCGCCCCTTTTTTTCTCAGTCGACTCTTTTCAACAGCTTCCTTTTGACTACCAGCCTCCATTTGAGCAGGACAGTCTGTCACATGGCCAAACTTCTAGCTTTGAAAGTCGTTATACACCCCAGTTGGAACAGGCACCAGCAAAGCGTCGGAAACTTGACGCCAACACCAGCACCATGCCACTGAGATGCTCTTCCACAGAGTATCAGGGTCACTCTGAGAAAGCCTTACCTGTTAGCCTTTATGAAGCGGGCGGTCATGAACCCCAATCCATCTTGCCAAGATGGGCCCAACCAGTGATACCCACTTCACAGAGCTTGGCTCAATTCCCCAGGCGAATGGCCGAATTGATGATG
The DNA here is from genome assembly GCF_013426205.1 of Metarhizium brunneum. NCBI lineage: Eukaryota > Fungi > Ascomycota > Sordariomycetes > Hypocreales > Clavicipitaceae > Metarhizium > Metarhizium brunneum. The sequence continues at coordinate 2,621,028 of NC_089427.1, forward strand.
TGTGGTGGCTGTGGAGGCGATGAGCAGCCTGATGGTATGAGATCCCCCCCCTTTCCTTGTCCCTTTTCTGTGTCCTATTTACCCACATTACCATTTGATTATATAAAATCATTAGATACTGACTCTTACTACTATGATGAAAAGACTACTTCTCTCTGCCTCATGCGCCGCCTGAGATGTATGAATCAAGCAAACCATACTCTACGGAAACACAACCAATGGTGGGACCTCAAGTGCTACCGGAAACCATTGCGTTTCCCTTGATTGACGTAAAAGACTTCAGTCATGGAATCTTTAGCGAGGATTCAGCGCACGACACTTCAACACATGCAACATTTGCTCAAGAAATTCAGCTGCAAACCACGCCAGAGCTCATGCAGGATGGTTTCATCTACACTCACAATACTATATTTCCTAGTATCTTCCCAAATCAACTTGTCAAGCAAGAACAAGAACTGCTCAGCTCGCCTGTGTTCGGACAAGACAGCTTGGTACGGAGCGAACAAGTCCACGCCAGCTATGTGCTAAACCCAATGAATCCATCTGTTGCACAATCGATGCAACAGGCAGACATCCCCCCGGTCTTGATAGTGTCTCCTGGAAGTCTCATAGATCCTGTACACCAAGGGTCTTGGGCGAACACGAATATGCATGTTCAACAGTCGAACTTTGATATTTTGTTGCCGAACCAGCGTGGCGGAAAGCGAGGCCCATTCCGTGACCCTAACCTTCGGGAGCAAACAGCTCAAACAAGAAAAATCGGATCTTGTATCCGGTGCAGAATGCAGCGAATAAGAGTAAGTACCTCTGTCATAGCTCATCTCCCAACTTGTAGCCGCGTATTGCGTGGTAGTTTGTGGCGAAGTTCAGATATGAATAACTTACCAACAATGGTGCTCAAACTCTTAGTGCGAACATAATCCAGATGAGCCAGGAGGCGCATGTCTAACCTGCAAGAAAGTTTCCAACACAAAAGCAGGCAGGTTTCCATGCCTGAGATACAAAATTACCGACATTCGACTCTTCAAACCGGGGCAAGTTCCAGGATATGAATGGACAAGGCGGTGGAACAACAACATATCTGATCCGATTCAAAAATGGGCATCATCGGATGTCAAGTCTATCCGCATCTCAGCCGGCTATTCTACAAAATGTATCGACTTGAAAGTCCGAAAATTTGTACCGCAAGAGGGCGACAAATTAGAACGAACGTGGGATTTTGAAGGAAGAAAGAGGTCGGTGAAAATCCCGCCTTATGCTTTGATGGATCTAGATGACGGAAAGTCAGCATACATGTCGCATATTCGAGATACTATGGGCGATACTCTGCAACATGTGGCTGAGCGCTCCTGTGGTTTGTTGAAGAAGACGTATATCCAGGCGTTCCAAATGTACCAGGATCCATCAATTCCAGAGGACTGGAAACAACTTTTCGATTGGACCTTCAGGTTATGGGTCGCTGTTCGACTTTCGACGACCTCGGAGTTTATTGTTGGTGAAGAAAAGCTAGGCATGCCGGACAACATTCTAGACAGCACGAGCCCTCATAGTGGCAAGATTCCTGTCCCGCCAGTCCTTGGTGCACAGTTGGACCTTGTCTTGATTCATCATATCCAAACAAAGCTCAGACGCGAGCTGCTGGACAAGTTACAAAAAATGATTCTCAAGAACAAGCCAAGTACATGGTTTGTAACGTACCTAGTGACCTTCATGTTGCTGCACAATGCAGCACTAATTACGGCGCATGACGCCGCATATGCTAGGAAGCATGGGATTAAAGTAAGTTAAAAAGATACGAGAGAGATTCTCGAGAGAAATAGCCTCCTTCAGCCCACAGCAGGGCTTTTTGGACCCCGCGCGCTTTTCGCAAGTGCCTGATCAGACGGTCGAACAATGCCGAGAATCTTTTTGCTAACGATTGACACTCAGCGTCGATTTGCACGCGAGGACAAGGTTAAGGAATACCATCTTGGTAAGACATGAGATGCCGTCTTTTTCTAGCCATGTCCGCCGTGAAAATTTTCGTGACAGTTGCTGACGACAGGCCGTTTTGTTGAGCTGTTAGGGGCAAACATTCTTCTGGCTCATTTCCACTACTGTAACAAGGGTTGGTATCCATTCTCGGAGGATTGCAAGGGCCAGGATCTGCGGGCACTTGCAGATCTAAATGACGATAAGATTCGGTTTGTGCATGCGACGAGGAAGTTTGCCAGGGAACACAGTGAGTCCCACTTCTACCCCCAAGGCCGTGTACAATAATGCCAGTGAACCAGACTGCTGGGGCGGCGCTAATGCGCGTTGTGATACATAGAACGAGAATGGGATATACTGCGTGAACAAGGAGCTTGGGAAGATGATTACTTTTTTGTTAGCCAACTGTTTGAGGAGAACTGGCATCCCCGGTCTGATGGATAGCTGTTCCCGCGTTTGGCGTGGAAGCGGTGAGGGAGGGAGCGAGCACTTTTCGCAGGTACTCTCCGTACGTTGCAATTTAATGAAGCAAGTGAAGCGCTAGAGGAGGATACTTGCAGACAGGCAGACATGCAGCAAGCCCAAAATGGAAGAACAAAGTACTCCTTACCTTGGCGAAAATTCTTTTCCTATGGCTACTCTCGCCCCTGGCCCCAACATGCAGAAGCCGTCTTCATCCAGCTATTCCCTCCCGGATGTAGCAGATTGGACTGCAGAGATGCATGCAAGTACACGCACAGGACTCGGCGGGAAAGAAGGCAGAGCGAGCGGCGTATGACATATGTTGATACTGCCTGATTGAGGGCTCTGGACCGGGCCAAGGACTGAGAGATGGTATTGCGTTGATGGAAAACTAATTTCCGGTAACACAAAAAAAGAATCCTTCTTTCTTATCTCTTCTCCCGTCCCCCGTCTTGACCGTCGCCTTGTTTTGTTTGTTTGCCTGTCTGCAAGCTTCCGGCTAACAGCATCCATACTCCCTACATCTGGGCACCTGACCTCATCTCTTGGGATGCCCAGACCTTGTTCTATTCCCGATGTGCTGGGAGCTGTTAGACATGGGACGGAACACTGGATGAAAGATGCATTGCCGATCTTTTTCGTACGCCCTATGTCTACGCCATGATTGAATGTGTGGCGTTGACTGGGCCCTGGGTGACGGGACACCACATGTTGCCGTATTTCGATCGCGAATCTCGTAACACGCCGTGTGACAGACTCTCGCTTCTCGTCTTATCTACTGATCACATCTCCATGTGTCTCTTGCCCCATTTACCGGGGAAAGGTGGAAATACAACCCTGGACTCTCGGGTTCAGAAAAGGGAAATGAAGAGAAAGGAAAGAGAACGGTGAGGAGCTCCACTCGAGCTTGAGAATTGGGGGTAAGAGGCAAAAAAAAAAAAAAAAAAAAAAACTGCGCCCGCCAGCGGCTTGTCGTTGTTTGCGCCACCGGCCGTGAACGTCGTTTTCAACAGAAGGCTGTGCGTGCGGCTCCCAAGGTCAGCCGAAACTTGTCTGTGGCGCTTGACAGCCCGGGGTGCTGGATCAGGTGTCGAGCCACTGAGATGTTGCGTGGTCAATAGTACTCCATCTGCCAGGCAAGTATCTAGCATTTTCGCAACATTGAATCGTCGGCACTCCAGCCATGTTATCCAACCTTAGCGCCGTACTCCGCCCGGATGCATTGCATACGCCGCATTCCGTTCCCTAGGCTCGGGTCAAGCATCTTGCCTTCCCCTTGACTAGTACATACTACATGTACCTGGGGCCCCCGGTCTTTCCTAAACATCTCCATAAAGCAAGATCCACATGTCAGTTACCTGCGGTCAAGTAGTAAGGATTCCCTGGAAGGCTTCACAGCAATATGGTCCATTTCCAGCTGCTTGAGAGGACGCCACAAGCCCTCTTCGAACGAGGGTGTTCCAGTTTACCCTGATGAAGCGGGAGACCTTATACCAACAGCGGACGCCGACTTCACCACCCGTCCGGTTTGCCGTTTTGTTTGTCGCCTCGTAGTCAGGTTCACTTTTCGATAAACTCCCTCTCTACTATTGAGTCCCGAATATGATTGGTTATGTGTTATTTTAAGACGGTGAATCAAGGCTGAAGACATCGTGATGCTCGAAGCGGCCCGTAGGTACTTACCCGCCCGCCACAATATGAGTACATGCCGGCTTGCGATACATATGCGCGCACCCGTTGAGGGTCTGTAAGCTCCAGCAAATGCTACTTTTTTTTTTCTGGGAGTAGTAAAGTGACTGAGCGAAGGATAAGGGGGTGTGTATGTGTTGTGCAAACAAGCCCGTGGACTAGCCCAGTACCCGTGAAGATACAAATATATAGACATATATACGTACATACACCGACACACACACACACACATATATATATCTGTTCGTCCCTTTGTTTTTGGGAGACTCGATATCTTCATTGACATTGAAGCATCTTCTGTCTCTTCTTCCAATTTTTCTATTCATTGACCAAACTTTGTAAAGTTCAATCAAAGGGTTATATTTTCGGACAGGTATAATGAAGTTGTCACATCACGTACCTAGGAACAGTCCGCTAATTATCCTTAGTGTCACTGAAGCAGCAATGGCGCCTGAATTGAACGGACCAGTTATCGGATCGCGAATCGCCCCTACACACGATGTTGCGTTTCCAGCTCCGTTGGTCGAGGTTTCAGGACTTCCGAATGGATTTCCTGCCATGCTTGACTCGCCTTTAGCATGGTCAGGAAGACAGTTCAAAAGAGATTCAGACTATGTGTTCCGCCTTGAAGAGCCACACTTGATTGAGATCGATCAGGCACTCCAGGAGTTCAAGAGTAAGCCGAGAGAAGCTGTCGTCCATTTGACTTGAATCGTAATAACTGACGGGAAGTCGGCAGAGCTTGGCTTGGACGGAGACTTGGTTTCGACTCAAAACTTTGCCCTACCCACTCTTGGCCTAAAGCTCCTCGACTTGCAACGGGATATATATTGTGGTAAAGGGTTCGGCCTTGTCCGTGGTTTAGATCCTCAGCGATATTCGGTTGAAGATTTGACCACCATCTATATGGGAATCCAGTGCTACATAGCAAACCTTCAAGGAAGACAAGACAAGAAGGGAAACATGCTCGGTAAGTAAATTCTGCTGCATTGAGGTTCATCGACAGTTGTACTTAAACTCTGTCACAAGTTCACATCATAGCGGACAATTCAACCAAAATGAAGGCCTTGCACCATCGCCATTCGACTGCACCTATTGTAAGTTTAATGAGATTTGAGTTGCTTCTTCAGAAAGCCTTATTGACATATCTCGACTGTAGACCTTTCACAACGAAGAAGCTGGAGATATTATAAGCTGGCTTACCAGGAGTACTGCGGTCTCTGGCGGAAAGTGTATTCTTGCTTCCGTATATACCGTTTATAATGCACTTGCAGCATCGCGCCCTGACTTGGTGCGCGTCCTTGCACGGTCTGACTGGCCATTTGCATTGTAAGTACCCGAAGCGGCTACCAACCTCATTAGCAGGAAACTTACACTCAGTGATAATAGGCCACGGTTTCAATGCCGTCCCGTCCTATTCTACCATGACCGTAGGATTATTTCCAACTTTGGTAGAGCCGCCTTGCTAGGCAGCGCAAGCCACGTCCGACCAGACCGACTCCCCAAGCTCAACAGTATCCAGATTGAGGCTCTAGATGCCATTGAGAGAATTGCACAAGCAACGCAACTCGAAATCACTACACAGGCCGGAGACATTCACTTTATTAACAATCTGGCTGTCCTTCACCGGCGCGAAGGTTTTACCAACGGAAGCTCCACGATAGAGAAGCGCCATCTAGTACGAATGAGGCTTCGTGATTCTGAGATGGGATGGAGTATCCCGAACGAGCTGAAGGACGAATGGGTAGAGACCTTTGACCCGAAACTAAACCGCGTGTGGCATCTCGAGTCGATGCCAGACGGCTTCTTCCCTTTGCGATCGCAAGCAAACTGAAATGGAAATGATGACGTTTGCGAAGAATGGTCACATGATGTATTGCACATAAGAGAATGGCAATCCGATGTGAGGAGAATTTGTTTCTGCCACCTTGGAGCAAGGTTTCAAAATTGTTTGATTGGGACTGGCATAAAACTGGAGCAAAAGCTGCACAAGGGTCTTGTTGAGTGTGTTTGTACTGAGGCTGAGGCGTATTGGTGTACCCCAAGAAGGTGTGTATTTTCTTTTGTCTTTCATTACTACCAGGGGGTCGGAATCAGACACCTTGCACACGCATACTTATTGTATGGTGTGGTAGAATTAGACCTGCCTGGCAACAGGTGACTAAAATAGAATCAGTAAGGTTTATGTCAAAATGAATAGAATACGTGTGCTCTCCAACCTATATACTGCTTACTGTGGCTCCTTCACGTCTTTGAGCTGTGACGTGGTGTGGAAACAAATGATAGTTCCGTGCAGGACGACACCTGAGCATTCTGTATTGTATTAGGAGGTTTCACCGAGAGAACCAGCTAAATGGCAAATGCATACTACCTGTGATGGGCATTAGCCGGCTGCATCACGTCAAAGTTAGTGTGAATGATGGCAGCCCGCTCATTGCTGTTGCATTATCCTTGTCTTAAATGCATAGACCAAGACTATCATGTGACAGAGTATGCAGAGGTCCTGGAACACAAGAAAGGGTAGCAAATCGAGTCGAGTGCCCGTAGCATTAGTGGCCATAATAGTGAGTACTAATTGGTGCTACCAGGTTCTGTGTTGCAAGCAGGTTCCGAAAATGGTTCACCAAATTCTGAAACGTTGTGTTACCAAGACCAGGTTTGACCACACATTCGGGACTGTTTTGATGCGCCTGTGGCTACTATGCTTCGCGTCCACGATATGTTGACTCACGCCATATGCTGCCAGGCCACGTTCTGAAGAGTTCAGCGTACCCGTTACCCCCTATGGCGGGTAAGAACTTTTGAAACGGCGACTCTCAAAAGTCACGAAGCTTCGACGAACCTCATCCCAACTCTCTCTAGTATCCAGTTTTCCTAGCTGAAAAGATATATAATACTAGGGTTCAGGGACAATCCTCTGTAACTGGAGTCGGATGTCTTGCCGCGGGCAGCCATCTCAGGACTTGCTTTTTTTTTTGTTGGCTGTCGTGCATCCCTTGCAACCACCCATTCATTGGCAGCGACGCCAAAAGGCACTAGTACCAGATGTCAATTAATGGCGGTGAAACAAAAACCATGTTTTAACCGCGCCCAAGCCTTAACCAGAGACTTGAAAGCATAAAATATCCTGGGGTCACTCCTTTGGATACCAAAGGCAATCAATAGTCAGTGCCTGCGGCGTCCTTTTCCAGATGTAGCTTTGGTACCAAGTGGTCGGAATGCTGGGCGCGAGCGCGAGCCAGCTCAATGTGTCTAGGCGAGCCATGCAGCCAGGGGGTCAGGTTACCGGACTTTGCCTGGAACATGGAGAGTGCCGTTGGCGCGGAGATCGATGCACGCATGCGGAGCTACTGTAGGTTTAGGACGCACAGCCAACCGTCTGCCAGGATCCAACTCCACCAGAGACCATTCACGTAGAACTTGGTCCGCTTAGGGAGCGAGCTTCGTACAGAACACTGTATCGGACTCCTTACCACGGAGAAGCCTCCGTCTCGCGCCTCGCATTGTAGCATGCCAAGTCAGCTCAATCGATCCAACGGTGGCTTGTTTTCAGCCTTGAGGACGTGGGCATATACTTCACAGGTCTAGATTGTGTATCTTGCCCCTAATCTCTCAGACAGGCGCATACGTTCGAGCTGGGGGGCCGACCTTCTCTAGCAACATCGTGCAGCACCCGGCGGCACAAACAACGGTGGGAGTGTCGAAATGGCGCCTGTAACGCGGCCCAAACAGCCAGGGAATGAATCAGGGGGGTACCGGCCAGTATATCAAGACGACGACCGTGACGGATCGGAGGGTGGTGTCGGTGATGGTGATGCTTCCCCCAGTGACGGCGGCCATATTGGACAAGGTCGGGATGCTCGAGGGACATTTCGGGAAGGGGGTTTCCTCTCGCGGCCTTCGCGATCTGAGAATCGCTTCCGGGTTGCAACGTTCGTTCTTGCCGCGCTGCTGGTTATTTTAGTTGGGGTCAACGCCTTCATGGCGCTGCCCTTCGCCTTCAAGGGAAGGAACGACTCTTGTCCCTGCCGTCCCAAAGATGTACCTCAGTACTTTCAGACTTCACCTGAATTATGGGCCGGTCCTACGCCAACAGGAAAACCTGCTTTCATGGCACAGACACGAACTTTCGACCCAACCGCTACCTATGTGCCAAATGAGCCATTACAGACCTCCATTCCTATCGAGGGAATGGGCTCGGGGAATGAGAGTATCTTCAAGCTTATGGGCTACTTATCCCCCTACACACCTTCTCCAGGATTTGGCGTGGACGAGTTTCCACTTCCTGCTGGCGCAGAGATTCTTCAACTTCAGATGCTCTCTCGTCATGGATCGCGATATCCTACGACAGGATCCTCGGTTGCCCAGCTTGGGCAGAAGATTGCCAATGCCTCAGAGATATTCAGTCCAAGAGGCCAACTCTCGTTTCTCAGGGACTGGAAATACCAACTCGGTGCCGAAATCCTTGTGCCCAAGGGTCGCGAGGAGCTCTTCCAATCAGGTAAGTAGTTGATACTGGTGCCAGGAGCCCTGTCGTTCGTTGGGCTGACTTGCTCTCACTCTGCAGGTGTTTTACACAGCTACATGTACGGAAGTCTGTATAACCCGAACAGCAAGATTATCGTTCGCACAACTGTAGGTGCTTGACTGTGTCATAGTATTCATAGTGCCTTGGGCTGATGTTTGTAGACGCAAGACAGAATGCTCAAGTCTGCCGAGAATTGGATGGCTGGGTTTTTCGGACTGGAGTGGTGCGATTTGGATCGATCTAATTCTCAAGTTCTTATGCTAATCTCGCACAGGCCCAGAAATGCTACCATTGAAGTCATCATAGAACAGAAGGGATTCAACAATTCGTTGGCCGGGTCTTTAAACTGCCCGAACGCCAACGCCAAATCTTCAGGAAACGAAGCTGTCCATACATGGATACACGAGTACCTCAAAGAAGGTAAGGCTCTCTCATTGACCATCTATTCGCAAACACGCCGGCCTGATGCACGATGTAGCCCAGACACGATTCCAGTCAATGACAGAAGGGTTTACATGGACTATTGAAGATGTTTATGCTGCTCAGACCATGTGCCCATATGAAACTGTTGCCTATGGCTTCAGCAAATTTTGCGACCTCTTTACGTATAAGGAGTGGCGAGACTTTGGATATTCTACTGATCTATTTTTTTCTGCTATAAGCGGATTCCACAGCCCAACGGGGGTATGTACTGCCTCGATCCATCAACATTGTCAATATTTGAGCTTTTGCTGACGGAGGCGTAGAGAGCTGTTGGCCTCGGCTATCAGCAAGAAACCATGGCCCGACTTAAAAATCATACTCTGGGATACTCTGGCTCACAGATCAACGTCACACTCGACAATAATACGGAAACATTTCCCTTGAACCAGAGCCTCTACTTCGACTTTTCACATGATACTAATATAGTGTCAATTTTGACAGCCTTTGGACTCAGGCAATTTGCCGAGGAGCTGCCTGCCAAGGACTATCCCGGAGACCACAACTTCACCGTCTCACATGTGACGCCCTTTGGGGCACGACTCGACATGGAAATCATTCAAACTCCCAAGCCGCTGTCTCCGAATCGAGATGGCTATCTCCGTGGCGGGAAGACAAAGTATATCCACTTTATCCTGAATCAGCGGACGCTACCCTTGGGCAAGAGCTTCCCAGAATGTGATGCCAGCAGGAGGGACGGGTGGTGCGAGTTAGACGCATTCATTAAAGTTCAAGACGGCATGGCAGCCAGGGCCAACTTTGATCACGCTTGCTTCGGAGATTACCCTGCTGTAAAATATGGAGAGGCGACTGACGGTGTTCCGCCGTAATGTTCCATATGGCTTAAACTTTTCCGGCTGAATAAGTGGCCGAGTCAGTATATGCATACTACTTTCCTCTAATGTCTCCATTAATTTCAAACGTTTTCTCCTTTTAATATACGCAGGACACGGCCAATGGCCGGAACTGGTTGTTGCTTATCACTATATGGAGTCTTCACTTTTCAACTTAATCAACCCGTGGGCAAACTTAATAGATCAATGGTATGCGCTGTTCATGTACATACTAATATGCAGACCGCTTTTGCCTGTGCTCATCTACAATGCTGATATCCTACAGCTAAGAATAAAAATCAAGCCGTACTCCGATGCCTGCTACCAAAACCACATGTTGACAAAACCCAGAAGCCAAAAGGAAAAAAAAGAGAAGAAAAAAACGCCTTCCCGCATGCAAACTCCAGACCGGACACAATCTACTCTCTCTTCTCATTGTCCAATACCGCGCGGTCTCTATCAAACTGCACAGATGAAGCAGACGACTTCTTCTCAACAGGACCGTCAGAAACACTCATGGGACGCACCATGCTGGCATGTTCCTGAATGCCGTGTTGAGGCTCAATCATTTCGCCATCATGAGCAGGCTCCCCACTGGGGGGACTCCAAGCCAAGAAGTCCCGACGAACCTCAACATAGTCGTATGAAAATTCGCCATGCTGGTCATCATCCATACCGAGAAGCTCAGCTTCCTCAGATGCCCGAAGCTTCAAACCAGGGACGACATCGATAATCTTGGCAATAATGGCGGACATGACAAAGGCGTAAGCAGAGGCAGCGACGATGGCGGCAATCTGCCACCCGAGAAGCTTGTAGTTGCCGTCGATGAAGCCGCCGCTGGCTCCAGTGTTGACGCCATCGAGGCCGATGACCTTGCCAGTGGCGAAGAAGGCGTTAAAAATGAGGCCAACCATGCCGCCAATGCCGTGCTCGGCAAAGACATCAAGAGAGTCGTCGATACGAACAAGGAACTTGACTATTCGGGAAAAAGAAGGAGACATGTTAGCCGTGGCCCAGAATCATTTTTTTTAAAAGGTAAATATGCAAGAAATTTGTCCCCAACATACTCTTTGTGCCAAAGTTGCAGCAAACGCCAGCAACAACACCCAGGGCAATGCTCGCCCAGGGGTCAATGAATCCGGAGGCAGGCGTAGCAGCAACAAGGCCAGAAATCGTGCCCGAGCACCAGCCAACCATGGACCACTTCTTGGCCAGCCTAAAATCAAGCAGGCACCAAGTCATGGCGGCAAACATGGCGGTCAGACACGAGTTCCAGCAGGCCATGACAGCACGCAGGTTGGCGCCAAAGGCCGAGCCGCCGTTGAAGCCCAGCCAGCCGAACCACAGAAACATGGTGCCGAGGGTGATGAGCGAGATGTTGTGCGGGCGGAAGTTCATCATCATCCTCTCGTTGCGGCGGCCCAGCACCCACGAGTAGGCGAGGGCCGACACACCGGACCCAATCTCGACGGGGACGCCGCCGGCGTAGTCGAGCACGCCGTTCTTGTAACCCCAGCCGTTGGCGTTCCACACCCAGTAGGCAAGAGGGCAGTAGACCAGCGTGGCCCAGAAGAAGGTGAAGACCATGCCGGGGATGACGCGCCCCCTCTCGGCGACGGCGCCGACGGTCAGTGCGGCGGTGACGGCGCAAAACATCATCTCGTAAAAGGAGAACAGCAGCGCGGGGATGAGCGGCGATCCGACCGACGGCGTGGCCCAGACGTTGATGAGGCCAAAGTGCTTGAGGTCGCCGATGAAGCCGTTATTGGACGTCTGACCAAAGGCAAGAGAGTATCCCCAGAAGTACCACTGGAATACGATGACGCTAAAGGACATCATGACGACCCAGAGCATGGAGAGGGCTGATTTTCTCCGCGCGAGACCAGAGTAGAGGAACGCGATGCCGGGGACCATGAGGAGCACGAGACATGATGAGATGATGATGAAGGCCTGGTCGCCCGCCTGATACCACTGGTTAAGGTTTTCGGTCCCTATTTATTCATAAACCATGGTTAGGAATTGTTTTTATCCATCCCCCCCGGCCATCTCCCTCTATTACAAGAAGCGGCTTCAAAAAGGATGCTGCGAAACGTTAAGTTGGTACATACTTGAATCGCCGCCAATATCATCGTTTGTGCCATTGAACACGGCTGGCGCCCCGAGATGGGCGTACGACATATTGGAATGAAAGGAGAAAGATGGGGAAAAGATGTCGAGAGAGATTCGAAACTTGCAACCAGCAGAAGAATTCTATGCCTTATGCTTGTTATCCCGTCCCAAAATCAGATTTCTTTCTGGCCCGGCCCCGAGTTTCCCCTTTCCCCAAGGCACCAAAGTCCCAAGACGCTGAGTGAGAATCGCGATGTCCGGTTTTTCGCTTTCCTGGTGATCCTGAGTACACCCAATGCCCTCCAACAACGAATGACGTATATCCAAGTTTGTTAGGGTTGTCAAAGGGGACAAGAGGGTTTTGTAAATGCGAGGCAAATACTACCAAAAATCAGGAACATAAACACACCGCAGCTGCTGGGGGGGAGGGAGGGATACTCCCATCTATATAAGATGACTACGGACTACTCGGTACAAGTAAAGGGCCTAGGCCAACCCTTTTTTTTTTTATCTCTGTTGCGGGAGAGTCAAGTAGCGACGGCTCAACTACTTCCAAATGCCCTCTTGTGCTGTCTGACAAAATAACCTAGCTTGGTCGATACCGGGTTCTGGGGACAAGCAAGTACATGGCGGCATAGGCAAGTTGGCCATAGACGGCGAGGTATAGATAAGGACTCTTAAGTTACCCAAGCTGGCGGCGCAGATCCCTGCCCAGGGACATATCCGATGAATGGGGAGCCAAGAATGCAACTGAAAGGGCGTTCCCAAAGACCCGCTTCCTCGGCAGGGCCAATTAGCCTCGGGCTATCGGCGCGAGCATTTTCTAATTTCTTGTCGACTGCGGATGGTGCATTGGGTATTTTTGGCTATTCGTGCACATTACTGGACACGGGCTTATCGTGGGGTGCCGAAAGCGGAGGGGGGGTGTGCGCAGTGAATGGTGCTGCCTCGTTGCTTCACGCGCGAGATCCCGGGGAACGCATCTGTTACGAGTGAGCTTTGGCAAATTGTCAACGGCTTTGGACGTGATTGGGAACAAGCGTCAAGGGACATGTGATTTATGACAATGCTTTGGGTGACATGACAGTCTCCGGGTTTTGTCGTTGCCATGCCAGCTTGCACATTGCACTGCATCGGCGCGTTCAGTGTTTGAAAGCTTATGCTTAATTTCCCCTCTATTTCAATGTCTCCGGGCCCATTGATGACTCGGATACTAATGGATTTGCTTTGCCTCAGTCCAGAGCAATCATCGAACAATAAGTGTTGGCCGCCAGTCGAGCATCGAGACATGGGACATGCTATCTCGACGCCTGTCTCGCACCCCTGGACGGTGCCTTGCGATCCCGGAAACGTCCGCGGCAAAGCCAAGTCCAAATATCAAGAACACAGCCAGAAGCCAAAGGGTCTCTAGGGTCTTATCTATTTGGGGGCGTGAACCTTGCATCCAAAGACGCCGTCCGTATGCACTCCGTCCCTCCGTCCCGGCACCACGGAGACAACCAGGTGATGAGCCCAACCAGGCACCAAAAAAATTAACCAAGAATAAAGCAATAAAAGCCCTTTACCAATAAAACGACGTCCAGCTCTCGCAATGCGACAATGTCTTTCCGCACAGTCCCATTCTTCGCGTCCATGTCTCGGGAGACGGCAACGGGCTGATTTTACATTCCTTTTTTTTTTTTCCTTCTCACAAGCCTTAACTCACATGTGAGAACCAGGCAGCGTGGCGACCGGCCCCACACCTGCCGTCAGCAGCCAGTGCCCCAAGGCTGCTGATAAGCATCGCCCCGCGAACCATGATTGGTTCACTCCCTCGGTACTCCGTACTTGGTGCTGACTCAGTACGCCCAGCCAATCACACACGCCCACTGCCAACAAATCTCTGACAACGGGCATCAGAATCTATTACTGGCCCTCCTTGGTCATCGCTCCTTCTGCCCTCCCGCTGCGCCAAAGCTTGGCTTCCAGCCCTGGGCCGCCTTGGCCCATGGCCCATCTCATGTGCCCCAGGTTTTTACATAAGTAACGTGTCAAGGCCGTCCATGTCCTTTATCGCTATCTGCAGCCGCGCTCTGGCCAATCAATCGCCTGACGCAGCGCCGACATGGACGTTTGACTTCCCTGGATACTAATAACTCCGTACACCAGGCTATCTACTATTTGTCACAGGGAGCCTTTTCACCAGCCCATTCTGAGCTTCAGCTGAGCATGCCAAGTCCATCGATGAAGAACCAACGCCCATTTCAATAATGAACTCGACGGGGTCAGAATGCGTCCTGGGGTTTATTAATCGGCCATTCTCATAACCGCACCCCCCTGTCCCAAGTCCAATCTTGGACGCTGGGTAGCTATCGAGATATCCCCGATGACGACGATCTACGGAGTACGGAGTACCGTTGACCTCTTTCAGGTTTCCTTCACACTGGCGCACACTCCGATCCTCGCAGCCCCAGCTATTTGCCGTCTTGTCTGGCTAATTCCCGCCAGTCATGCGCGATGACGAACAACAGCCGTCCACCACAACCACAACCGCCTTTAACGTTCCTGCAATACAACCGCTGGCACACCCATCCAGTCAATGTCACATGGCATTTCCTCCTCGTCAGACATAAACCCGTGCAAGACACGTACAAAAAAAACCTTTAGGGTCGCAACTCCAACTCCCGCCAGCAAGCCACGCGCACCACCAAGAAAGCACGGCGTAGCGTTTCGGCAACAAAACTCTGTACTTTGCCGCCATGCGTCCCAATGGTCCTCGCCTAATCTCTATTCCTCTAGCAAGGCGCCGTCTGGTGCTGCAGAACCTGCCCTGCACCGTTCCAGAAAAGAGCCGCGTTAAAGAACTCACCGTCCCGCAGACAGACCAGATTGTCCGCCTGAAAGAAACAACGCCGACGACTTTACCAACCCTTATTACTACCACCCAAAAAAAAACGCTGCTTCTCACCCCGTAAAACACGACCTCCCATTGAACCCGAGAAAATGTCGTCCGGCCTCGACTAGCCCCCCCTCGTAGCTTCTCACCTCCTTCCCAATCGCCATTCCCAGCTCGCAAACCCCCCTTATTACTGTACTCCGTCCGAAGGGGGGGCCCAGCAATAGCATTACCATCCTTATCGCCCAATGATATCTTGGACCGTCGTCCCCCGTCAAAAGACTAAACATGTCGGGCCCCCCAAACCGGATCTGTCATGAGTGGCAAGGCCCCACGACCACCCAAGCGTCCATGCGTCCTTCACGGACTTCTTATCTCCTCTACACCGTGCAGTATGTACGTACATACATACAAGCTCCCCGACAACCTTAATTATCACGGGAGCCCTATGTACAGAGACAGCAACTTTGACAGGTCGCAAGGTCTGGGGAACGACCGAGTCTGGCAGGTGCCCATGTGCGCTTATCTCCTAGTCAAACGGGAGAGATCTGGGGAAAGCCCAAGTTTCATTGGTACGTAAACACAAGAAGAGGGCGCATCAGGGTCGAGAGACTAGTAGTAAGCTTTGAAAGTATTTTACCTAGAGTGTCAAAACTCTCCACTCGACGACACCCAAAGCGAACTGCTGCATGGACCATTTCACAGCCCTTCCTAGCAGCTCAAACTGTCACCAGACCCTTCGACGTCCTAGTAGCAGAGGTATTGATATCCAGCCAAACCTCCGATATGCGTCATACTGCGAATAAAGCATCCTGGAAACGCCCATGGGAGCAATCATGCCCACCACCCGGCCCCCCTTCCCCCGCCCCTACGCAGGTAAAGATTCCGTTTTGCCCCAGCGCCTCAGAAGATACACAGCTTCCCCGTCTGTTCCTCCCTACTAATCTCATACGTCAAGATGTCATGATTTCTGTAATGCAGCATCAGCCTGTACCGGCGCGGAACTGCCACTCGTCGCGTCTCATCCACATCTCCCAGCACACCGTCTTCTTGGACCGGCCCTATGGCCATGCCATGGAGCGGACGTTTGCTGACCCTGAACGCCGCCTCGTCCGATTGCCTGGGCAGGACCCAGTCGATTCGCAGACCGTAGTGAAGTACACCTGCTAGTTTCTCAATCGGGTTTATGAGACGCGTGGGAGTAACGAGTAGCACTCTGCCAATTGGGGAGCCGATGACCACTAGGAATAGTTCGGGGATGTGGGCCACCATGTTGAGTCGGCTTGTTGCGCGGAAATGCGGCCTCATGGCTCGGCCGGGCGTCAAGCCCATGGTCAGGGCGTATGGACAGAGGATTCCTAGTTCTGGCAGCCCTCTCTGGCGAGGCTTATCAAGGGTACGCATTTCGACATCCTTTTCATACAATCGCAGCATGTGATATCGTTCTGCGAATTTCCCTAATCCGGTTACATAGCCGGCCGTGTTTTCATTATACTCGGTGCCTCTCCGGAGGAAGTCTGTAAGTTTACCTATGCGTCGAGGTGCCTTGAGAGCTTTCCCACTATGTGGCATGTAAATCATGTCGAGTCGCACAGGAGGATTTCTTCTCGGCCGTAATTTCATGCACTGTGAAGACGGCGGCGGGAAACGAGCGTCGTCGTGTAACAAGCCTTCACTTTCAGACTCTGACGGAATCAAGGAAGCAAATGGATCTGTAAAAATATGCTGCACAGGTAGAGAACTCTCTGTAGGGTTTGGGGGCGCGGTTAACATGGGGTGGCCAACCGGTAGAGCAACATTTGATGTATGCGGAGCTTGTATTTCCTCAGCCTGGTTTGCCAATGTCGATGGGATGTCGCTCTGTGCTGCGTGATCTGTGGCATAAACGATATCGTAAAACGTTTCATCATCATTTTCGTCATCGACTTCCCCAATTTCCAAATCTTCACCAGGCTCAAGCTCGTCGTCAGAGTTGGTTTCTGCGTTTTGGTCGTCCTCTGCCTCGGCGCCTTCACCAGGTTCCGATTCGCCAAGCTCAAAGGCCTCATCATCACTCACATCGTCAAAGGCAAACTCATCGTCGCCCATGTCTGCGGCCAACTGCACATCTTCGGGGGGATCGTCCGCACGAATGATGGCATTTCGCAACGTGGGTTGCGTGCACGGGTTGTCCGGGAGGTCCCGAATAGTTTTGGCCAAGTTGACCATTGGATGAGGACCAGCTTGGAGTTTGGGCACCATTTCCAGGTCCTTGAGCTCGGCACCTAGAAGCTCCTCCTCAGAACGGACTGCTAAAAAGCTAGTGTTTGGAAGCGCGAGAATCCCCCAGCCTCTATATGCACCATGCGTGTTAGACAAAACTGTGAAGATCAAGGTATGAAAAACGGCCAACGTACCGGGATGTTGCGGGCCAGAATTCCTCACTCTTTAAAAGCGGGCTGGTCGATGGCATGACCCTGATGGCGGCTTGGAATGCTTTCCAAATATCGGCTAGCCACATGGCACCCTTGATATCAATAGCACTGATCTTCTCCGCATAGCCGTACTTGTCATCAACGAAGCTGATATTTGGGATATTGTCCGCCAAGGGTCCCAATGACACGACTATCCGCCAATTACGAGCACGACGACGCACATGTGATTCCATGCCATCGCAGCACGCCTCACAGTCGCAATTCCGACTCGACCTCGATCCGTTGGTGGCCAGGGCCGGTGCAAACACGGTTACTTCGTACCGGTTCGAGCTCACCGCTATAAGGCGAGACTTTTGATGCAGCGCCAATCCCCAGGCTGAGATGCCAACGTTTTCGTGAAAGAAGGGCTTTGGTGCATTCCCTGCGTTCAGAGATGACACTGAAGCTCGGCGTTGTTTTGGCGTTGCAGAGCTGGGTATCTCGGACTTGGCGAGAATGTACTCGGCAACATCCTTGGTATAAAATGCAATAACATCGCCATCGTCGTGGCATGTGAGGACGACTTCCTCCTGTCCCAGCGACCCAACAATGATATGATTGATGGAGTGGGGAGACGTGGGATCGAGATAGCCTCTGATCTTCAGCGCAGCCCGACTCGGAGACGTGACAAGTTGGACATCGGGATGTCGGGGTATCGTTTGTTTCGGGACGCTTCGTGGCACATAGACAAAGACTCTGCCGCGGTATGCAGAAAAGTACAACTAAACGACGCTGGGTCAGCTTCCTTCTTCTGAGGGCTTGGGTACCAGTTTGTAAGTCAGGGGTGTCAGCCAACATTATATTTCTGCGACAAGGCAGTCAGATTATTTCTGTAGGCCTGCATAGTAGGCACCAATTTATAAATCGAGTTTGCAGGTACAGGATGGTCTTCATGTTGGTCGCCTTCGGAACCAGGCCAGTTGGTTGGCCATTCCATCCCTGCAGGATGTAGACCCAACAAAGTGCGCTCGCGGTCGAGAATGGCTCGCTTGGCCTCGTCGCCAAACTATGTCGATCAGTCAGCGTCATGGTCAAGACTGTGGGGGGACCAGGTGTCAGGTGTCAGATTGATTATCTGCCTTATTGAACTACATACCCGATCCGTCGCCGTCTGCGCATGGCATGTCCCTACCGTGGCAGGCCGAAACAGGCGATGCTTTGCCTCTGGGCTTTCCATGGAGGAGGGCTAGCAGTGGCCGCTGCTAGGCCGTGGAAGAAATCGCACATGTATGCGTGGGGAGGCGGACGGCCGTCGCCGGGGATGATGGCCCAAAGCGGGACGTCTTTGTGTCTTGATTGCCGATATCACCAAGGAACAGGCGGCGAAAGCGAAATAGGGAGTCCGTCCGTCCGGGATGCAGTGTCGGGCTCGGCCAAATATCGGTTTGGGAGATGCAGCTCGAGTTTTTTTTTGTTTTCGGCAAGACACGGGGCTGAAATGTTGTCTATATCTTTGGATGATGATGTTCGGTTGGAAACGTGGTTCGAGGTTCACGGTTGGAGGGTTGTCGTCACATGGCCATGTGGGACATGGCGGCCATTGCGGGTGGCAGGCGGCGGGGTGGATCCGAGCTGTCACTGCCCGAGGAGGGGCTATGAAGAAGGAGCATTGGACATTGAAAGCACCGATACGGTCCACGAGGGCTGGAGATACATTGTACATAAGTACGTGACGCCGCGAAACCATGAACCCAACAGACTCGCAAAACGCTGCCACAGGTTCACATAGCCACGGAACATCAAGCGCTAGTTCGTTCCTTCAAATCAAATAACCCCATCTCCTCACTCCCTCCTCATAGCCTCCACCATGCTCATCATCCGATAATCAAGCACGACACCAACCCAGTCGTCCTCCACCAACGAATAGCCCTCGCTCTCGTTCCCCTTGGGCTTCCTCGGATTCAACGCCCAATAGCCAAAATCCGCGTCCACCTCGCCCAAGTACCTCCACAAGTTCTTCCAATATCGCACGTCGCCCACACTCGCCGGCAGCCTCGGCGCGCCAATCTCGCCCACCCAGACGGGCGCCACGCCCTCCTCGAGCAGATACCCCCAGTGCCCGCGCATGCTCTCACGAAACGACTCATATGTCCTCTTGGAGAAGCGACCTCCCAGACTCCCCCATCCCGACCAGGCGTACACATGCGCCGAGTACACGAGCTTGTTCGCAATGTCCAGACTCACTGGCCGCTTCCGCGCCCCGCGCAAGTCGTTTGCAGACTCGGTCCCTTCCACCACCACGAGCCAGTCCGGATTCATGGCCAGCAAGCGATTCCCACAGCGCTCTGCCGCCTCTGCCCACTTGTGCCACGGCATCGTGCCCCAGAGGCCTCGCACCTCGTTGCGTAGATCAACGCCAATGACGAGCGGATCGTTGGTGAATCTCGTCATGACCGTCTCCCAGTTCCGTATCCACTCATCCTCAGATTGTGTCACCTTGCAAATGCCCAGGAGATGGTCATTCGCCCACGCCGCGTCGCATGGGTTCGCACCGCAGCACCACGTCGCCCTCGTAATGTGATTATTGACAATCACGGCGATACCTTGCTCCGTTAGCGTTGTCGCGACGGCCTCGAGGATATCCAGCGCCCTGAGTCCCACGAGGTCCGCGTTCGCCCTGACCAACCTGGCGTCGATGACTGGGTTTTTGGAAACCAGCTCATCTGCGTAGGGAAGTCGGACGCTGTTAAAGCCCAGTTTCTTGATTGTTTGGGCAATCACTTTGCGGTGCTGCACGTCCAGCCCTCCCGGGACGAACAGCTCATCGCTTGCGCCGTACCAATTTATCGACGCCAGCTTGAACCTCCTCCCCTCTGCGTCAACGATATGCCGACCCTTGGTGACAAGAGGCAACGTGTAGTTTGTAATCTGGGTGCGTTCCAGGGGTGGCGGTAACGGTTTCTTGCCAAACGATACTGACTCCATGTCCGGGATCCAAACCGCACTTATAGCCACCTCTGACCTGTAAAAGTACCCAACAAAGCAGCCCAGGAGGAGGACTACACCCAAGAATATCCATCTTCGTGGTCTCCGTGACACAAATCGCCATAGTGGCCACGCCCTCTGCTTCTGTTTCATCCACACAATGCCGCCGTCACCACCTTGGCCAATACCTGGCGCTTCAATCCTCGCCGCGGCTCTGGTTGCAGGCAACGAGAAGAATGGTCGCTCCGGCTCCGGCTCGTTCCATCTGTCGCCATGGCCATCTCGGGGAAATCGGTTTGCCGCCCACGCCGCATCGCCAGAATACGGCCCGGATAGCCTTAAACCTCCTCTCATCCCGGCGAGAGACTGTGTATTGTATCAATCTCAAACACGGCAGTTGGGCACGCGACCCTCAAATAGGGTAGGACAAAGGACAGTTGCTGCCGAATACAACGCCGGATTCTTAATAACGGAATCAAAGAGGGATGATTCTAAAAATTCAAGTTGACCAATTCAAAAAACATTTCCTTTGCGTCTGGGAATCGAGTCTCAAACGTTGCGAGTCGCGTCCCCCCAGGCCCATCCAGATCCGGCGCTCCCGTGCCGCCGCCGTCGATCAATCAACTGCTGCCACGGCACGAACCTCGCCGTCTTTCTTGCTGACGAAAATGAAAGAATGTATGCATGTATATTCGTACGAGTATATCAGCTCGCA
Source organism: Metarhizium brunneum (assembly GCF_013426205.1). Taxonomy (NCBI): domain Eukaryota; kingdom Fungi; phylum Ascomycota; class Sordariomycetes; order Hypocreales; family Clavicipitaceae; genus Metarhizium; species Metarhizium brunneum. The sequence goes on from NC_089427.1 coordinate 2,642,068, forward strand.
ATCTTTGTCCCGTGAAAGAATAGACAAGGCAGGATTTATATATACTCAAAGTCAATGCCAAATGAATGTGCGTCCGAGGCTCCAAAAAGGTGGCGGCCTGGGACGCAGCCATTATGCCACCCTGGTCTCCCGTCACTGAAAGATGCAGGCTGCGACATTCCGTTTTGCTGCTTGCCTATGCCTATGGTTGTGTCACTTGTGTGGCTGACTCGTGAGTTGGCGAATCTGATGCAAGACTTGCGAATGGTTGCGCGTCAGCTTGGCCTACATTCTTGAAATGTTCAATGTTGGTTCAAGCCTGGCACTACTGCCTACTTGCGTCTGGTGGGCTCTTCTGATTCCTCGCATGGCCGGGCTCCAGTCATACGGGCATCAGCCCAGCATTTAGCACGACGTGTCTTTTTGCTCATGTATGCCAAATGCTAGCAGGCAGATATGCCATCGTCCTTGTACGCTCTTGCTACATCTGGCATTAGATTCATGTTGCAAAGTGCGGGAAGCTGCCGTATTAGCGCACAATTCAGTCATGGCTAGGGCGGCGTTTGCCCCCATCGGCAAGCCGATCCAAGATTGGGCGAAATGCCAACAGGTCATCCAATTAACTTGTATATTTGACTTTTTGATCAATTCTATGTACAAAGCGGACGAGGTGCTGGTTACCAATTGGAACCGCTGTGCCTTTATTTACACGGCAGAGATGTGTGCCCGCCCTTGAATCGCCAGCTTCTTTGCCCACAGCACCTCTCTGGTCTACTATACACCCAGATCCCCGGTAGAGCCACTCCAACCCCGTGGTCATTAAGCGATATTAGACAAGATGGTTCTTGGCTCTCTCATTATTCTCGGGCCGTGTACTTCCTATGACGCCGATTTATCCAGCACCACCTCCCAAGGCAGCCATGTAACTAAAGACCACTACAGTGCAAGTCCCATAATCCTCTAATTATGCGTAAAAAGGAAGTGTCACGACCATGACGATTTTCATTGGGATAGCTTCTTTAGTGGGGAGAATTTTATCTTGACTGGACCAAGTCATGTCTCCCCCTCGATCTACTGCAAAGGGAGCATCAAGACCTTACGTCCTAGGACTTGGCCCGGCCAAGTCTTGATTTTTAGGCACCAATTCCGGTGCTCTCCGGGTATAATTCCGGGGTAGTGTTTGTTCGAGTGGATAGACAATGCGTCCGCAGGTGTCTCTGGGTGACGGGTGTCGCTCGCATAGTCTCTTTCGTAACAGTTTGTTGATTCATTAAAAGCTCTCTTTCCAAGGCATAAAAGATGCAACAAAGAGAACTAGATTGTGTGACTTTAAATTCTGTTCATGCCGAGCGGGTTCATGTCTTGACGATCGGTTCTTTCGGGTCGCTCGGGTCGCGCAAATGTTTCCTGATGATCCCACGAGGCTGTCTGCGGCCCTCGAGGACTTGAGAATGATCTCACAGGAACGTTATACCGTGCCGCCTGGCCGAAATAGTCAGGGGTTCGCCGTCCAGGCGATGGCGATTTTACTGGAGAGAGTGGTGTTACCACAACGCTAGAGTCCCTGGAGAGCATTTCGTACGAACGTGAATTGCGTAATTCTTTCTTAGTATCATGGCGAGCGTCCACAGACACAAACTCTTTCTGTCTGCGGCTACTCGGTAGGAACGACGTGAACAATTCGTACCAGCCGGTAAACATGGAAATACGGCCCAATAGGAACATCAGCCAAATGCCGTTCAACTATCCCATCATGTTAGTCAAATATGCAAGATTCTGAGTAGGGCTTATACGCCAAATTCGCCTCAAGGGGGAAGAACAAATTGGTACGGGGATAGAAAAGGGAACCAACGAACCCCCAATAAGAGTAACACAGCCGTGACCGTGGCTTCGTTAACGACAATGGAGCCCGCATATTTGAGACATTGATTCTTGTCACCCCCTGCACCAATGAGGCAAGTTACCCAATCTTTTGCCATGCTGGGGTCGTTTGTTACCGATTGCACAACGTTGTCTTGGAACACGAAGATGACCGAGAAGAAGATAACATCAGCAATGATGATCAGGACGATGGCAATGCCGCGCCATTGTAAGGCAATAACCCGTTTCACACGACGATAGGCTTGGCGAGGGGACACCGTTCTGACGCTGCTAGTGTATGCCGGGAGGCTCGACCCTTCCGTTGAGGCAGAGTTGTCGTATAAGGAGGCCAGGTAAACTTTGACGCAGTAGCCAAATGTCGCAAACGTAATAATCACAGTTGCGCCAGCAAAAATGAGGAGCGGGATCCACACATCGGCGAGACTGTTCTTGTGATTGAGGTGGCACGTTGAACCGAACCGAAAAGAAACACCGCTGAAGACGAGAGCCAAGGTGATGCCGAGTAAGGGAATGCCCCAGCCGGCAGCCTGAGCAAATATCATGAAGCTTCTTCCCACAAGAACCTGCCAACAAATCTGAAGATGGAGGGAGAGCGATCGCAAGAAAGCCCACATAACACCACACCAGCCCCCCAAGAGGAGGAAACTACCAGAAGCACCGCACACCTTACTGGTGGACATGCTATGGGGAGTAATTTTGTCATAACACTGATCAGGACGAGCAGCCAGAGGGATCACGAATCCGAGCTGAGAAAGTCTCGTCAGTATCTGACGCGATATCATATTCCAGGCATGCGGACGATGCTCGAACTCACATTCATCAGGAGGACTCCAATAGTTAAACAGACGCTCAGATAATGTCTATTGGTCTTGTCCACGGGAAGAGCTGCCCAAGAAGCAAGCAGATACACGCAACATATGGCGCTCACGGCCGCTATCCAGTTAGCCGCCACAGTCATAGAGTTGAAGCTGTCTGGGTAAATCCAGTCCGTCATCGGACAAGGAAGGCAGCATTTCAGGTCATCTGCAACCTTCTGACATAGCCGGCCTTCTAGGTCTATTCCATGTTAGCGAGTATACCAGAGAAGGCCAGGCTGATAGCAAGTGGTCAGAGTAGCATACATCCTTTGCTGTGTAAATAGAGATTCGAATCGACAAATGGCGGGGGACACAGGTTCACCCCAGTTAGATTGACCATCTTAACAGGTCTCGATTCCCTCCCCCAAGACCTTTGAACTCTTGTTATAAGTGAATTGGCCGATGCAATGTTGGTTACTTATAGTCAGTGGAGTACGATGGTAATTGTAGTCGTTTCCCCACACTAGTAGATGTTGCTCGCGGTCCCAGACGTGAAGTATTATAGCACAAGCGATGATGTATTATGCGTGTGCCCACACCCTGTTCAGTATCCGGCGGCGAAATTTCGACGAATTTAGGTGCAAGTATTCGGGTACAATTATCAGACAGCCCTTAATATGTAAAGAGAAAACAGAAGTAAGAAGTATAGTAAGAATGTGCTGAGAGTAGCACGAATATAAACGCCGAATAAACCACGAGGAGGTTGTTTACAACCCTATAGTCACAGACATGGCTCCTTTGATATACAGTTATGTCGACGACACTGAGCCAAGGTGAGACGGGCTTCGGCTTCGAAGGGCAAGTATTCGTTGTAAAAGGAGTGTAGGAATAGTATGGAAATAGGTCAACGTAAAGCAATTTGGGCCTGAAGTAAGCAACAGGTGTGATGGGTGGAGGGCGAAGGAGGACCATAAAGTACTCGGACGTTTACTCCGTCCGCGGGAGACAGGCTCCCACAAGTTCTGGCTGCTCGACATCAAAGTGGGTGGCCGTGGGCGTGAGTCTTTCGAGGTGTCAAGAATCAACTGGTGTTGTGTGTGTGAGCGGGCACTTGCAAATATCCCGGTCCCTTGTTCCCCGTTGCCTCCCCCCTGGTCGACCAGCCTGGACTCTTTTTTTCCCTCTCTCGTTCTCTCTCTCACTCTCTCACTGGGCGTCGCAGCCGGGGGCTTACAGCGGTGCTCGAAGTACGGAGTAGCCAGTCGAATTGGCGATACGGGCTAGTACATAGACTTTGGTGACCAAGGACGGGAACATTGTCTGGATCGACCTGTCTGCAGGTGGTGGGCTTGATCCCTGAATAACTGGAGCCCTCGGGTCGGCTTAGTTTAGCGTACACGAGGCCATGCACTTGAACATTCTGAGTAACCACCCCCTGGCAGGCAGTCTTCATGGGATCCTGCAGGGGTTATTTACGTGCCTGGGCGGATGTGATGAGGAGGCGACGGGTCCTGGGCGTTCTGGCGGAGGTGACGAATAATGGACACCCTGACCTGCCACCCCGCCAAAAAGTCTTCATATCCACTCGAGAGATCTTGTCTTGAAGATGCTCTGGTGCCCCCGTTTATGCGCCAAGCAACTACTCCGTGCCAATGCTCGTCTTGCTCGTCTCCCGGGCACAGTTGCGGGCATGCCAACACGACAAGCTCTGTCAGTGCAATCATATCGTGATAGATGGCTAGGTTGGATTGGAGGAGCTTTTGACGGAGCTGAACCAGAGGAATAGGCGATTTGAACTGATCGAAGCGGGCCGAGGGGCAACATGACCTCCAAAGAAGCAACAAAGCAGCTCTCCAGTTGGCTGCAGCTCCGAGCCCCTGACAGGACGAGGCGGGACAGGACAGAAGAAGAGTGGAAGCACAAGGTCCCCCAAATATGTATGGCTTGTGCTTCAAACGCGCCTCCAATCGCGGTGCAATACTGCCATGGCGAAACCGAGCTCCGCATAGTGACGATGAGGCGCAACGCCATCTGGGGAGATGCCCTGACAGATTCCTAAGCTTCTGTCAAATGAAAAGGTCGATGCTTCCTTCAGCATCTAACCGTGTGTTAGCCGCAAAGGATGGGATACCATGTGTATTTTCGTAGGGCGAGGAACAAGGAGACACATGCCCGCAATTTAATACAATAGACACGAGCATAGCGCCATAGTAAATACTCGCCGTCTTCCGTACAGCGTCAACATCGAAGAACCGGTACAAGGGCTGGCAGCAGGTAATCAGCATTTGTGCAAACTGCCGGAGAGCTGACTGGAAGGATTTAACTCGTCTGGCAAGACCGACGAGGCGAGACGGGCAAGGCAAGATGATTTCGAGAATCCAGATGTCGTGAAGTTGGAGCTAGCAGGCAGGTGCCAAGTCTGCCAAGCACCAGTTGAAGACCCGACGGGGGCAGCTCGAGTGTCTCTAGTCTCTACTCCGTACAACGTCTGGGCCAAATTCGGACGCCGCCACAACATTCGTGCATGGCATTCGTGCGCAGTGCAGTGTAACCACGCGGCCCATGTCGTACATAGGGTCAACTGGTGTGCTGGGCCAACAGTGGTGGGCTGGTGCTGCATGAGCCAGAGGCGTCGATTGATGGTGGATGAGGCAACGTCGTGATGCTCCAGAGCACCAGGCCAGACTTCATGGAGAACCGAGCTGGAACCACGAATTGAATCGCCTTCTCGAGTCCTCGTCCAGCAAACCGTCAAAGTCTGAATTCGCCGCTCCGTTCCTGTACAACAACAACTGACATGGAATCTGCGGATTGACAATAGTCCATTCAATGGGTGGCTTTGTCAGGACCCAGTAGAAGTGGCCAACATGGGGTCGCATAAGCTGCAGCCAGCGCTCGAGGGCCTGTGCTGGTACGACAACAAAAAAGCGCTGTTGGTTGGAAACTATCCAATCGTAGATACCATGGTGGCTATTCCGTACATACATGAGTCGTCATCGATAGTTGTCATCAGGCAGGTAGGTAATCGGTCTACGGAGTACCCCGTAGCCCATCACCGCTCATGGCTCGGCGGTGCTATGATAGTAATTCATGCATGATAGAGTATATATGCGCCCCGCTGCGCCCAAAGGGCAATTAGGAGTTATCCGGAGCAAAACATGCCAATTCCTCGGCACCATTTGGCCATTCAATGTTTCTTGGCCCAGCCACTTCCTGGAAAGAGGTTGGCAGCCCGCGTTGTCAATACTTGATTGCTTTTCGGGCGACCACTCCGCAACGTCTCCCTTATGCCCCGTCCCTGATGCAGGAACAAAGTAGCTGCAGGTACCTAAGGTGTTCACCAGCTCGACCGTGAGAAGAGCCGCTGGAGACTACCGAGTACTCCGTACTACGCGTGTATTGTGCAGTTCAGCAGTATTTTTGTGAGACATGCATGTGGTGACCCAGCGTCGTGTCCCTCCGCACTATCCTGTGCTCCGGGGACTTTGTCCCAATTTCAAATGCGGAGACAGGGTCAACTGGTAGTTTGGTAGTATCAGCTTCCGGCCGAGAGATGTCCCTTACAATTTGCTTTTTGGTTTTCTTCTTTGTGACATCGCAGTGCGGGTACTCCCTAGCCAGAAATTGGCGGGCGCGCTTTGGCCTTGGGATGGGGTTGAAACAGGCCGCGAGAAACAAAGTTCAATAACCGCGATCAAGTCGTCTTGGTATCTCAGATCCCGATCAGCACTAATACGGCTTGAGTTCCACCTCGAAGGTTAAGTAGCAACTCCATTGTCTGCACATACCTTGTATGCCAGAGTTCCCGATACTCCGTTTCCTAGTCACTCCCATGTGGGAGAACATACTCGCAGAGACATACATATACAAACCGTGATGGGGAAAAAGGCATTCCTGAACCCAAAGTTGCATTTGGTGGCGCTGCTAGTTCTCCCAGTCAGGTCCCATTCTATTGTCGATGTTTCTTGAAAAGACTGCAATTATCGGATTGTGAGCCCCTTCAGCGCTGCCTCAAGACAAGGGACACCCAGTTTGGCATGTTTCCTTGCTCTCCAAGCGGGGAGGTTCTTTCGTTCCTTTAACTTTATTTGCAGAATATACGAGGCGGCGATATTGATCCGTGGAGGACTGCGAGAAAGTGGCAAAAAGGCTGCCAATGCTCTCTTCATAGGCCAGTGCGGTGGGATAGAAGGCAGTAGTTTCAATGTTTTGTCCAGTCAGGTTCAGCATTTCCAAGCTGCCACCAGTTGAAGAGCGCCCCAGCGGCTAAGACACGGCGTATGGTGCCCAGGCACAACCTGTCACTGGTCAAAAACTGCATGCGTAAGTTGCACGCTGACTGGTCGGCCGTATCGGTGCCTTCCCTCCATTGAGAGCCTCAGGTGCGCGAGCTGGGTTCTGGGAAGGAACATCTACCTATAGAAGCGACGAGCCAAGCGCCCCGAGACGTTCATTTTGGTCCGTCTGCAAATATGATTTGATTTTTTACTCATCATCACTCTTTCGCGTCCTCCAACTCCCACGCGGACACATGTAACTCGAGTCATTTCGAACCGACGCTCGTGTCCTTGCCACGATTGCAATTGGCTCTCCCCCACAAACAACCACATAGTTGCATGTGTTCTGCTCAGCATCCATTGGCTCAACGCTCAGCTGCTCTCTGACAGCGTGAGGAACTTTGAGGACAGTCTTCTACTTGGTTGGACATTCAGCTTTCGGCCATGCACATCTTACTTGGCGGGCTAGCATCGTTCGATGCCATGATTACCCATGTTATCTCGCGGCAAAAAATTGTGAGATGTCCTTTCGCGCGGTGCGTGCTCCGTACTGTACACGCATGAATCCGGGGAAGCGCTCCTTCTGGCAACCAGACTTGGCCTCGCCAATGACTTGAGACCATGACATTGTTTCGGATGTCCCAATCGACGCTTGACCTAGGACTCTATTCTTCTTCAGACGAGGCGGCATCATGCTACGCAGCAGAGGTTTCAGTATCAAGCCGCCTGTCAACTCGTCTGAAGTGCCATAATTTCGAAACAAGGAGCTCGTGTTGCAGCCAAGTCAAGATATCAGCCCACAACCGAACGTTCAACCTGTCAATTCGTCCAAACCATTGCTGCATCCGTGGCGACTCTCGTTTACCACGACCACTTGCGGCTCTTCACCCCGGGTCCAGAGACCTCTGGCCTCTGGCAGCTTGATCTGCCGGACACTGGCACATGCTTTACAACACTCCTCGCTCCCCAAACTTGCGCTCATTTGCCTCGGTGCGCGTGAAAATGCGAGGCTTGTGCATTTCAATATTCTAGGGTCTGCAAGCCACTGCTCCACTTTCATCAACATCCAAATCATGAGGAGAGTCCTCATGAGATGGCGTACGACTTGTTACATCCATGCTGTCCTCAATAAACCTTGTGTCCAAGTCTCCTTCCCCAAAAATACATCGCGAGTGTGGTGACCGATCCCTGGTTTACCCCGGTTTTTTAAGACTGGATAACGTCATTTGGGTCAGGTGAATTTTGAAAGAAGGCACAGGACTTTTTTCCAGAAGCCCGTTACATTTTGAGTCGATTTGTGGTAACTACATCTTTATTACATCCGTCGAATGAAACCCAACTACAGTTACTCATGCAACCCAGCCTTACAACATATATTACAACAACACTTCATGGCGATACGACAATCAAGTAGCCGCCAAAGGAGCCGCCAAACTGCAAATCATATTCAAAGTTCTATGCTAAACAAAGGTACTAACCTGGTACTCTGTAAGAAACCAAGGGATCTGATTAATTCCCCGCTCTTCATAGCCCTTTAGACATGGCTTGATTACAATAGCTCTTTTTTAAATTGCACACTGGCCACCTTAACTCGGGACCTTTCTGTTCGCGTTAGCATGTGAGTCTGATGCGGCAAAAATCGCACCGCCATGACTTGCTCGCATGCCTCTAAAAGGATTATGAAGGCTATTGAATGTCAAATCCCATATGCTCTGCAGTGGCTAACCCAGCTAGGTTCCTTGTTAACCAATATTCTCTTCCTGGCTAGACCAGTTTGGCTGGCATTTTTGTGGCTTTTTGTAGCAGAAGTTCCGGTTGTGTTTTACTCTGTGAAGAAGCACAACACAGTAGTACCAAGAATCGAACAGGTTGTTTCGCATGATGCCAGGTCTCAGGTTCGCGTTTCAAGGCAATGCTCCTCTCGGTGTTCCTCCGGCGGAGCTGGGGCGACAACGGGCCATTTCGTGCGGATTGTCGCATACTCTGTGAGGAGACCAAATGCTCACCTTACCATCCGGAACGGGATGGTGGAATCTCGCACGCCATTAGTATCCCGGTTAATACAATGTGGTGTTAAGAAGTCCACCCGCAGGGAGTGTGAAAGGCCCTTGCCTGTCAACACGTTGGTGCTGACTAGAGCCTTCCCGTCTCAATCGGTTCAAGCATGCCTCAGTTCTGCATGTGCTGAGGGGGCTTGTGCCCAGGAAGCTTCCAGGATTAATTTTTTTTCCCTAGCTGGTTCTGTTGTCGTTTCCCAGTCGTCACCCTACCCCTCTGTCAAAAAGAGGGGAGGACATTTTGTTTTTTTCTGTGATGATATCCTGGTTCAAGCACAAGGGTGCCGGGAAAGTAGCGTTTACCTAACGTCTATCATATCCCCATACCGACTTTCATTTCGAAGCGTACCCATCCTTGGAAAGCATTGACGAGACTAGGTATTCAACAAAACCTCGATTTATAAATCGATAAAGTGCCAATTTCCGCATTAGCACAACAACATGTCTAATCGTCTTTCACCCGCTCTCACCCATCCTCCTATTCGTTCGTTGAGGCGGCGAATCCACCACCAGAGTAACGAACATGCAGCTCTCTCCACTGAACCAGTTGTTTGGGACACGGCGGAAGTCTTCAGACTCGAGTGGAACTTGAGCCCTGGCCCTGGTTCAGGGAAGATCTGTCAGCCTTCATAGTAGGGTCTTATGGACTAGTACCCGCAAACGAGGATGAACATTGCCAAGGACAGTTTGTCACTGTGGTGTCAATGCCTCGGACCGCCCGCAGTCTCATGTATATTTCGACTTGAGGAACAGGGCCAAATGATCGAGTAGACGTCACTAATATATGCTCACAATAAACAAAATTTGTCGGACGCGGCAACACCAGAGACCCACCTGAGCTTTATTACTACATATATGTATGCATATGTATATACTAATTTCATTTGCAAACTGTTCTTTCGAAGCTAGTGTGGCAGTTCGCCCCGTAGGAAAAAGCTTAATTCGGCCTCTCACGAACTGCTGGAGGATAACTCAAACTTATGCCGCAGTCACACCAAGGCCAAGCTCGTTGTAGTCGCTGCTGGAGGAGGGTACGCCCCCAATAAGTCCACCCTTTTGTGTCGCTGCATCCATAGAATGTCCAAACTATGCGGAAACGTCCAGTCGTACCTCTCGTATAGAATAGCTTGCGGTTTGCAGCCTCGGAGTTGTAAGCATCAGGCCGTGTTGGCTCTCGACTGCAGCAAGTGTAATGACTCCGCAGTGCGGACTTTGATATCGGCCGTGGTTATGGCGATGACGTTGCGTGTTTAACATCGGAGCTCTGTTGCTCCTACGGTGTAACTCATTGGTGTCTGTATTTCTAACATTGTGAATTTCCTAGTGGCGTTTAGCCCAAGCTATGAACAGGACGAAGCCGTCAAGAGGATTGTAAATCGTTCATCTAGAGTCTCAGCCCACTCGCTTGCAAACGTGTTTTTCGGTGGAACAGTCGAAGGAAACGAGGCACAAGCTGGTTTTCGACGTGACTTGTATTGGAGAATAAATAGGAGAGTCCAGACGACAAAGTCGACAATGATGGCAATGATGGCAATCAAAATCACAGACTTTAAAATACGATACTAAAGAATACCAAAGAAAGGAAGAAAAATATCACGGAAAACCTACCACAAGATTCGACCGACGACAAATGGCTCCCCAACATATCACTTTCATCGGCATCGGCAACATGGGCAATGCTCTCGCGCAGACATTGCACAAGGCCGGCCATTCGACGACTATCTTGAACAGAAAAAGGCACCGTCTCCAAGTCGACAAAGTCATGGAACTCGGAGCCGAATTGGAACAAGACGCCGAGATTGCCATCAGCCGCAGTGGAGGGCCGGTCATGGTCTGCGTGCTCGACCACGACGCCATCTACAAAGACCCTCGACAGGGTTCCATCGTTTTGCCGGGAAAACAGTCGTCAACCTCACCAACGGCTCCATTGTGCCTTGTATCGAGCTCCTGAGGAGCCTTCAGAACACGGTGGAAATGGCGGAATTGCCGTTGCAGCGTCCATACTTGCTTCAGTAGTACATACGTAGCTAGAAGGACGTAGTAGACGTGGTACGGAGTACAGAGTTTTAGTTTATCAATTGTGGATATTTCGAGTCCATGTGATGATGACGCTACAAGCTGGAGGCTGACCGTGTGACTTTTTCTTTTCCTAAACAAGGCGTGGCGTTATTTCCGGATCAACTTGGGCCGGTTTGGCAATGCTTAGCATGATGCTCTTGCCGCTTTTCAAAACCACCTGACCAGGGCCGCTGCTGCCCTGGACGCCGTGGCTTATTTCACGTCAATGGTCGACTGGAATATTCCGTTTCGATCTGCATTTGGGCAGAGGCCGGGTTCAAAACACGGCATATTCCATGTTGCTGGTACATTTGCGGCCCTGTCTCAACAGCTCGAAATTGCAGATTCGCAAAGAAGAAAAAAAGTTCATTGTGATGATCCGTCTGGATATCAGGCCCCGGCACCATGTACGCGGGCTACACAGTTCCTCCTGCGCGTGCCGAAACAAGGGTCTTTGGATCTGTGACTCCGTGAGGGAGCGACGGCTACATGCCAATGCTTGGTGGCCGAGGCAAAAAATAGCTTCTTTGGAATAGCAGCATGTACAATTCTACCCCGGGAGCGCGACATGGCCAGTGGTCCCTACGCTGGGGACTCACGTCAAGGCACGCATGGCCGGTACGTCACCAACAATTTGGAAGCTTTTCTCATGGTCGCGGACTATCGACCTGTGTGTGGAGACACCAGACTCTGGTTAGCTTGCTGTGCCGATCGCCCTTGGGGCCAAGAGGCTTCGAGAATGGCGGATAGCATCTTGAGCTTCTTTATCCGGAAGAGACCGCACATGGACCCTTTTGGTACCTTGCCCAGGGATGCTCAAAAGCGCACCAAACGGAATTATCTACAAACTACATACGTACATTGTACATGGTTGTCGTTTGCGCCGATCGCCCGTCGAGTTGGGACGGAGTCGAGGGCGACAAGGGGGCCGTGCCGGTGGGTTGGCCATGCATGATTGTGCTTGTTTGCTTGTTTGCGCCGAGAAACAAAAGACTTGGAAGAGGCAACATGTCCCAATGCAAGAAGAAAGAAGGAGGGTGCCACACTGTGGGAGAGACGGCGACCTTGGCTCACTTGGGCATCATGCCCGACGCGAGGCAACGGATGACTCTTCTCCACTTGCGCCTCAGGGGCGTGGTTCATGGGTAGGGGGTGGTTTGGGAAACGTTTGGCTCGGGAATGGGATCATGGTGCGTCTGCTTCAACTGTTATTGCTCTTGTGCAGGATTTGGGCTGGTGCCGCGCGAGTTGGAGGAGCGCATAACGGCAGCAACTTTCATATCCGGCATCCTTGCATCGCGAAGTATCTGACAAGCGGGAACCTAGTCTGTCCTGCGGATGGCATGAACCACGTGCGCATCGCTCGAGAACATCATCATCAAACCGCCGTGCCGAGTTGCGCAAATCACACGGAGCACCATGTTGCAGCCGTGCCGATCACGACCTGGGCCCGTTCCGTCGGCGTTGCGACGTTACGGCCGGCGCTCCGCTGTCCTGACGTTGATGGACGTGTAGCTAGCAGAACGGGGTGTTTCAGGGTCGGGCTGCAGAGAGTGTTTAATTTTATGCCGAGGCGAGTTGCTATTGTGTTTGCCTGGTTGTAGCAGTTCTGGTTTTGTCGTGATACGAGTTTCTGACGTGAATTGCTGGGCGGGCTTTACTTTTTCTACTAAATATATACTAATATATATCAATATATTAAGGTGTGAATTGTAACGATCATTAGTCAAGTGAAATTACAAGCATGATACGAGTATCGTGCAAGCGTAAAATCTGATAACATAGTATTGGGCTGTATACTAATATATACTAATATGCATTACCCTATCAAGTTACGCAAATCACAAAGCATATCAAAGCCTACACAGTTACGTGTGAGGCACCATATCAGAGTGGCGTGAGTACTATTCTTTTTGCTAGTCATAATACGTTAAATGGCTAACCCTATAGTTAGTATAGATAATGTTCCAGCGTCGGTTTACGATGGTCATATTCGTCACCAGCGAATACAGCGGGTTCCGTTACATGGCCCTGTAACTGGTGATTTAATCGAGGCAACAGCATTGAATCTAGAGGAAATCGATGCCATGCCTGGTAAGTAATACCCTATTCGCCCCTGTAGCTATCGACTTCCTGTGAGTACCTGGCGGGAATCGGGTCGATTTTTGGCTGACTTGCGATTTTCCTGCTAAGAATTCGGTCATTAGTTTGGATGAAGTACTGAGTATGGAGGCTCGTCCGTTTGCCGCCAGTATCGCGGCAGTTCCCGACACGGCTTCTGGTTGACCGACTCAATATCACTTGACCTTTCCGAATGGTCCAATTAATGGGGTGAGTGTAGATTTCTGCGATAAATCTGACCTTCTTGCTAACCTATTTTTGATAGAGCGCGTCGTTATTATGGTAGATGGTGTTCCTCTATCTCTGCTGCTCTTACCCGGCCCTTATTCTGTCCGGGCTCCAACACCAGTCGAGCCTCCTTGACTCCGGCGAAGCAGACTACCACTGCCGGTGCTTCCTCTTCTTTCAAGGAGAGACAGGCAGGTGTCTTGAATGTTGGCCCTTTATATACTAATTAACAGAGTAGTTACGCGGCTTAATGACCTTAGGTATTGACGCAACTTGGGTTATCACGACATGGCAATGCGACCTGCAGTCGTTGGCTTTGGCGGATGAACTTGTCCACGTATGCCGTATGCATCAAGACATTCTATAATACAGTAGTAGTAACTTTCTCAAACCAATCGTACCATTCCTCCTCCCTACAAAACCGAGTGCCCTTCACTTTTCACCACTATTTACACACCACCAGCCGCAGTATATTATAAATGTATGTCTGACCAAATCCCTCCACGTCGCATACAGCATCTGTGTATTCTGGAGATAATAAGTCTCCGTTTTCCAATTTCCTCCGACATGCCTTTGCGGCCAAACATGTGCTATAGGGTATGTTGTTTTACGTACGACTAGTCATCTCCAACCGTACACCTTTCCGACATAAAATGGCCAACGCAGCAGGCATAATTGGAAGAAAATAGAATCCAGTGCCAACACTCAATCCGTGGCATAATCAAGGCCAGTTCCCTTGGATTCTGTACATTGGACGAATCCGTGTGTATTGGCAACGTCACAAAATGCCCCACTAGCAAACATGGAATTATGACTCCCTTCTCACTCATCACAAGAACTTCAAAAGCCTCGTCACCGCTCCACGCCGGCTCACAAAAAAAAAGATAAAAAGATGAATTCGTAACTCACAACATCATATCAAACGTCCCATTCCTCCTGCGTCGCCAACAATCTGCATCAACAACCCCCAACTCCCAACTCACAAGAAACGACAACACTCGTTCCCTCACCACCATGTCAATACCCATCAGAACCTCGCACTCTCTGCTCCTCGCCACGGGCGAACCGCCCGCCACAGTCCGCGTCCAAAACATCCAATCCACCATCCAAGGCCCCAGCGACGCCTGGGGGCGACAAGACCGCCCCCAGCCCATCTCCGTATCCGTCGCCGTCGGCATGGCCCAGTCCTTCGGGCCAACGTCGACGTCGGACGCCCTCGCCTCCGACACAGTGCACTACGGCCTCCTGAGCAAGGCCGTCCTCGCGACGCTCGCACGCCTCGGCGGCGCCCAGGGCACCAGCAGCGGCCGCCAGCTCACGCTGCCAGCCATCCTCGACACCATATGGACCGACCTCACGGGCGTCGACACGTCCGGCCAGCAGCCCGCCTCGCCCGCCCAGGGCCCGCCGTTCCTGAAGCTCGCGTCCGTGAAGAGCCTCCAGGTCGGGCTTCGCCTGCCAAAGGCCACGCTGCAAGGGGCCGGCGTGTGCCTGACGGCCACGGCGGCGTTTGCCCGCGGGGCCATGACGGCGCGCGGCATCAAGCTGGCGCTGTGCGACTTGCGCATCCCCATCCTCATCGGGGTGAATGCCAACGAGAGGCGCGCCAAGCAGGGCGTCGTGGCCAACGTCGAGGTGGACCGGTTTGACGAGGCCCGCGATTGCTACTGCGCCCTGGAAGACGTGATAGCCAAGGTATGTCGGGAGGACAACCCCCCCTGTGATTCGTTTTTCTACCCGCGAAGCCGGTTCTGCTAGCTGACTTGTTTTTGGGGGCCCAAGGCCATGACAGACTCGTCCTTTGAGACAATCGAGGCCCTGCTGGCGGATATGGCTCTGCGTATCACGACGCACTTGGTTCGGAATCACACGCCGCCGGCGGATGGGGAGGGTTGGCAGCTCGGGATTGCGGTTGAGAAGCCCATTGCTGTGGTGTTTGCGGATGCTCCGTGTGTGGAGTTGCGCATAAATACAAACGACGTCGTTCCCGGGGAGGACGTGGTTCCGCGGTGAAAGTATGGTGTGTGAGTAAAGTAAGTAAAAGATTATAAAAAAAACAGACATAGAAAATTAAAAACTGATTTACATGGCCTGGATGACGACACCGTCGTAGCAGCACATGCATATGCCTAACCTATGCACAGTCTAAACATGTCTTCTAATGCCGTGGGTATCTATATATTTCGCTTGTTCTAGGGTAATAAATAGCCTAGGTCTCTAGAACGCCTTCCAGTCCAAATGTTATCAAACATCGCTCTACGGGTTATAATAAATCCTGCTGTGCCCGTTAAACGCCTCCAAAGGACAAACAAAAAGAGCGGCAACCGGCTTTTTTTTTTTGATAGGCTCTTTGCCATTTTACAAATCGGCCTTTGCAGAGAGGGCCACGTCGCCATTGGTTACCTCGCGGACAAACTCAGGGTCAGGATCATACATCATGACGTGGAAGTGTTCCACAGCGTGAATGGACTTGAGCGCAGCCCAATTCCTGAACCACACAACCTGTCAAAGGAAGGGGGGAGTTAGCACCCAGGAGCGTTATCTGCAGACGCCTGAGCGGGGTTTGGTTTGCTCGACCTTGATACGTACGTTCTCTGCTGGGACCCGTGTTCGGAATGTCCTGGTCACAAACGCGTCAACCTCTGCTTTCGCCTTGTCGGTCAAGTCACCACTGGTTTGATTGGCCTCAAGCTCAAATTTGGTCCACACAACAAGATGGACGACTCGCTTGTCCAATCCGTAGGGCCAGTCGTTCCACAGAATCTTTACGTCTTCTGCGTACTGAAAAGGGTACCCTCGTGACTGGATAGGAGCCTGCCACCGCAATCGTTCTTGCAGAATGAAGCTAGCAACGCTGCCGTGTTGCTTGGCCAGTCTGAAAGTGAAAGCCTTGTAGCGTCTTAGATCCGAGGGCGTTCTCTGGAAGGCCTCGAGACGGTTCTCTCGAACAATCCCGCAGACCTGCTCCCATGTGAGGAGCTTAAAGGCGGAATCTGGCATACCAACAATACGGCGGTCCTTTTCGTTGAGAAGGGCGAGAAATGGGGGGCACTCAGCAGTCAACTCATGAGGAGGACAGTTGACCTGCCAAAAGGGCATGACATGGAGAGAACCCATGGCGATGAGACTGTCTGTCTGGACGGGCTGGTATGGGATAGATCTCGAGGCAAAAAGGATGAAGAGTTGAGTGTCGAGGCAAGTTGTCACAACTGTATGTACGGAGAAGACTGTGCTGTGAAGGGAGGACGTCGGTCCGAGTGGATACGGATGCCCGCCCTGGTTATGCGGATATATGCAACGACGTTAATGCTGATCGTTTCCGCAAATACCGGCCGAGATTGCTGTGCTGATCAAGGGGGCAATGAGATGAAAATAAGGCTAGGATAAACTGCAGAGAGCAAAAGAGATGCGGTCTGGAGTCATTTATGCCTAGCCCTTGGGGAGAGAAGCAACTGGCCGAAAACTTCACATGAAGCGACGTCGATGCCGCGATTACGCATCGCTGGACTGTGAACAAAAGATGCCCGACCGAGTCATGGCCCGACAACGAGCGCTTGGTGATGGGCAAAGATGCCTCTTTTTGGACAAGCCATGAGACCATCTGCATGCCAACAACATGACGAGAGACATGTTGTTGTTTGATGGAACGGCCAATGGAGAAGACGGATGCAACGTCGTTCTCGGTCCGCACTAAGGATGACTAAGCCTGACCAGCCAGTGGCCAGTGGCAGTAGTTCATGCTTCATTTGGCAGAATGTTGGCGTGTTCATGCAGAAGTATGTATAAAAGCAGAATCAATTTTATCAGGAGAGTAACAACTGTACCCCATACAGAATACAGATGCCCGCATTCCGCTACGAACAGAAGACGGTCTGCCTACAGGTCTTGGCATTGAGTAGACTAACGTCCTGCCCCTGGCGAGTCCGTGACGTTGGCACTCGCTGCAAATTCAATATATATCTGTGCTCATTTCATTTACACGACCAGCCTGCATGTTGATGTTGCAGACGGGATCTCATGGCTCTTTTACACGGCCCAGGCCGGGCGATTTCGACTTGGCCAATGCAGCCCCCACGTGTCCGGGGATCAGCTTCCGGTGAGGTGGCTTCTAGAATCGAGACTGTCAGAACTTATTAATAGTGGCCCTCAATTAAATGTCACCGAGTACTGAAGTACCTAAGTACTAAGTACGTACTCTACACCCTGTACAAAGTAAGTAGTCGGTACGTGCAACAAATGCTGCGAATTACCAAGTATTCGGTAGATGAGATGGACGTACTCCGTAGTAGTAGGACTACTACTCCGTACACTTGTGAAAATGAGAGGAAGCAGATTCAGTCTGTCACGGCCTCACTGCAGAATGGACAACGAGCCTCGACGCAACACTTTGATCAAAGGCCGGCCCTGCAATGTACTTAGATGTACTAGTAAGGACTCCAGCACTCAGTAACCCCCCCGGGCAACCAAGCCAGCCACCTTGGAGCTCTGGTTGCCAATTTTATTATTCCGCTTCGGCCCCTGAGATGATGGACAGATATGGCAAGGCTGGGAGGCGACGCGAGATTATTGATTTAATTCTCGTCTCGAGCGGCAGCAAAAATAGCCTCGTTTTCAATTTCTCTTCGGCCAGGAACGTCGGAGTGTGCATTTTGCTGCGCCACCGGATCAGTGATAATTGACGCAGTCGAAAAATTGGGGCAGTTGGATGGCTGATGTATGTACGCATTACTGTTTAGATTGTTCTCATTTCCCCCTGGACGCTCAACTTGTGAGGATAGGGAAACGAGTCCAATCAGGTTTTGAAGCGCTACCATGCAGAGTAGGCTCCCAGGACCACAACACCACGACTTGCTTCGCGATTTGGAGTTGCGTACGGAGGAGTTGTTGGGCGAGAAAGACGAAAGTGATCAAGTCAGGGCCTGTGCCTGTGCCTGTGCCTGTGCAAAATTTTTCTATCCATCGATGGCTTGAAGCTTGCACCGAAGCTAGTCGGGCAGATGGCTTCGAATTTGCAATTTGTTGGGCTTTCGATGGTTCGAGATGGCGCGCCCAGCATTGGCCGTGCCTTGCAGCGGCGAGTCCGCGAATGTATGTGTGTGCACTCATTCAACCAAGCTAGAGACTCTGCAATACCGACCCGACACGATGCTATTTGCACATGTACTGCGATGAACACGATGGCGGCGCATTTCACCAAGATGAACGACGTCGAGTGACTGACTTGCTCTGGGCAGCCACAGCGTAGATGCACCAGGATAAAGCACATCAATTAATCCATTGGCCAGCATTTGCCCAAGGGCGGCGTGGGGGGTCCCTCCAGAAGGCTGAGCTGCGAGATGGTATCATCGGGATCAATCGCATCCTGGGCCCGTTTATTCGTTTTATTGCAATGTCGTTTTTGACCCCATGGTGGTGGGGATGGGCGATTAAACAAAAGCCAGGAAGCTTTAATGAGTCAGATGGCTGGGAAAATTGCGATGTGGCGGGGAAGGAGTAAAAAAAAGCGATAGAAAATAAATTAATATTGCGTTTCTAGTTTTTTTTCTTCTCGTATTAGCAAGGGGTTCCTGATGGAGCAAACCTGTTTTCAGTCCAGGATGGGCATGGCTCGCCATTGTTAACAAGTACTATTCGAGTACATGGATACATGTACCTTTAGAATAAACCCTCCCTTCTAGTTAGAATACGGACACGGCTCACCACCTCCATGCCAACCGTGGGAGGTTGGAGAGAGATTGCGCCCCTTTTCGTCATTGCCAACGGTGTACTCCGTAAAGGGTCCATTGTCCATGGCCATTGGCTCGAACAATGAAACGATCATCCGGTGCTGGATGTACATCATTGTGCTCGTTAGGTTCCCCTTTCTGACGTCAACCTTTTGCCCCTCTTTGCGGCTGCTGAGATTTCTCCAGAGTCGTCGCCCATTGATGCATGCAAACCGATGGATGCTCCAAAACGAATGTACATGCCACGCTGGAGTAAATACTTAAGTACCCAGTGCCGTCTGGTCTATTGGTCCCCGGTGCTCCTCCAGCACTGCTTCAGCACTGCTCCCGCAGTCTGGGAGCAACTTGGAGGCCTGGACGCTGTCGCCAGTTCCCGGTTCCCAGTCGTTGCTGCCGCCGCCTCCCCACAAAAAGTCTGTTAGTGGATACCTCCAACGCTGAGATGCTGGCAGGCAACCGGGGGGGTAGGGAGGGAACCACAATTGTTGACCAGCAGTGAGTACTGTGTACTCGGTACTGACTGTTTGGTTGATTCTGCACCAGCAATGCGTACCGAGTACTCCGTAAAGAGCGCCAAGTAGGGGCCAGCTGAAGCTCACTGCTCACTTGGTACTTTCAATACTATCCAGGCCCGACCAGAGTCGAGACTGGAGCTCCAATCTTCAAGTTCTTTAAATAAGTGACCTAGCTCCTCCCCCCCACCTCCCCCTGCCCCGCCTTCCCTGGCATCACTTATTGTCGACATTTCCAACCTTCATCGTCCTTCATTACTCCTAAACCTCCCATTCACTCTCCAACCGAATTGCTGTGAAAAGAGTCGGTTTGACAGCTTCCTCCCCCAAACTCTACGAGTGACCTCGAGCCACACCTGATACCCCGAAGCACGAGAACTATACGTACAAAATGGCTGGCGTAGTAAAGAGCGCTTTACCCTCGCACCTGAAGCCTGATGCGGCCAGCGGCGACGACAATGGCTTCGAGAGACGTCATCATGGCAAGACCCGTAGCCACATGGTTAGTAAAGGCTTCTTTTCAGCACTCTTCAGCTTGCGATGCCCTTTCTATCTCGAACACTCCCCGTGTACCGCTCGCTATCCTGGCTCCTGCGTCTTTGCGTTTGCGACTATCCATCTGCTCCTCTTAATCGGGTCGATTGTTCTCGTGCTGCGGAGACGCAACGCAACGCAACACATCGCATTCACTGCCGTTGTCTCATGGGAGCTCCCAGCTGCTGTCCCATGAGATTGTTCGAGCTTGTTTGTCCCATCACAACACAGCTGTGTGGCCATGGCTGGACCTGCAGCTCTCAGGAGCCTGTTTGATTCAGTAGCTTGGAGGGTCCCATGGGCCGCCAAGTTCATCTCGTTGTCGCTGTGCCTCGACAGAAGCAATGGCAGTATTGGACTGTCCATGATCCTTGCAGAACCAGTTCACTTTTTCATTCGGATGCCCCGACCTTGACGCAAGTTCTTTTATCCTTCCAGCTGGATTTCTGAGCCCTCGATCTTTTTTCCATATCCGCGCCCACCTTCCTACGAACGGCCTCTACGACCTTTCTCCGACCATGGCTCACATGCTGTCCCAATTTGGCGGAAACCAGCTAACTGAGTTGCCACAGGCTTTCGAAAACACCTCTACCAATGTTGCCGCTGCTCAGATGCGCAATGCCCTCACCAACCTCGCTGAGACCGTCGAGGACCCTAATGACAAGAAGGTAATCACTATACCTGCTCACATGTAACGCTGCAGATAGACAGAGCGACGGACTGACCACCACTGCCACGTTTAGCTGTTCGAGACTGAAATGGACAACTTCTTTGCTCTTTTCCGCCGCTACTTGAACGACAAGGCCAAGGGCAATGCCGTGTATGTTTTTGCCTCTGGGCTGAATCAAGAGGTAACAAGGAGACGGTAAACTGACAAATCCGTGCTAGTGACTGGGATCGCATCGCGCCCCCGGCTCAGGGCCAGGTCGTTGACTACGAGGATCTTGCAAACTCAGAGTCTGTCAATTTTCTTAGCAAGCTCGCTGTCTTGAAACTCAATGGTGGCCTGGGTACCTCTATGGGCTGTGTCGGCCCCAAGTCCGTCATTGAGGTCCGTGACGGCATGTCCTTCCTCGATCTTTCCGTGCGCCAAATCGAGTTCTTGAACCGTACCTACGGTGTCAACGTTCCCTTCATCCTCATGAACTCATTCAACACCAACGATGATACTGCCGCCATCATCAAGAAGTACGAGGGCCACAATGTCGATATTCTCACCTTTAATCAGTCCCGATACCCCCGAATTTACAAGGACTCGCTATTGCCAGTCCCCAAGGAATTCAACTCTCCCATCTCCGAGTGGTACCCTCCCGGCCACGGTGACGTTTTCGAGTCTCTGTACAACTCTGGCATTCTCGAGAAGTTGCTTGAGCGCGGCATCGAGATTGTTTTCCTGTCCAACGTTGATAACCTGGGAGCCGTCGTTGACCTGCGCATTCTCCAGCACATGGTTGAGACCAAGGCCGAGTACATTATGGAGTTGACCAACAAGACCAAGGCTGACGTCAAGGGTGGTACCATTATTGACTACGAGGGTTCCGTCCGCCTGCTCGAAATCGCTCAGGTCCCCAAGGAGCACGTCAACGAGTTCAAGTCCATCAAAAAGTTCAAGTACTTCAACACCAACAACATCTGGCTCAATCTCAAGGCTATTAAACGTGTAGTTGAGAACGATGAGTTGGAGATGGAGATTATCCCCAACGGCAAGACTATCCCTGGAGACAAGAAAGGAGAGTCTGACATTTCCATTCTGCAACTCGAGACGGCTGTTGGTGCCGCCATCCGACACTTCAACAACGCCCACGGCGTCAATGTTCCTCGCAGGCGCTTCTTGCCAGTCAAGACTTGCTCCGACCTGATGCTCGTCAAGTCGGATCTATACACCCTCAAGCACGGCCAGCTACAGATGAGCGCCGCTCGATTCGGTGACGCTCCCCTCATCAAGCTCGGTGGTGACTTCAAGAAGGTTTCTGATTTCCAGAAGCATATTCCCTCCATCCCCAAGGTCCTCGAGCTGGACCACCTCACCATTACAGGCGCTGTCAACCTGGGCCGTGGTGTTACCTTGAAGGGAACCGTCATTATTGTTGCTACCGAAGGCAGCACCATCGACATCCCCCCTGGTTCCATCCTCGAGAATGTTGTTGTTCAGGGTAGCTTGCGCTTGCTTGAGCACTAAGCTAGACGGGCGCATTAGAGGGAACAAAGGAGCAACAACTGGGCGTCTCGCAGAGAATGGCGGGCTGCAATTATGGCGAGCCTAAGCGGCATCGTACTTTTCTATTCCTGTTTCTAGCATGGACTACCAGCCAGTGAGAGGGAAACAACTGGCACAACACAGTACACAATATTTACACATACATTATGCTCATTTCCGGCCACAATAGGGACGTGACTTGACAACGGAAAATTTCTTTTGGATGGGAGTGGGAACCGGGCATTTTAGTCGCAAACGCGTACGCTATACGTAGTGTAATTCAAAATAATGGAGTTTTCTTCTTTTCATGTTCATGACTGTCAGTAACCGGGAGGCCTGGCTTGATTCGTGTTTTTTGTTTGCGGATTCGATGACGCGACTGTGTTGACCGTATGTACAGAACAGTTTGAAGCATTGTGAGGAATGGAGATGTAATGTGTGCGCATAGCCCCCAAAACTCGGTCACAGGTGGGACTGGTCTCTTGGCGAGAGAGACCGTTTCCGACGCGGTTCATCGCCACACACATCACCTACTAGTATTAACACTACGTATGTATGTATGTACATACATGTAAGGAAACAATGGGACAGCGTGTGGTTTGTTCGGTCTCTTTTTGACGGGCGCTCCTGCAGAGTAGTACAATGATCTGGCCAGCGCTGCGGACGTCGTGTCACACGCTCAAGCGAGGTGGCATCTTGTCCCAGGCAGACGGCACGACGAAAGCCGATGGCAGCAAACTGGTACAAGTACGGAGAATTCTGTAATTCACCTTGTTTGCAGAGCCGTGTCTTTTTGCGATGCCGCCAATGGAGAATTGAACTAGAGCAGGCCCAATTGACCGAAATAGTACGGAGTACTAGAACTGTGACGACAAGATGATGCGCCCCTTCCTTCAGCTTTGGATGCTCGGCACTCCCGTGGGGAGGAATAACAAGATGTCTGGTACTCCGTACGTACGGAGTAAAAAGCAGCAAATGAAGCGCCAAAATGGACCCACTTGCCATCAACAGGCCCGCATAACAGGAGGGAGCGACACGCGTGGACGAAATTCTCGACCAATTGCGCTACCAGGCACAGCCCCAGAGAGCTCTTGCATAAGACATGGATGGATTGTTCTCGGCTCAATCCGTAATGAGAGTTCATGTGGCGCCGTCCTTTGTTGATATCAGCTGGCAAGATGGTTAGTCCTGCGAAAGGGGCGGCGCAGCAAGACGGGGAAAGGAGGCAACGCGGCTCGAGCCCAGCCCCGACATGGAGACTCTTCAAGTCTGCAGGTGCAATGTTGCGCATGTTCTGCAAAAGCCGGTCCACATTTTGCAGGTACATGGCGCCTGGTGCACGGAGTGTCACTTACCAAAACTGGGAGCCAGTGCTCGACAAAGCACAGATGAAACACTGAGGCGTCAACGTCCGTCCACCCAGAAACACTTGAAGACTAGAGATGGACGCCTAATTCGGCATGGCGTGCTGCGTGGTTGAGTTGACAACTTTTAATGCGCCGTAAGAGTTAGTGCTGACCCTAATTTTGGGCCCTCAAATATGGCCGCCGCCATGTTTTGTGATGCAAATTTTGGTGAGTGACCGAGGTGCCGCAATGGCTGGCCCCCCTGATGCGTTCGAGCAAACTCCAACCAACAGGCCTACAAGGGAGTAATCGGTGCGTACGGAGTACCTAAACCACTTGAAGGCTGTATATAAGGAGTTCTCCGTACTAGTTCCTCTGTATCATCCTTCGCTGCCTTGAAATTGTCCTCCTCTCCGTCGAGTCTATTATGTACAAAGATGGCGCGACTCGTCCGGCGAGGAATCGCACTGCAGGTGGAACCACCTTCAGGCTGGTCAGTATCGGACGAATAATGAATCATGCTGGTCTAGCGAATGTGACACTGCGCCGTAATACTGCACTCGCTCATGTATGTATACACACATGGAGGAGTAGTAGCTGCATGGTTCGCTGCACCTGGCATGAGACATGAGAGGTTAAACGCTGACAGAGCTTGACCTGCTCGTCGCAACTTGCTGGCTTGTGTGCTTCCGCCCATGTTGTGAACGACCATTACGTGTTGTCTTTCCCTATTATACCCGTACACAGGTAGTAAGAGAAGAGATTGGAGCGCATTGCCTCACCGTAGTTGCTAACCATGTCCAAGGCACAGCGACTGGATTTCTAGGCTTTTTAAATGGAGGTGTGGAAACGAAAATTAGCTTAGGCCACAGGGGCCCTTGGTCGAGCTCCGTTTATCCCGTCAACAATTAGGACATTGCCCACCAAACGACCAAGCGCCGCCCATCGGCTTTGCATCCTAAGGAGAAGGTTCCGAGCTAGGCCAAGAGGCTTGTCAGCTGTGAGTGGTTCCTGGACCTGGAATGTGATGAGTTGAAGACCACAGACCACCACATGACGGGGGCATGGCAGCCCACTTGAGCATGGGGTGAATGAAATTTGCCGTCTTGTCCATGATGCATGGGGACGTCGGCTCAAGTCCTGCTTGGTTGAGCTGTGAAATCTATTTGAATCCGGGGTGCGCCTCATCGTCTTAACAGAATTCTGTCCCCCCTTTACTCTCTTCGATCGTATATTTTGTAATACTGCTTCGTCAGCTTGTACCATCGTTTGGCCACGTCCACTCTGAGCACTCACTCGTTTATCTGTAAGTCTTGACATCGGTCCTTTCCCTCGTTTGACGTTACCTTCTTTTTTTGCCCGTCACCGATGAACCATCGTCTAAACACGAAATACCCGCACACCACCGGCTCTTTCTGCTGAACCATCGGCCATTATTTGCAAGTGCTATTTTGGGGTGGTGTCCTGTGGCGTCCGATATTCCAACCATCGTCGTTTACTGGATGTTCAGTCGGATCGGAGCCAGAACCGTCGACACTCGTTCTTTCTGAGCCCAGCAGAGTTTTAAACTCGTGTCTTCAGCTTAGCCTACATTGGTCTCGCACGGTTTTAGAACCACACCCTAGCTTGGGTAAAGGCAGCTGCGTAGTTGCTCTTGCCACTTGGTCTAGGCGAGCTAGCCGGCAGCTCCAAGTGCTCGTATTTCTGCGGCCAATCGACCTTAGGCAACATTTAAAGCTGGCTTGCGTTTGACTCGTCTGCTACGAATAAATCAAGACAGGGGCCGATGACATTGATGCAAAGATATTCTTGCTGACTAGCGTTTTGTTTGACAGTTTGCACACTTCACAATCATTCGCAGATTACCGTTTTCCAAAATGAAGTACGCTCTCGTTATTTCAGCTTTGGCGGCTCTGGCCACCGCCGCCGAAAAGCCCAAGTTCCTCAACAGCAACTTCCAGATTATCGAGGGCCAGTCATTCGATCTCAAATTCGACGGCTGTGAAGGCGGCTGCACCATCACTCTTCAGGACGGTCCCAATACCAACCTTAAGGACTACAAGGTTATTTCCAGTAAGTTTGCATCCATGCCCGAGCAGATGTGTTTGAACTTGTATGCTAACATCCTCGTAGCTAGCGCGACTGGCGGTTCTCTCGCCTGGGTCCCCGAGGGCGTTGTTTCTGGCACCTATGCCTTCAAGATCACCAACAACGCCAACAAGGAGTACAACTATTCTCAACAGTTCTCCTTCCTCGGTACTGGAGCTACAGCTACCGTCACGCCTTCTGCCGCCAGCACGACTGGCTCCTCGACCGACTCCGCTACCGCTACTGCTTCCTCTACCGAGGCATCTTCCACTGTCAGCATCACTGCGAGCAGCACGGAGAGCTCTACTGAGAGCAGAACCGCGAGCACCACCACCATTTCTACCGTCACCAGCTCTGCCACCGCGGCCAGCGGCTCTTCCACCACTTCGGCCCCTTCTTCCGCAACTTGTGAGCAAAACACTCCTAATCTAAAATCAGACGACGAATTATCCACTAACCACCTTCTACGCAGCCCATTCATCTACTTCCACCAGATCTACCACCGCCGCCACCACCACTGTTCCCAATGCTGGTGTCCGCGCCACTCCCATGGCTTTCGTTGCAGGCGCCGTTGCAGCTCTCGCTTATCTCGGTTAACCTCGCTCACGAATAAACGAGATGGGCATTTGTTTTTAAACTGATGGGTTATGTAATTGGACGCGGCAAGCTTTTTTAGTAGTTGATAATTCCCAGTCAGCGTAATTGCGTTGTAACTCACTTGAGAGCGAGAGGGAGCATCGAGCATGAATTGTCAATGTCTGTTTTTCGTTGTACGCTCAACTGCTGCCATTGCACTGCTATGATTGCCTCACTACATGTATCTCTTAGTTCTATGCATATTGCCAGTAATGGTATAATACAAATCTGTAAAAACTGGGGCCAATTTTTGTCCCTTGCCGATCTTTCATACGGTGAAGAATAGTGTTTGTTCACTGCATCAGATATCAGTTATCTGCCCACTTTTCTCCCTCCGATCAGATGAGTCCCTTTTCCAGGGTCTCTTCCCATCGGAAAGTTTAATCTTGGTTGATTGCCCGTGCCACGTAGAGCATGACTGGCTTGATCAATGGCAAAATAGGAGGGGAAAAAAAAGACTGTGGAGTAGCGTGTCTAATACTATCTAACGGCGCGTACTCCCCTATTCTTTTTGCATGTCGTCAACTGGCTGACGTTTCACTCCACATTATGACATCTGCATGAACATGGTACCCTGGTGTATGCTACACGATCCCTTGGGGTAAAACGTGCAACTTTACATGGTTGCGTGTTGGGCGGTGATGCATCCTCCCGTGATTGGTGTGACGTATTCATGAAGCACATCATGCCTGACGTGGAGTTGCCACGCCGCAAAGGGACGGCTGACAATGACGAAAAGGAGGAATATGAATTACACTAAACAGTACTATGGCCAAACGTAATCGTTGTAATCCAAATTGAAACAAAGTATCGCAAACATGTCTTGGTACAGGCATTAAATGAAGCTCGAATGCGACGTCCCTTTTCCCTGCCTAGAATATATCCCTCACTGCTCTTCCTTTCCACACCCCAAGCATTGTGTTATCCCAGGATCTTGGACGTCTTGCAAGTTTGCACCGGGTATATCTAACTATAAAGGAAAAGGACAAAGAAGAGAAGAAGAAGAAGAAAAGTAAAGCACACGTGAAGCCACGATCCGATAGGCCCAGACCAAACCAAAGCCACTTCAGGAAAGAGATGATATTGATTGTCAAACATGGGTTGCCCAGGAAAGAAAGACAAAAGAAAAAGAAAAAGAAAAAGAGACAACGGTTGAACCTGCTACTAAACAAACATGTGGTATCGTTGAGTATTCGTTACATCGTAAAACATGGTGAACATTGTCATCAAGTTTAGAATGTTCTTGGGTAGTTGTATGTTGGCTCTAGCCCAGTGTCCCCTTCCATTGCCCATGCTCCAACGGCAAAGACATCGAACTCATAAGAGTCGACGCTTATCGGGGCCCACGGGTCAAGATGTTGTTCATTCTCAGCCTGATGAGACTCTCGCGTAGCGACGGAGGCATTTGTCTTGGCACTACCTCGGCGGTATTTTGGCCGTCGGCGGAGGCATCGGCGACGGCCATCATTATCACCGGCGGCACAAATGCTGGCAGAAGTGCTGTTTGAATTATCGAAGAGTTGAACGTTGGTTGCCGTCAGTTCCTGCGCAGGTCCGTAGCTGTGCAGGTCGTCACTGCAGTTGGATTGTGGGGCACCGTCTGTCTGGACCATGACCCAGTCTGTGCTGTCGTCACAGCAAGATGGAGACGACGAAGACGGATATGTATTCACATACGGAAAGGAGTTGGCATCATCGACGTTGTAGCCATCTTCTTCCCGCTTGCAATCGGCTCCTTTGCCTTGGGGAGATTTGGTGACATGGCAGGCCGTTGATGGTCGAGGCGGCCGGTGAGCTAGGTTGGCACGGCGAGAGCGTTGGAACGGCATTCTCACAAGTCAGGTGAGTTGTTCGCAGAGCGATTTTGCAGCTTCGGCCGAAGTAGAATGCGTGCTTCAATTTGCAATAAAAGCCGAAGAGAATGCACCCGACGTTTTCGTTTGGATCGTGTCGGTTGGGGACTAGTGTAAGTTGCTTGCTGTTATTTGAGGAAGGTCGGCAGCAACAAGAAAAAG
This sequence comes from Metarhizium brunneum, assembly GCF_013426205.1. Lineage (NCBI taxonomy): Eukaryota > Fungi > Ascomycota > Sordariomycetes > Hypocreales > Clavicipitaceae > Metarhizium > Metarhizium brunneum. The sequence goes on from NC_089427.1 coordinate 2,670,520, forward strand.
ACAAAGCGGAGGGAGTGTTGGAATTTCCAAGGACTCCAGATGCGAGTAACCTCTTAAATTTAATATTCCAAGTGCTTGGTTATGGAAGAAGATGGACTGTGAAGGACAGAATGCTCCTAAACGAATGATTTGGGGGAAGGAAGTAGGCGGGCGCTCTGTGACTTTATAGCTGGGAAGGGCCAACCACGGAAAGCGACTTGCAGTCCCAGGACGTGCACATACATACCAGTTGACATGTATATGCTCATGCAGGGCAAGACGAGCAAGCAGCAGGCCGCGAGTAGCTTGAGACACCAGACTTCACCATGGAAAAGCACTGGCAGGTAAGTCACTGCGAGTCGCTACGAGTCGGGCACCGGGGGATGGATCGCCAAGTGTTGATTAGGCTGGCTGACGCAAAAGCGATAGTCTGCACGAACGTCGACGCAGGAGCCAACAAGGGGCCAACATGGAGCCCGTGGCCATCGGCCTGCATCGGCCAGAGCTTGGGCCAAAATTATGGACGGCGGCAATGGGAAACTCGAAAGCGCATGTCACGCGGGCGGCTTGATCGCTGGCACCAAACGTTGGGCCAACGAGCATCAACAGCAGTGGGAAGTGTCAACAAGCACTGCGGGTAGGGGTTGTGCGAGTGTTGCCAATACCCCGGTGAGGTCATGTCAAGTCGTCCAGTATCCATGTCCCGGCGGTTTCGCCTCACTTTGCTCCCCGGCCGGCGGACCTTGGCTCTGTTCCCTTCGTTCCCTGTCGACCGCTGACCCACGTTACGATCTCCATCCGTGTCGACATCATTACAATGTTTCCGGCTAAGGGAATCAATCGTCCTAGCATTTACGGGAAGAAGAGACTTGAATCTCTGACACCATCGAAGGTCCCAGGAAAGTATGGGACTTCTAGAGTACTAAGGCTTGACTGTGATCAGAGCCGATCCGACGGCGGCCTGTAGTGCAAGATAGATGTCCTGTCGTGGCTGTGCTTAAAGAGAACCCCTAGGTAACTCTTAGACACCACCATTCGTGATGAACTGACTTGTTTGTAAAACAGGAAGCGTTCACGTCGGGTAAGATGTCCGATCCGAACCTTTTGGCATGCTATTATTGACCAGGTAGGGGGGAGCTTCTCCGATGGCCGGCTACGAAACTTGGATCAACAAAATATCGGCGCCCCATTCAGACGCCACAGAAATTCTCGAATGGCTGCATCTCTTTATCCTGAGTTGTCCAAGTAAGTGGCTTGCCAGCAGGCCAGTCTTGGTAATTTACGTGATGGTTGAAGTAATGCCATCGTCCCGATAGGAGAGCTCCGACAAGATCGCTGGGGTCCGGCAAGGCGCATTAGGCACGTCCCCTCGCAGCTGAACGGTTGCCAATAATAAGAGAGCTATGGCCCGGTTCTTCTGGAACTCGTCTGCTCCATACTTGGAGAAGACATCATCAGTCAACCCTGTCACACCACTAGTGAGGCTTTACAAGGTGCCGACAACGCAAGTCCCCTTCCCTTGGAATCGGCTAGGCTGCATTCACCGAACAGAGAAAACAACGCAAAGACCCCAGTTTCCAACCCGAAGCCAAGCTCCCGCACACTTAGCCGGACGGCAAACGAATCAAGCCTAGTTTAACCTAGTTGGGTCGTGGCTCGGCTCGGAGTGATTATTCTTGAATGCACGTCATGGGCTCCAGGCAGGCCATGCCCCCAGCACCTCCAGGTGTATGTTTCGCGATGGGCAGTCGATTGGATGCAGAAGTGTCGTATGCCCCTTTCCCTAGAGCGTACCGGGTATAAGGAGAATGTGTCCAACCGCCGCTGCAGTACCGAATGTGAGTACTACTTTTAGTTGCATCATTACATGGGTACAAAGTACGATGTGGCTAATTATACATACGCCTGCATGCAGCGCTCACGGGAGGGTGTCGGTGTCCTAAACCAGAGAGCTCAAGAAAGAAAAAAACAAGAACAAAGCAACCACATCAAGAGGGAAAACCCGCGCTGTTGCCAAGTAAGTGTGAACTAATTTTTCAGGCACATGCAATTGATGATAATAATAGCTCAGCACTTTTATCCAACCGTCCTTGGATGGTTCCTGAGGGGCCAAAACAGCCTTGGAAAATCCTTGGAAATCTTGACCCCCTTTCCAAAGAGCAACCAGTCAGCCGCCACCTTGCATAGCGAGTTTGACAAAGAAGCCATCACTTGACAAGAGCGCCAAGAGAAGAGAGAAAAGATGGCTAGAGCCTCGTTATGCAATTGGTAGCTTGTCTGGCAGGAGTGCAGTAATATGCACACACAAAACCACACGACGGGGTTCATGTTCCTGCTGAGGGGCCGTGCTACCACCTGTCTGGCTCTGCACACTAGGAAACCAGGTTGATGAAGACGGGACTGGATTGTTGTGATGCTGCGCAGCCGATACAATGCCTTGAAGAGATGAAGCCTTGCTCTGAGTCTCTGAGGATCGCAGCCCCACATTGGCGTTTATCGTTTTAGTTCCAGCGACCCCCCGAGTCTACGGGGCATTGGCCACTAGAAAGCCACCAACACCCTCCACAAAGCCTGGTCTGCTGCGCCCAGTTTCTACTGCGCCCACTTCTTCTGCCGCTTCTCGAAGCCTACCACATCGGGTTCAGCTGATCAACCATGAGTGAACTTTGCATATCTTTGATGCAAGGCTCGTTATGGGGGCCACGATTCTCACTATCCATGCCCCTTGATGTCACAGCATTGGATAGTGCGTCTTCATCATGACCTGGCCGAGGAAAGGATAACACGGCACGGCTGTTGGGATCCTGGGTCCCCGGTCGACTCGTCTGTCAGACCGCTTTGGAATTGCATCAGCATGGTAAAATCGCTCATGTCTTGCCCATTTCGTGATACATCGCGGGGGATGCTTCCCACACATGGCGGCACGAGAACGGACTGTGATCATCCTCCAGCTCCAGAATTGCTGGGGCCATCGCTTATCCATACAGTCATGTTGGCAGCTGATTCTGTTCATGGTGGCCGTCAATGAAAACAGGTTCGGCGCGTCCGAAGCGGAGTAAAACAAACAGCTTCTCCCAGCTTCCCACACACGTACAGGAAGCCCTCAAATGCAAGTTCAATGCGCAAGGCGGCCAATGTAGTGATGCTGCTATTGTATCTGCGGGTAGTCATGTCATTTGTACTGTATCGATGATGGGTATGATGCAAGATCATGGCCACGCAAGCTAGTTTCTGTCGGGTTCACCGAGAATGAAACCATGCCAAATATGGTATTGAACAGCCCCGAGAATTAACGACGTTCAATAAGTGGTGGCTGACCAAATACGGCTTGAGTTGGAAGCCTCGACCGGCTTTGGATCTGTCCCAACTGAGCAAGAAATGTTTTGTCACGCTACATAACAGGATAAACCGAGGGAACATTGCCAAATGCAAAGGACTGTGAGTTATAATCAAGGAGATGGCTAGTAAGTTACGTAGCCAGACAATGGCCCGCCGCTTCCTAAGCTTGCAGCCGTCCACGTTCCACGGCTTTCTGCCTTCTCTCTCCTCCCTCCCTTCTCTGCTTTTCAGTAGGCATGGCATCTTGTATCGGCTATTCTTCCCGTATTAAATAACTGCCTTCATTGAATGAGTGTGCTTTGATGAAAGACCGTTTGTCAGCCCTCCAAAACTGCTAACAAGCAGGGGCCTGAAAGTTACCACAACTCTTAGTCCCCGAGACAGCTCCAAATAGTAGGACTGGAAGCAGCAAGCCGAGAAAGACTTAATCGGGTATCCAACCAAACATCAGCAAGTATCAGTCAACAAGTCATGGCTCATGATCCTCGTTACCTCACATTGGCCTTGAGTACCCGTTGGGTCCTGGTGTTGGCGGGGGCATATTTGCAAAGTCCAAGTTTTCAGAGTGCCAGGTCCAAAGAGGAGCCAATTCTCCCATTTGGGCAGTTGTCAAATTTTCAATGTCAAATTCTGGACCCGGGTCAACAATTTGTTGTTGGTAAATGCCACTGCCCAACCCCGTAGGATTATTTATTGTGGTGAAAGAGGGCCTTGTATGCTCGTCCATAGGAGGAGGGGGTAGACTCTCAGAGCCGCTTGGCCACCTCTGTGACGCTTGTGGTTCATCCGCAAAATGGGAGGATATCGGCATTCCTGGGTCATTGAATGAAATATAGCCGACGTTCTGCGGCATCTCTTGATTCTCATACTCGGAAGTACCGTTGTTACTGTAGTTGACGTGCTGAGTTGCCATTGTCTGGTGCGCCAATTGGGCGGGTATGGGCGCTACCATGGAGTTTGGCATGGGAGCCGTTGGTAGGGGGGCGGCAGCTACGACTTCGGCAAGAGGCCTCTCAACCCGATTTGTGGCAGCTACCGCAGCCGGAGGAGGCACAACGGGTGTAGACACTTGGAGAACTGAAGACCTTTCGTGCTGGATAGGGTCAGATGGTGGCGGTGATCTGATATTAACCCTCGCGCGCTTTACTTGACGTTCCAAGTCTCTGCGAGGAACGGATTCGGGTAGTCTTCTCACAAGTCTTTCAAGGATGTCGTAGGAGGTTTTGGATGTTTTTGAGATCGCATTCAGTTTCTTAAGCATGTCGACGGCGTCGCCAATTGATGCCAAGACATCGGCACGATTGGATATAGTATATTCTGTGTCTTTGAGAATTGCGGTGCACAGGATGGCAGCAGTATCGAAAATCGAGAAGATGATGAAATGCAAGCGACCGTCACGATTGTAGATCTTATCAACCCATCGGCGTAAAGTCTTCATCAGTTTGAGACTATACCAAACGCCAACGGATCGGATGTTGAGTTCGTCGGGGTCAGAATTCCAGGTGTACTGTTTTACCATATAGTGCCTGATTGGGTTTAAAATTAAGAGACATGCCATGGTGTAGACATAAAACCTGTGTGAAAATAACCAGGCACATTTATCATCTTTGCTTGTGTCAGGATTCTCAAACGCGTATTCAGGTGGGAAATCGTCCACCCATTTCTCAATGATGGCTTTGTACTCTTGAACTTCGCACGGGGAGATTATGTTCTTGGGGGCGCTAAACCGCGACGCTAATTGGCGAGTCAAACCAGACTGCATCTTCATATGTTGCAGGGGAGACACAATGTGGCCCTCCAGTGTTAATTCGGGAAGTTCGGCATCGCAGTCGGCTCGATGTATGATCTTGGGCCTAGATAGGCCAGAAGATATCTGCCTGGCATTGAATAGTCAATACGAGGCAGAAAGAGAAGACAAACAAGCACAAGCTGCAAAACAGAGGTGAGCTTACCAGTCCCAAGTATCCAAAATGCACCATAACCTTCTGCGCATTTCGAGGTCAAATTCACTGACGGTACCGCGTGCGGGCTCCTTATGATAGCCCAACTCATTGGCCTCCAAAATGGCAGCACTTAAAACGTGCCATGCCTCGAGGAACTTGGCTTCTGCTTTATACCAGTAACAAGAATGCAAGAGCCTCTGGACATTGAGGTAGTGATAGTGCCCAACGGGGATGACACTGGCAAGTTCTCTCATGGCTGCATGGAGCTGATCAGACACCACGTCCATGGTGTCTCCCAGTTCCCTCTCCAGTGCCTTTTCGGTGGCATTTTCCACATGCTGTAGAGCACACGCGCAGATGATAGCCAGTAGACATGTGTATTGGAGCGACAGCGGCCGGCTTTGCGAGCGCCTATCCCACCAGATGTGGTAGTCCTGCAAGAAGACGGGTGGGTATATGATATAGTAGTGATAGTTGATGTCGCCGAGGAAATGTTGCATAAGAATGTCTGTATAAAGGAATCGTCAGATTAGATAATCAACTCATTCATAGCAGATGATAATTCGGAGAAGTAATTGTCAGCAAGGTAGTTGGAAGAGGAAGGACTTGCCCATGGATTGTCGCTGGGGAAGGAGCTGCAAAACCCGGCGCATCTGGGGGGACGAGTCGGCAGCGACAAAATCTTGCTTGGGAGCTGGCTTCTCGGACTGTGCAGCATCATAATTCACCTCATTAGATCGACTGACATCAAATAGCGTGCACAACTTGCCGTATCTGCTGGGGCGTGGGATGGGAAGCAGCTGGCGACCGGATCAAAAGCAACCATTTATGCGCAACATACCACTCCATGATCAATTCCCAATGTGGCGTACAGACGGGTCGCCAATGCGTCAAATCCGGTGCCATCTTCATCGTCGGCTTCGGCAGTGCCCCGATTAGAATAATCGTCGTGCGTCCGCTTCAGCTTCTCCGTCAGGTCGTGGGCTGGTGTGTCCAACATGGGGTTGGAGTAGTTATAACGACACTCATCGGCTATCTTGCGTCGCTGGCACCGATCGCATGGCCACTCACGATTGCACTGAAAGAAAAGGGCATTAGTTGGATTTGCTATTTGTGGCTCACCAGCATACATTGGGTACAATTCAGGTGAAGCAGCGCGCTCATTCTTCCATGACGTCTGCTTCTACCATCACTGTGCAGCATGTCCATCATTCTCCGCTGCGGAGCATGGCTGGCTGTCAATTGGGGGAAGCGGGAGAGAAACGACGGTGTATATGGATGATTGTGTGGTTTTGAATTTTCAGGAGCTGGCATTCGCGGTTCGATATGCACTCACCTTTTGCTTTCGTCGCTGACACTCGGTGCAAGCAGAGCGGTTGTACCCGGTCTCGCGATTGGAATCGTCTACCGGGACACTTGTAGATGCGGCAGCGGCCATGGTTCTGACCTCACATGCCCTTTGGATGAGACTTGGAGAGGATGTTACGATACGACGAGAGCACGGCGGCAATATGGTGCTTTGAATCGAAACAAAGTCAAGTTTAACACCAGAGTGTGGAGTAGGATGCTTGCTCCCTCACTCACGCGGCCGGATCGGCCGTTATAACCTCCCACTTCCTAGTTCATTTGCGTTTATTCTAGGTCAGTCCGTTCTTAGTTTGTACGGCCGGTGAATGATACCCCGTACGCGCATCATGGACCCGGACAGTGCATTTCCTACCTGTCTCCATGTTTCTTGTCGGTCCTGTCTTGGTCTCGTCGGGCCAGCTCTGGAGCTTCAGAGCAGCCCACCACCAACTTCCGAGGATTCCAGCTGTCAGCCAGCAACTGGGACTCCGGACCTTGCTAGTGGCGCCCAATCATGATGCTGTGCAGCCATCCTCAGAGCTAGTCAGAGCTAGGACCCGAGTCGATTGTGGGTGGACTGACTCCCTTGTCGAACCGTCCTTGTCCAAATCTCGGAGTATGGAGTTGAACTCGACATGCCAACATGCCAGTTATTGGGACTGGTGCATCGTCCAGCAAGCATACATACATGTATGCATGCGCAGGCGCTGTCGTTATGGTTGCTTGCGTCTCTGCGGGGAAGTTGCATCTTTTACGACGAGTTCACCTCAGGATAGCCTCATATTTGCATTGCCTGTCCTCGGAACCGAGCACGGAACGCAGAGCACCCTGACCACCGGTCAATCGTCTTTGGGGCTGACAAGTTTTTGCTTTTGCAGCCAGTCCACCATGCAGTGTGCGGCGTGAAGGCGCAACTGTTTCGATGCCCTCCGTTCAGTTCAGACCTGCTGACTATTTCATGACTGTACAATATTGTTCTCCGTACTCCGTCGACAGCCTAGCTGATGCGAGGAAGCTGAACTTTTCAACCCTGGCTCTGGTCGCACATCCGGTGCCGCACCCGCGCCCCGATCATGGGAACTTCTGGCCCCCACCGTCCATCCGAATGTTACCAGCTCATCTAGAACTGCATATTCCTTTGGAGAAACCCGTCTTACCAGATACAGTTGGAAGGGTGTCCTCCGTCCAAAGTACATACGCCACCATGCATGACCGTTTGTTGTTCTCTCATCCTCCCCCCCCCTTCACAGGATTCGATTCGGGACTTGCAGCGAACCTTGTCAGCCCGTCTCCAGACCAGATGTTCGGGTCGCTCATGCCAGATCTTGCCCAGTCGTGTCAGGGCACCAAGAGGACATGCCATTTGATTGCCCACCTTGGCCGGTGTTTGCTGGTACCGAGACTCTCTTAGCTGGCATCTAAGCGCCGATGACGCCCGTCAATTGTGTCCAGAAAAACTTTCCCAGACAGGGTCTTTTCCTGTCAACTCTAATTGGAGCCGTTTCCCACGCGGGACTATCCCTGCCGATTCCGTCCCCATTGCTTGTTGCCTGATCATCGGACCAATCCAGGTCAACTACCGATGCTGTAGATCCCTGACTGCGGTCAAGGGGTTACTCAGTTTGGTGGGCCGCTGCCTTTTGCACAGTTACTACTACTCCGTACGGAGTAGCTTCAACGGCTATTCTTACAGGTACATGAATTCATGTGTTCGGATTGGGGTATGGGGACATGCAGACTTTTCTTCTCCATTATTCCAACCTACAGACTACGGAGTAGACAAGAGACGAAAACAGTCAAGCTGTTTCAGACCTTGCTCGTTCGTCAGTTGAGTACCGATCACAAAATCCTAGGGGAAGGCTCGTGTCCCATGGCCCCGGTCATTGGTAACACGTGTCCCTATGCGCTCCGGTGGACGTACGACAGCGTACAAAATGGTTTGTGCGTAACAAGATGAATAAGTTTCAGGAAATACGCTGCCAGCGGATTGGTTGATTTGAATACAAAAATCAGCCTGGGCATGCGGCAGCACCAGCCGGACGAGAGGAGAGCCTTATCCACGATGCTGAAGAAAACAGCCCACAAATATCCTCCATTCATTAATTCTCCTTTATGCTATAACGTCCAGGTAAAGTTCCCTGCAGGAGTAAACTCTTTTTTTGCCAATCCTTTGTCAACTCCTCTCCGGATGCAACATCCCCTCCGTCTCAATTCCTTTCTGGACATATCGGTATCTGAGGATGCCCACCGAATAACTTTGCCTATGGGTTCGTGCTCACTTCCTTTCCATCTAGCACTCTCATCGTCTTCCACGTGCTGCATATCATCCACAGTCTCCTTTCCGGATTGGGATGTTTCCTCCTTCCCGCACGTCAGTCCCATGGCATACCAGGTTGCCGCGGCTGAACCCGCAACGATGGAACTTCACCAGCGTAAAAATGCGCTGAATCGACATTCATGTCTCCGTACGGAGTACAGAGTACATGCATTGTGTGAGTCAGGTTTGAGACATTTTCATCAGTTGAACGGTTGTTTGTTTGAGCGGTGAATTTAATAGCGCAACATGGCACATCTTACTAGTATTCACTGTCACAAGAACGATCATCCGACGCACATTGAGCAGAGGGCATTTAAGACATGTGGCTTGTGTGTCCGTACAAAGCGTAATACGGGGAAGGTGAAAATTTTTCTACAGGTCCATGGCTACCTGCTCCCAACTGCCGTAGGAGTGTAGATGCGTAGGTCATCATCCGGTACACGCAAAGATATTCCATTACTACCTAGGCATGTGGTAATAGTAAGTTGTCCAAGAAGCGAGTGACTTGCCAGCCAAATTTCCTATATACCTTTTCCTGTGGTTGCATTCGTTCTAGTTTAGTTAGTACTATTTTTGTAGCAACGTGATCTTGTATTGGGATTAAGGCTCGCCCACATTCGTGATGCCCATCATATCGCACTCTGATTCACGTCGAACACATGTTTAAACACGTACTTTTGCATGATTTTGGTTCAGAAGTTCGTTTTATTGCTCGTAAATGGAACCAAATGCCGCCTCGAGTACTACTAGGTGCCTTTGCAAAAAAAAAAAAGAAAGAAACCCTCAAGTAAAAGGACCGCCTCTCCACTCCAATGACGCCTCCCATATGCAAATATACAAACCAAAAATATGCCACTAAACACACGAAACCAATCAGGCCTCCACACCAGCTATGCTGCCTTTCCTCCTCAAATCACCAGCCTTCAACTTCCTGACCACCTGATACGACCTATCGAGCTCATTCTCGACGGCACATCGAATCCTCAGCGCCGCCACTGCGGGCCATACACTCCTCTCGCCCCTCAAGATCCAGTAATTCAGCGTATCCCTCGTCGGCGTCTCCAAAAGCCGTACGAAGTCCCAGGCCGTAACTTCTGGTACCAGCGTCATGGAGGCCGCCGGTATTCGCTCATCCACCAAAAATCGCCTAATACTCGACGGAAGTAGTCGCAGCGTGTCGAGTTGTCTTAAGCGGTGACGAACTTCGAGACCGACCATGCGGACGAAAAAAGCGGAGAGTTGTGTGGTTTTGCTGCGGGATAGGAGCGACGGGCCGTGCATGTCAGACTGCAGGAAGGGGATGAGGTAGGGGCGGGCTTGGCTGACGATGAAGTGGTTAACATTGAAAAGTTCGGCGATGCGTTGGAGAGGAGAGTCCCGGTCCGTGTAAGAGGTGTGTGTCCAGTGGCGGAAGTTGGTAGTGTTGGCAGCGGCCCATGGCACGATGGTGCCGTGGACGTCTTTGGCGAGGATTTTGACTTTGCGGGAGCCGTAGAGCGAGGGAGACGAGGCATTAGATGCTACGGCGGCCGTCCATATCAACTGGTTTCGCACTGTCAGTTGAATGCTCAGATATAACGCGTGGATTGGGGAGCGGGGAGTAACTCACAACGTTCGGGGCCGTGATATAATTCATGAGAGTCGGCACGCCACCCTGACTCTCCGTAGCAACAGTAATGTTGAGGACCCTCTTACTCCGATTGTAGGCCTCTTCAAAGGTTAAATCACCCACATTCGCCCTTACACAATCCTCCAGCACTGTAACATCCAAAAAGTATCCTTCGCGAGAAAACCTCCGCAGTCGTCGCATCAACGTCGCCCATCTCGATTTGAACGTCTGTTCACGGGGTATCACTCCACTCTCTGACCTGCCTTTCGATGCAAACGCCGAGACGTCAATGCCGTCGCCTGTCAAGATACTGGGTAGTTCTTCTTCTGTATGTATAGCCACCAAGGCGGCTATCAGGGCACCCGTCCCTGTTCCAGTAATGATGCGAGGAAGGAGACCGCGCAAGAAGAGGGCTTTGGCAATACCAAGATGGCATAATCCAAAGATGGATCCACCTTGCAGGACTAGAGTGCTCCGGCCGAATGCCTGTCTGGTATCATGAATAAAATCGAGTTTCATCTGATTCGTCAATACGCTCCCTCCACCTTGCGAGTTGGACATGAATGTAGTTGGCAGTGTGCTGATGTCATCCACAGTCTCCGCGACTTGTGATATGTACTCCTCAATCAGATATTTGGTCCCCGAGAAGGATCGATTGTACAGCTTAGGCACAGTGATGTTTCCTAAATTGCGGATGAGGCCGGATCGGAGAAGGTTGACTAATTGCTGAAACTGGCTCTCTTCACGAGCAACAGCCAAAGAATGCAAGCGTTCGGTGATGAGCCTCCAGTCGTAATATTTGGATGTAGGGTTGTTCCTCCTGCACCAAGAAAATGGTTAGCAAGGCCGTTCCTCAGTGCATCGGCATGGCCGGTGAAGCGCCGCGTTACCATAAGTCTAAACCAAGCAAGCTATCCAAATGGAGAGCTGCCTCTTCCCAATCCTCGAAGCTCTCTGCATTGCGCAACAGTTCCAGCCACAAATCCACAGGATGCCTGCCGGTATACCAGCTCACGAGCTTCTGTACCAGTGTCAGTAGGAGAACCATGACGAGCCAGCCAGCCAGGCTCACGGCAAAGGAGCAACAGACAACAAACAAAAATGTTTTGAAAGGAAGGAACGCGAAGCTTAAAACCAACCTTGATCCAGAACGTGCCAACATCCACAATCACTCTCCAGACAGCTAGGACAGCCCCCATGATGTGCCGAGGGTGACGAGATCACAGGCCATGCAGCCGATAGTAACACTTGGGCAATGTAGATCGGTGGGTCTGGTCGCCAGAGAGTCTTCAATGTTGACGGGTTGCTACTCTCAGACAGAGGCCTGCGTGATTGGAAACAGCATCTTAAGGCTGTGCGAGAGATGGCGAAGTGTGGTTGCCTTGTTTTGTCCAATTGATGCCGAGCGGCACATGCTGAGCCTGCAAGTCAAGGCTTGTTTCCGACTTGGGACGGTGAGCATGTGATTGATAGATGGGGTGTCATTGATGCCGGGGATGGGATGAACTTGCCTAAGCTTTCCCCAAGCTTCGGAGAAGGAGGCGCTAATAAAACAACCCCCCACCACCCGGAACCGCTTGATACTACGCACCTAAAAAAAAAAAAAGGTACTATTACCACCACCACTACTAGTACTTACCTAGCAGGTACCTAGGCAGCTGCATGTACCTCTTCGTTAATTTCGGATCACGTCGAACATCGAAACGATACACTCGACTGACAACGGATGCGACAGGCCGGAAATCTTTGCTCCTGCGGCTGCGGCCCGGTCGATATCCTAGCTTAGTTATTGTCTTCTTGATCGGACCGAGAGTTCTTGCTTGTGTTTTGCGAGACAATGAGTCCATCGGCCGCATGACGGCGTCAACAGTCTACGCACATGTACCTTGGGAAATCTGCCTGGCTTCTCTCAAACTGCGTTGACACATCTAATATGTATGATGTGCTGCTTGGGTTCGCAGTTTTCTCTTCCAAAATCTTCAACGCCTTATAAGTGGTTATACAGGATAGATAATAAGTAGACTCCATGATAAATAGCCATTTCCACTTCCAAACCCCCTTACTCATCCTCATCCTCGTCTATGATGTTTCGCCGCCTAGCTCTTGCAGAGGGCTCGCCAGGTTCGACCTCATCTCCTTCAGCATCCTCATCATCATCTGGATCCGCTGTCCTCTGCCGCTTGTTGCGAGGTCGTCGTTCCTCCTCGTCATCATCATCCAATATATCCTCATCATCTTCTTCTGCTGCACTGTCCATTTCTTCCTCATCACTTCCCACCAGAAAACCGTCATCCAAATCGTAGTCCTCACGGCGTCCAACACCCTGTGGGAGATCGTCGTCAGAGTCATACTCTGGCCGGCGCTTCTTCGGTTTCGTAGATCCTGGCATGCCTCGCTTGCGTCCAGATCCAAAGCCACGTCCACCTTCGAGGTCTCCAATCGATAGACCCCCGCGACCAGACCGTCCGAGTCCACCATCCATCTTCAACGCAGCGTTTTCGCGTCGACGCTGAGCCTTCATCCTCTCCTTTTCTGCCATTTCGGCCTGTTTCTTCTGCAATTCAGGGTCTCTGGTGGTACGGATAATCATGTCACCGTCGTTCACCGACTTGCTGGCTTGTGCCATCCGCTCTGCCAATACCGACAGCGCGTCATCTCCCACTGCCTTATTGGGCCGCACGTTGAACTGCTCCGTCAAGTGACCAACAGTCAGTAGTAGATTGCTGCCGAGTTCTGCCGCTGCCGCGTAGTTGTGCCCATCGTTAAGCTCGTTGTATGGTTGGTCCATTCCCGGCGCGAGTGCCTTCTTTTGTATTTCGTAATGCTCGCCACCGACAGAGATGGTCACTGAGCCATCACTCCACCTGTAAATATTGGTGTTGCTCTGTAGATCTCCAGTGCTTGCATCTTTTCGGATACGAGCGACGTGTTTCGGTCTGTCGGATTTCGCATTGGCAAGATCAAAATCGCTTGGCTGGAAGGTTTCCGAAACGTATTCCTCGGGCATGAATTTGATGAATTTAGGGACTCTCATAACACGAAGCTGATTTGCACAGTCAGTCTAGGTTACAATTGATATCGCGTCATGAATAACTCAAGCCCTCTTACAATTCCGTCTTTGGGGTTTGGGATCTGATGGCGATACGTCTGTACCGCCATGACAACCCGATCTCGCGTCTCATGTGGCAGGCCATCCTCCCCATCATAATCTCGTCGCCTCGCATCGGGATCTTCATCAGGGTCCGAGGCTAGTTCGTCATCGTCCAGAACCCGCGGCGCTCTCGGCTCTTCGTCGCCCTCATCGCCAAAGAGGTCATCGCCGACGGTTTCGTCGAGACCATCGAGAGGGTCCTCAGAGTCAGACATGGTGTTAAGGGCTGCTTTTGCAAGCTACGAGTTGAAATTTGTGGTTCGTAGTCGATAGGAGCTGCACAACGTGGCCAAAAGTGGTTGAGCTTGCTGGAGGGCGAGATTTGAAGGTTGCGCAGAACTGTAAACGGCAGCCATCCGCAAGCGCGCAGCAGCGAGGTCAAAATTGCGCACGGGCCACATCGGGACTAGACCAGTCTCACGACTTGCACCTTTTAGCGACGTGGACCTCTTCCTCTAAAAGGCTCACTGCATGCAACAAAAATCAGGATTGATTATCTAGGTTGGAAAGATTCAATTCTTACAGGCTCCTTGGTCTGATTCGATGCATCCAATCATTGAAGAAGCTCTCTAACTGTAATGGCGTTCCCGCACACATTGCTGCTCCAACCTCTCACTGGAAGCAGCCGGAACTCCATCTGACTGGACAATAGACGCCAGATGTGTAGATGAACGTTTCAAATATTTTTGAGCATTGAGCCGTGAGCCGATGATGCCCCCGCGCTGCGGTCAATTCATTCGGAGGCGTTGTAGCTGCCAAACCAAACATGGGGCTCAGGCCGGGCATTCCTTGCTGGCTTCTTGTCACTTCAGCACTGTAGGTGAACTATTCGCCTCCGATCTCCAGTGCCTGTCGCAAGCTCTTGAAATATCGTCGCAACACCGGCTCCCAAACACGACAAGTATCGTTCCCAGACTGTTTGAGCAGAGCAAGCTTCTGGCGCGAGGCATTGGCGCGACGTGTGTCCAGACCGCGGCAGGGATCTGGATCTATCTGCGCCTCTCGAACGCACCTAAGCAAATTGACCAATCAGCACGCGGCACCCCACATTTGGCCGTCACCGTCTCGTAAAGGACCCCGTCCCCCTCTCTCGCACACCAGACGTGGACTCCTGATAGAATCCCTTTGCATACTAGGCATTTGTCCACGCCGCTTTTCTTGGGTGGTATCTGCTTCTTGCCTCACGCCGACGGTTGCTTTCATTCCTTCTCTTCCTACAGCCTTGTCCGCGTGTCCGCCGCCTCGCATAAGATCCCGTGACGGGAGCTTTCGGCCCCTCTGGCGTTTCCTTTGCATTGCCGCCCTCCATCTCAGTCCCCGCCTTTTCATTCATCATGTCCAACCTCTTCTCCGGGATGTAAGTAACTGTGCTATTTCCTCCGGTTGATTTTGTTCTTTTTGCTTTAATACATACCTCCTCTGCCGTCAGCCTCTCTGCTACAGAAGACAGAAAAGACAGAAGAGGCCCTCAAGCAAGAGCCGCCAGGAGCAAGCTGGATCATCCAAGGTCAAGCCCCATTCCTCTGAGCCTCTATCCAGCAGGTCCATCTCTACTCGTTCGATACCGGCAATTAGTCCAAGATGGAGGCTGTATACTTTATAATGCCACAGGGCCTGTGAAGTGGGATTCAAGAAGGCGGTCCAGACTCTCGATGCCTGTATCAGAGACACTCCCGAACAGCCACCGCCCGTTTGCCAATTACTTGCAGGCCGGCTGCGTTCCTCTCCCTATGAGTCAAGTGGTTCAAGATAAAACTGATTGGCAAGGTATAGCCTGGTAGACCAGGTTGGCGAGACGCTCCCTCCATTCAATACCGACAGCGTCTTGCCCGCCGCGCATCAGTTCTTGCGTGGGCCCCGGCGTCTAGATAACGAGATATGTTGCAAGATCTATTGCAGAGCCGTCCTGAAACCTGAAAGAGCCTTAATACGGCATACCTCAGAGGACATGGGTTCCTCAGGGTGTGCTCATTGTTCTCTGAAACACCATTGCGACAGCCATTAGTCGGCACAAAGCTTAAATTACTGCTAACTTTGGATTCTTAGCAACGCTCGATTTCGAGGCGCTTCAACGAAGCCGCCCGGCCAAAAGAGCCCATCTCCGTCGACAGGCGGCCCGCCTGTGCCAGCTGACACTGCTTCCCAGGGCAGTCAGTCCTCGACAAATCTTGCTCCCAAGGTTCCGCCTCTGCCAAATTCCCCATCCCTCGCCCAAACGATCGGAATGGACGCATCTAGTAGCGGAATGTCCAACGCCGAAGACATCATCAATAATTACCACCTTCCCCGCCCGCTACCTTTATGGCTTAACGCCCAGTATGTCAAGCATATTGTCAAAGGAAACTTTATGACGTTGAGTGCTCGACCAAAGACTGTGGAGCAAGGAGAATGGATCGCCCACCAAGGTATGCAAAACGTTCTGAGTGATGATGTTATAATCTTCCGGCCGGCTGACTGTCCGAGGTAGTTGTCGAGCATTATCGAAACCTGTGGAATTTTGTGCGCGTGGTTCATGAGAAAGAGGATGACGGCACAAGCATTTGCAACCCCACCACTTGCCCTCGCATGTCTGCTGGAGCGTGAGTGTCAACACGGTCAACACTTCACCAAGATGGAAACACTGACATGGTACACAGAAATCATTCCTTCACATGGCTGAATAACAGACGAGAGCCTGTAGAACTTCCCGCATACGAGTACATGACGTTGATGCAACGATGGATTTCGGGTAAAATTGACGACACCGCAATCTTTCCCACAGACCCTTCCGGTGTATCATACGCCCATAACCCCAGCATCACAACGACGCCTTTATCTCAACTTTCCAACCCCGGAGAGGCCGAATACATTGGGAAACGGTCGGGCTTCCCAGAGAAGTTTCTCGAAGTTTGCCAGATGATTTTCCGTCAAATGTTTCGTGTGTACGCCCACCTTTACTGGGCACATTTCACCGAGCCTTTCTATCACCTGAACCTTGAAAAACAACTCAATAGCTGTTTCTCTCACTTTATTCTGACAGCAACTGCGCTGGACATGCTTAAACCGCAGGAATTGGAGCCGATGCAAGCCCTGATCGACCTGTGGGCAGCAAATGGGACGTTCCCACCTGAGTCTAAGGCTTACGAGTATGCTAACTTGCGGGCTGGCGAACGACTCCTTCATCTTGCAGGTGCTCAGTAAAGCTGTATAGTCGTTTTTTCTTTCGGCGTATCGCATCTGTTTTGAGTTATTTACACAACTTCGGCTGCTGTCCTGGGAACAGCATTGCCTTGTATGCATGGGCGAATGGATACACAGGAAAACAGCATATGACGTTTTGCTCTGAGTTTGAGGGCGTGTCCACTGCAGGCCAGAGGAGTTGCGAAATGGAGTTCGATTCTCAGGATGGGTAGGCGAAGCATAAGTGAGCATGAGGAGGATAGAAACAATCAAGAAATGGCGGAGCGTAGTAGACGGAATGCATTTTGGAATCATGGAAAGGTGGATGAATAGAGTCTGCCTGTACTGGCAACAAAGTCATCACCTTTGTGCGAATCCTGTTCAATTGGACTTGAGTTTGCGTGATGCTTTGGGATGGCATTTGCAATGTATCTAGTACCACATATTCCAATGCCATCATCAAGAGTATTAGGTACCTAAGTAGGTATCCAGAGCCATATCGTGATTCACCTCAACATCCATACCCTTCACAATCCCTACATATGTCAAGATCTCGATCAAAAAAATGCACCTGGAACCACCTTATCTACATATGCTGTGTCATCATATCCTCCGAACACATTTCGCTCGATGCCCAACGGCCCAACGCAGACCCCATCAGATGACTGTCCTCTTTTTAACCACCCCCCCTTCCTTTCCAAAAGAGGCGCGATCCAGACGCAGGGGCTATGCACTCACGTATCCTATCTATGCACCGTGGCCTGACCAAACCAGAGTACGACTTTCCCATGCTCCATGTGATGCGTGCCTGTTTCCCTCTCCACATGCCGTGCTTCAATGGTTTGCGTCGTGACACTGCAAAACCTATACTTTGCTGATTGCACTTTTGCGATTTGACAATTCAGAACTCGTTTTTGAGATGTCTCCTTCTGTTGGCACGATCTATTATAGGACTAGAACTGCCTTGGGTATCATGTGCGTCTCTCATCGCCACCGCTTGGACTAGGCCGCCGCCTTCGTCAAGCTATAAAAATAGATAGACAATGTACTCCCCACGGGAAACTGGATAGTTGATTTGATACTCGAACCCTGTGTTGATGCCGTGCTCACTGACCAGCCTCTGGGGACCACGAGACTGTCGATTCCATGGCTGGGTTCATGTCGCACACCCCCCTGTGGGAAGCTCTTATTTTATTTCTCTTTGGCCGATTCTCTTCTACTCCCTCTTTAAGCTTCTTCGCCCATCATTTCGCCCCTTGAAATAGAACGTGGATTTTATGCATTCATGTGGAACAAGGACAAGGGTCAGGTTAGGAAGGGCTTCTGCTGACCGCAACATATGGACGGTATGGAATGGGTAAAGATGACCGCCTCTTTGGACCAAAGTTTCTCCAAATGGGCCAGTAGGGGGGCAGTAGTTCCAAATATGGAATTCCGGTTGTTGGCAGCAGATGCATCTTGACTAATTATGATTCTTTTTTTTTCCGCGGCGAGATTTTTAGTCCCTTAGCACTTGGCTTATCTGTTTCAGCATTTTGGTGCCGTTAGCTCTGGTACGATGGGGTTATACCAGGCAGACCGATATTTTCCGAAAACAGACATATTGTGGGATCTATGAGACACGGGCTGAGATGCGGCTTGCGTTGGATTTTTTTTCGTCCTGAAATCGTCATTGCTCTACATTGTACGTCGGCTCGGTAATATTTTCCTGGGGTTGGTTGGCTAGTTAGTTTGGATGCAGAGTGTGTGGTTCCGAAAGCAACTTTGCCCAGGATTATTGACGCATCGAAGCAGGAGTGTAGAAAGACATGATTGTATACTATGAACATAGAGAGGAAGCAGTGCTCCAGATTAATCTAAGTAAGCCGTACTGTGTGGGTTGCATTCACACCGCAGTAGCAGAGTCCCTCTTGTCTGTTACTACAACGGGCAACACTTCGTCGTCACACAGGCCAACCTGGGCAGCGGGTGTGTTCGGCCAACTTGCGAACCATGGAAGCTATGCCCGAGACATGTTGGCGACTATTTTCGAAAATGGTGGGCAGAGAGAGGACTGGCACCACCAAGCTTTTTTTTGAGACGAATGTGCCAAAGTTCAAGCAGGCTCCAGTTGCGGAACTTTGGCCGGGGAGATGGATGATTGGCAGCCATGGTGACATGAGCATTACTGGCGCTTTATATAGGTAACGGCGCTTTGTCGGCCATGTCCTGTGCCTCTACGCCGGAACATGATCCGAACGGTGAGTAGTCGTCCGTTGTGCTCTGTCCCGACGTGACCATCAGTGACGATTGGCAGCGAGGCATCGCATCGCTCGTCGTAAGGGAGGGAGGCTCGGTGCCCAACTTCCCACGCTGATGGAGGAACTGAAAGCGAGAGCACGATCGACGAGCGGGAACGAGATGGGCAAAAACTGGAAACACACCGACTAACACCACGGTTTGAGATATGGGCACCATGGCCGCTCAATATGCGGCCATGAGGCACAGTGGAGCTGCTGATACCAGAACAGTTGTGTGGTTGGATCACGGCCTGGCGTGTGAGCGAGTGTCGACCAAACAAACCCAGCCCCCATCTAGAAAAAGGGCTGCCATTAGTACTCCGTACGAGCCACCGACTGAGGCGAAAGAAGAAGAAATGGTATCTGAGAGGCCGGGAGCGAGCCATTAAACGGACACTAGATTCAGCGGACGAGAACGGGTACTCCGTAGAGGCAAAGAGGATATTCCAAAGACTAGAGGGCAGGTTTGCGATTGCACGCAGAGAAGCTCGCTTGGCTGTCTTGACGGTCCATGAACGAGGGCATGCGAACAGACTAATTGGACCATCACGTCGCATTTTCTTTGAGGAGAGATGCAGTCGGTCAGGTGGTGGAGGTGGTGGTGGTGGTGATCGCTGTGGGTGTTGAGACATTTTGTACCGCCGCTGCGCGCCTCTGCGGGGAGGTACTTTCCTGATTGTACATGGAGGATCGAGCCAACCCTGGTGGCGGGCATCTCGTCGGACTAGGTGCTGCCAATGCTTTTGTGCTGCGGGAGAGCCAATCCAGAAGAGGCAAGGTCGGCTTTCTCGCGCCGTTCCTCTCGTCCACACGCTGCCCTGGTGGATGAGCAGATGCTTGGCTGGCCTCTCGCCTGATGAGCGCCATGCACCCCCTGTTGAGACCTCTCAACGGACTACCCTATTGAGGTCTGCTATTGCTGTTCCGGTGACATCCTCTGCCCAGCGCCAAAATCTTGGGCGGCCGTCTTGGAGGGCCGCCATGGGCCGACCCGGAGGGAGCCCCTAGCCCAGCGACAACAACGGCCACGGCCTCAGGGGCATGAGATGGAAACAACGAGACCCTCCTCTGATGACCAAGCATGACCCTGCCAACTATGCCACCGATGGGGCAAATAGGAAGCCAGGCCGTCGAGAGAGACCAGAGCATCATTGCCCATCACTTCAGCGTCAGACCCCCCAAGACGCGCATGTACTCTCGTTCTCCGTGGGCATATAGACTCATAGTCCACTTTGTGGGTGTTGTGGCTCAGCCTGGCAAGCCTCAGACGGGGACGAACTCAGCAGCTATGATCGAGGAGTGGAGGATCCAAGAGTTTAGGTAGTGGCCGTTTCTGCCCAACCTCCCTCCCCCCCCCCGTATTGTAGGACGGCATATGAAGTACATGCTCCGTACTTACTGCTAACTGCTTTGTATTGACGCTGATTCTCTCCCTCTCTCATGTCTCCTAGTCGAATCATGATGGCTCGGGGCTTCGTCGTATTGCTTCTCCCCAGCACTTCTACTGGTTTCGCGGGTCTGGTCCGGCGAGGGTAGTAATGGGTTCAAAGCGCACATACCACTCTCTTGCGCACCGATTTGCGCTTCATCAGATCACTGGCTGGTTGTTTTGTTTGGGGGCTCCGAAATCCGGGCTGCCGATGACTCGAATTTGCCAAGGCTTCCGAAGTGCCCAAAGGTCCAAGGTATTTGCCGAAATGTCTTGGCCGATATTGGATGACACTTCTTCACCAATAAGGTATATGGAACCCGTGTTCATGTATATGCATGAGCGTTTTTAAGTCCTAAAGGGTGAAAGAGTGGTGAGAAATCGGAGGCAGGTGGTGCTCAGCTCATTTGTCCCAGAATGGCTCAACCAGAAGTAACAGAAGAGCGATAGCGCCAAGCAAGGAGTATTGAATAGAATGCGAACCAGTGTAAACTTATTGCATGTGCCACTTTCGTAACTTTGCGTTGTGACCCGAAGCACAACACTGACCCTGGACGGAGAAAATCTGTATCAAGCACTCAACCCGGGTTCGTATGTAGTTGCATGCATACCTATACCTAGGTTACCTAGACTTCTCCTTTTCCCGTGCCCGAATCTAGTCTAAGCCATTCGAACGGGATGGGCAACGTGGTGTTGATGCTGCACTCCAGAGTCCAGACTGGGCGTTCCACCTCTAGTACTGACTGCCTTGCTTTTGACCTTTTTTATTTTTATTTTTGGCCGCAAGGCAAAATGTACGAAGTTGGCAAGAGTCGCACACCTTCACCTGGATTGGGCGTGCAAGTCATGCACTTGGCACATGTACTTACTATATGGCGATGCTCTGTCAGTCACAATCCCTGTAGAGCGGCAAGTCCATGTAGCTCACCTGGCTGATTTCGCTTTGTCTACAGAAGAAGCTGGGCACCAGCGGTCGAAAGAGCATCCTAGCCAGAGATATAAACACTAGTATGGGTGCCCAAGTTCTGAGCACGCGGATCGATCTGGACTCGTCTCCCCGCGAGGCTTGTCAGCGGACCTGGCATCTGAGTATGTCTTTGGTCCCTGGCAATGGCGGATGGGCGGTGGACCAGGACGGGCCACGGTGAGGAGAGATCCGTTTGGACCATTATGGTTGTGCCAGCCACAACTAGGAGCAGCACCTAGGGCACCTAAAGAGTTGCTTGTTTATGTTGTGATCACGCACATGTAGTGTAGTCCGTGGGAGCCGACGTATGAAAGATGATGTGCAGGCCACTCAGGGTCCTTGGTGGTCTGTAATAGGGCCAACAGTTTCACGAGGGTCAAAAGTATTGAGCGACAGTGGGTGGTAGTATTGACATCTTGTCCACGGGCTGATTGGCTCTCCCATCGCAGATTGCGGAATAACTGTTGCGGCCAGAGGAACATGGACCGAAGTACGGAGTGCAGGCAGGGCCACAGAGTTGGGAGCATGCCCTCGCAAGATTCTTGGACGTCGTAGGTGGTCGGGCTGTGCAGTCAATAACATCTTGGTTGTACTTGCCCAAGAGCATGGTTCTGGCCTGTGTGCTGTTGCCTCCGATGAGAAGATACATGTGCTTTGCCCGCGGTTGCACTAGTCGTGAAGTCGCGCCGCTCAGTCCCACTTTGCCCTCTCTCACGGGGCCTGGGGCTTCAATGCTCATTGACTCTCTCTGTCCGTCCCGCACATGGCGGCGGACCGTGGCCCTCTAGCCTCCAGTGCAAACTCGGGGAACCCCTCAGGTTTCGTCAGGTTGAGCGGTACCTATGTACCTCCGTACCTCCGTACCTCCGTACTGCCATAGCTCAGCTCTTTCCCACAATGGTCCAGTTCGCTCGCTCCTGCCCACTCACCTCCCTCCAGAGCTCACACCCGCCTCATGGTCGAGCTCTCATGGCCTCCTCCACGGCTACAACACACCACCCCATGTCATGCCCACCCGCCCGCCGTCCAGAGCCCGCACAAAGTACATAACCTATCTGCCGCCTCCCCTCCCACTTTCTAGCGTTTCTTTATTGTTCATAGCCCAATATTCATCCGTCCTATTCACGGCAAGACCTTGGTGTCCCTTGTCTTCTTCTCCTCCTTAACTTTTTTCCTCCTCATTGCAGACAGCATCCTCTTCTGCTTGCTCCGCAGCTCTTACTTCTGTGGCTCATTTATTTCTCTCGCCGGACCTACACGCTGAATCCCCCACCGCCGCAGCAACATATTGAATCTGCAATTTACTTCTTCTCGTCTATTACACGACTTTGCGAAATTTCCACAGGCCGCAATATTTATACTTACTGCTTGAGTTTGAGCTTGTATGTTTCAACTCTCAATATACCCTATTCACCATCCATCAACACGGGTGTGGCCTGAACCCAACTGCAAGAAAGCCGTCCTACACCACTAAGTTTGATGCCACTGCTGTGACTTATTCCGCCACCCTCCAGCAATCTCATCTTTGGCTTCCCTACCTCACATGATTGGTAACTTCTGTTGCTTATCTTCGAGTCCTCCGAGCTTGAACTTGCGTGCCCAACCCCCTGCCATAACTTTTCCAGTACGTCAGACGCTTCCACACGATGCACTAATGCTGCGTTATTAGGTCCAGGGGTCTCGTAACAGCCAGTCTTCCGTTCGCATTTTCCCTCCTACAGTCCGCTTCTTCCTTCTATACATCTATCGTCTTTTGAAGCTTCTGTCCCGAGAAGCTTGACCAAATTCCATCACTGCAATGGCCTCACAGTTTGCTATGCAGCCGTTTTACAGATCCACGCCTCTGACAGTGGATACCCACCACGCACAACAGAAGTATTTTGAAGAAGAGGACAAGAGCGGTGTATTAGACGACGGGCTTATTGAGCACAGCACTGTTGACTCCGGCCTGGAATTGTCACCACCAATGGCCAACAGCCGAAGAGAGTCCTTCGCTGTTGGTAGCACGCTCTTCTCCCCCAAGACGGAAGATTGGCAGTCTGTAGATATGCAGTCGGTGCCATCCAACCCTTTCCCGGACCAGAACGGTGGAAACAGTGTGAACGGCCCTCCCAACCCTTTCATACATCCACAGGGCCAAGTTTTTTCTCAACACGGCACTCAGTGGAGTATGAGTAATAACTCGGGGCCTGAAAACTCCATGCAGCAGTTCAACAATGTCTCTACTGCATTCGATTCTAGCAACTCTGTCTTCCAGCGACCTACGCAAAACCATAATCCCTTCCACAGTACTGGCAACATGTTCGCATCGCTTCACCAAGGGGACCAGTCTATTCCAACCTCTCCACAGAAGGAATGGATGGTTCCCGCGCAGACAATGAATAAGAAAATGCAACCTGGGAGCCCTATAATTCGGTCACATAACGATCTGAGACGAGGAGATGGTATCCGCAAGAAGAATGCCCGCTTTGACATTCCGGCTGAACGTAACCTGAGCAATATCGATTCCCTTATTTCCCAGTCAACCGATGAACAAGAGATCAAGGAGCTGAAGCAGCAAAAACGCCTGCTGAGAAATCGCCAAGCAGCGTAAGTCTCTTGTCCGCCCCCCCGTCCTTACCCTTGCCCTGCATATACTAATATATCTCGGATAGCCTCGACTCAAGACAGCGGAAGAAGCAGCACACTGAGCGACTGGAAGATGAGAAGAAGCACTACACTGCACTCATCACCGACATGGAGGAGGATATATCGGCTTTGAAAGAAAAGTGTGAGGGACTCATGCAAGAGAAGCAAGATCTCATGAGCTTTGTTGAAGGGCTACGCCTTGAGAAGGACGAAATGATTCGTGCACACACTCTCGAGACTGGCGAACTACGAAAAAAGGTCAACGTCCTCACAGAACACGTCCAGAGGCTAGAAAGCCAATCCCTGGCTACTTCAGGCCCTGGCGTAAACGGTGGCATCCCCGATAACTTTGGCATGGAAGGGATAGGCATGCCGGGGGCTTGGGACAACCCGAACTTCCTCAATGACTATTCCACTGAACCATTACATGTTAGACCGCACGTCTCGCTTGCACCAACCAAGAAAAACGACAGTGCCATCATGCCCCTTGAGAGTGAGAAAGGTGCCTCTCAGGGAGGTTTACTGTTCATGCTCTTCCTCGTCGGCGCATTTGTCATGTCCAGCCGGTCCATGCCGACCATCCCTCGCGTATCTGAAGATGTTCGCGCAGCGTCAGCAACTCTCCTTGACAATGTCCTCAAGGATGCTGGAATCAACTCGGGATCAGCGGGAATGCCAGCCATTGCCCCCCAACCATCTGGTGCGAGTTGGGCTCATCCCCATGTCACTGACACAGGCATGGGCGACATAAGCATGGAAGGCACCGCCCCATCGATGCTTGAAGAGCTGGGCGATTCGTTGACACAACCAACACAGGATCAGATGAACGAACAGATATTTTCCCTCTCAGCAGCACAATATGACGGCGTAAGCAATCAAGAATTTCTACAACACGCCCCAGAAAGATCTACCAGCCAGGGTCGCAAGAACCTCGCGGATGCCCTGGCTGCAATGCGTGCGGCCAACAAACAAGGCGGTGCTGCTGACGTATACACACGCTCACTTCTCTGGGATCAAATCCCCAGCGACGTTGTTCGAAACTTTGCTAAAATGGTCGCGGAGAGCAGCCATGCAACGAACCGCAATGATTACGACATGAAATGATACAGCAAAAATGAACCTCATGATAACGAAATATGACGGCCCTGCAACCTTTTTAATGACTGTTTTCTGGGTTTTCTTTGATTATCCTTTTATTTTGCCATTTTATTTTCTTCTACTTCTTTTTACCATTGACGAGTATACTTATTCTTGACTGTCTCCTTCGCGGACATGACTCAGCCAATCAGACCATTTGCTCACGCAACGAAGTGTTATTTTTGTGCCGACTCCGTCCTCTTGAATTCTTGATGATGGAATGCTTTTATGTTCATTACTTTTGACGAAATTTCCTTTAACGTTGATGGGTTGTTTGTTTTCAGCAAGCGAGCGAGCATTGATATTTTGTGCGGATGTTTTGTTTATTTCTAGGCTTGGCGACTCGCCGCCGCCGCCTCTTTCCTTATGTTTTATCTGGTGACTACGGGTTCATGGGGCATTTGGCTATATTTTATACGATATTATCGAGAGGCTCCAGTCCGTTGTTCTTGTATATTGGATCGGGGGAAGGAAGGGGGAAAGAGGTATCAAGGAGAGATGGACACTGGGGGACGGCATGTTGCTCCGAGAAAACTGGCGTATCAAATCGGCTTGGCCAGGTCTGGTACACACAGCGGCTCGAGAGAGCAACGGGAGACTGAAAGCCAGGAGACTGACGAGATCACCACGATGGATCAAGCATGATGGGTGATCAACTCATGTTTCCTTGGTGGATTGCAGCGGGCAAGATGCGTGTAATGCCTTGCAAGCTGGCGATCTCTATTTTTCTTTGTGGACAATGACATGATAGTGAAAACTGTTGAGATACAAATACTTACGACAGACATCAATGAATGACAAAACAACATAAACCACAGTCATGGGCTCGTCTGGGCTACTCTGAGCACTAGGTATAAGTCCCCAAGAGTTGACTCCCGTACTCGATAGCAGTGCATGAATATCGGTGGCGTCCCCAGTTACTTGCAGGAGCATCAATTGATGTCAAGTGTCGCCGGTGCCTTGCGTGGAGATGCATGGGAATGGAGGGGAAACGCTGGAGAGTAGCATCTGTTCGCAACAACGTGACGACAAAGACAAGCGAGTAGCTGCAGGATGCACACCATAAGCAAGGTCACAGCCCCAAGTACAGCTTCCCAGAAAGACGGGGAATGTGACATGTCGGAGCAAGGTGGTTGGTAGCAAACAGACAGCATGAATGCAGACTCTCAGACATTGGAAACAAAAGGGTCCAGCTCCCCCATCCCACCGGAAATTATGTGTAAAAAATTTTTTAAAAAAAGGGCCATTGCCTCGACTCTCGTGAGAGCTACCTGCGCATGTCAAAGTGTCGCCGTGCCATTCTGCAAGGCGCAGCCCGTTTTTGTACGAGGCCAACAGAAATTGAAACAAGATTGAATCTT
This sequence comes from Metarhizium brunneum, assembly GCF_013426205.1. NCBI lineage: Eukaryota > Fungi > Ascomycota > Sordariomycetes > Hypocreales > Clavicipitaceae > Metarhizium > Metarhizium brunneum. The sequence goes on from NC_089427.1 coordinate 2,697,165, forward strand.
GTGCTGAGACGCTCGGCCCAGCCACAGCGGCTACTGGGGAAAAGCTAAAAATGGCAGCTTCTGGACGTTTGTGACGGCCACGGGCCGGGCTTAGCTTGCAATTTTGTTCGACGTCAGCCTCTGGGGGTGCGACGTGGGGGTGCACTGCTTTTTTTGTCTTGCATGTAGACGCCGCCCTGGACAGAGTCTCACACCGCTTGCGCATGTGCCTCGATCTTGGGGCCATGGTGACCTTGGCGCGGGTGCGGGTTGGCTGGAGAGTTTGAGCTTGATGAGAGTCACGGTCGGGGAGGGGAGTTTCCTGGGCCGGTGGCGCGTCAAATGATGCCGGCTGGGCTCGGAGAGGGCATCGCGTTTGCATGATGGGGTTTGGATTTGGTTGATTGGCCGTGTAGTTGATTAGTGTCTGAATTCGTGAGGGACGACGCAATCATGCACACCGCAACGTTTCACAAAGTAGGCTTCACTACCGAATACCCAGCTGCCTGGTCCTGGATGTGGTTTCCATCTTTCTCTCTTTCTCTTTTTTTTTCACATGGGTTCGCGTGCGAAGAGATGTGTACAAACGGGGATCAAGCTTGTTTCTTGCAGAAAGCCACCAACGCAAAGGATATTACAAATGGGTGCCTAGTAGTAGTTTGGGAGTTGACAAATTTGTATTTCGTCGCGAGTGAGGAAAGGTAACGTCCCGTCAACAGCTAGCTAGCTGAAAAAAAAAATGAATATGAATATGATACACTGTTCCCCCTAGATACCGAGGTGTCTAGTATGCAAAGGCGACGGCAAAGACGTGGCTCTGATGCCTTCACGAAATGTACGACGGGTTACTTTCGTATTTCTGAAGGGTCGTACTTGGGTTTCCAGATCCTGCTCACGCGGTCAACAGGCCGCCACCACTCCCCACGGCCCCCCAAGGAACAAATACGAGGCAGATACATGAGAGGGGGCTATAGAAAAGAAGGCCGGAGGGGGGGGAATCACTCACCATGAATTTCCGATAGTCTTGTTGCCGGCTTTCTCGGCTTGTCGAAAGTACCGAGCCGCGGTGTACTGTGCCAAGTATAGAATTAGCCTCGTGCTTACGAGTGAGGGAATGACTGGTGACGGTGACTTATTAGCGGGGAGGATGCCGATTTGATGCTGGTATTTTTTGAGGGCAAACCCGAGCACTTGTTTGTACCCAACGGCGGTTTTGCGTGGCACGTTGGGCATCAAAGGCGGGGGAGAAGACGCTTTGAGACGTGCAGAACGCGGACTTTTGTTTTGTGTCACGCAAATGCCGCAGCGGCCTTTTTTTTTTTTTTTAAAGTTCTCCGCCACCCTTTGTGCGCATGTGTAGCTTGCGACATGTGCATCAATTATTGTTCTCGGTATGCACTGCTGTGCGGGAAGACGGGGCGTGTGTAAGTCTGGAGGGGGCATTCGCTGCTGACCTTGTCCTTTTCACCACCGATTCCATTGAGGTAGCAAAAGGCTGCTTCGTTCATAGCGTCTGTTGAACCTTTTGTTAGTGTACCGATTGGCCCTGGGAGTGAGTGCTGCGGCGAAACTTGCCACTATCTCCGAGGTTTGCTGCTGTTTCGTAGTACTAAAGGGAAACGTTAATGCTTTTCCTCTGTGTGTGTGTGTGTGTGTGTGTGTGTGTGTGTGTGTGTTGGCGGTTATTATGGCGTAATTCATCCAGACTCACCTGCCTCGCAGCAACAGAGTCCTTCTTGATGCCCCAGCCGTAGCGGAAGCAGTTGCCGAGTTCGAATATCGCCATGACCAACTCCCCCTTGGCGGCGCCGCCCTTCTTCATGCCCGCCTCAAGGGCAAGCTGCTCGATGGCGGCCGAGTTGGACGCCGCCGCGGTGAGATACGTGATGGCATTTTCCGGGTCAGGATCGCAGCCCCATCCGTGTCTGCGGCAGTAGGAGGGAAACACACAGCGTCAGCAGCTCTGCCATGACGTTTGGTACATGTCACGACGCAGGAACGGGCGCTCTTACCGCAACGCAAGCCCGTACAGCACCTGGCTCAGCGGGTTATTCGGCCCCTGCGGATCGGCCAGCCGTCCGAATATCTTGGTCGACTTCTCCAAGTCCCCCTCCTCGTGTAACCGGATCGCTTCCTGGATATCGTCATCTATGGCCTTGGACGAGCTGGCGCTCCGCTTCCTTCCGGTGCTCCCAGGCGCCAGGCTCATCCGTGACATGCCCTCGGAGGGGTCAGGCGACGCGGGCCTTGCGCGTGCAAGCTCATTCTGTCCCGCCAGCATCGTCGCCCGCCGCTCCCACTGCGACTGATCGGCCGGGTCGGAGCGCGTGATCGCGGGCAGGTTCCCGGGGACATTCTCGGAGGGCTCGGCCGGCCTGCTCAGGTGCAGTCGCTCCGAGAGGCGCCGTCTCGAAGAGTGGCTCGTCTGCGAGGAGACGGACTCGCTGCGCGATCGACTTGATCGAAAGACGTCGAGGCTCCGGCGGGGCGACGAGCGCACCGAAGTCTTGGGCGAGAGCAGGTTCTTCTGGTCCTGGCCGTCGTTGGGGGGTCGAATGATTTCCTGGCCGGCGGTATCTGTGCGAATAAATGTGAACTCGGCGGCGTCCAGCCTGCGCCCGCCCTCCTCCCCTGCCGAGTCCGCATTGTCGTCGGACTGGTCCTTCTTCTTCAGCTTGTCGAGGAGACCCATGGTGCCGCCCTGTCTTGAGCTTCTCCCAGCTGTGCTGTTGTACCAGACTCTACTGTCGATACAGCGACTGTCTTTTCTTGCTTTTATATGATGAGAAGAAGAAGAGAAGGAAGGAACGAAGGAACGACTGAGCACGTAGTTTCCGACAAAGACGAGCCGCGCATTTATTTATTCTCCTTCCACCAGACCCTTTCTCCTTTCGTGCCGCCTGGCCGTGTGACGTCGATTCGATGTCCGTCGCTCGCGGGCCCGTTGATTGACGTCGTAAACTGAGGCAGCGCCAGGCCAGCCTTCACACCGAGGGGCTGAGCCGTGGCAGTACCCGTTGAACCGTTCAATGTTCCTTCGAGATGCAACAAAGCAGCACCCCCAATCAGGCCTTGGGTTTCTCTTGCGACAGGTGTCACAATCGCATTGTTTTACCCGACGCCCGATGCCGATATCGAAAGGGTCGGGGCGTACAATGCAGCAACAACAACCGTTGAGGGCAAGCGACTGGTGTTTCACGTTGGGCTGACAAAGGCCAGTCTTTTTGCGTCGACTGGTGGGGTGTGCTCCTTAAATGTCAACATTGATATTTTTAAACTTGAAAAACGGCATGGACCATACATATGTACATACTCCCACGCGCTGGCAAGTAATTTAAAAATGGCAATCATGCTGTCTATCAACCTTGGCGCAAATGTGGACCGTGACCTTGTTTAAACCAAGGAACTTGACGATACATATCTCAACGTCGTCCTTGTCCAGCACGCACGCCGACTTAACACGTCAAAAAGCACATCCCAGACTCGGCAGAATAGGCTCTAGGTGGATGCTTCCTAATGCTTCCTAAGAAATTTTTTTTTTCGCATTGACAAGTATATCATCTATCGTAATCCTCTTCGTTATCACGCCGTCTCTTCGCACCTGTTCCGCAACAGCGTGCTTCAATAATGGCCATGTCATCAACAATGTGCCATCCACGGCCGACTACCCTCCCCCATCTACCTAACCTAGGTGTGGAAAGGGCCAAGCCAAGCCGAGTTAAATAAATGACTAGGGGTAGCGTACACATAACGCTGCGTTGCATTGATTGCAAGAGCTCAACGCCCTTGGCTCGCACAAATGGGTATCGTGCTAAAAGTCATGTCAAATCTAGAGGGGTATAAAGTCCTTTTGATTCTCAAAGTCAGAGTCGTCTGATTCTGCTTCGATGAATTCTGCAACCTCATCTGAGTCAACGTCGTCTGAGTCCACTGCTTCTTCGTCGCTGGATACATCTTCATCCATAGCGTCGTTGGCTTTGGCCTGGTTTCGCAGGACGCTTGCCCTTTCACGGTGGAGGAGTTTACATCCTTTACTCTTGCAGATGCCGGTATTGCTAAAGTCAGGGCATTCGAAAACATGACGCTCAGTGCAGGAAGCTCCCTTGTCACAGTAGCCGTAGAAGCCGAATGCCTCGCAAACCAAAGCACCGGGCGCTGCTCTGGAGTGCGTGTATGGACAATCGGCCTTTGTGCAGTGGCCTTTTGCATAGTGCAAGCAATTCGGAACGCGTTCGGGAGAAACATCATGGGAAAGGTCGCAGGACTCGCCGTTGGGACACTTGCCGTCCTTCAAAAAGTCTTTGCATACAGCCACTCTGGTAGGATCATGTTGATATCGACAAGACGGGCCTTTGGGGCAGGAACCTACAAAAAGTTTCGTTAGTATATACCCATACCCAGCCCCGCGTCTCGGGGCTGTCTCATTTGCTGCGAGTGCTGGTTCGATCCATTTGGAAATATCTATTACCGGTCGTTGAGAATAGTTTGCAAGGTTGGGGAGCCTTTTTTTGAACTCCAGACCGACTGTCCAATGTCAGCACTTCGCTCATTATGGCGCTGGCGACATACCGTTGGTCTTGAACGATTCTGTTGGCCACAAGGTTACCAGTTTTCGTCCGATGAAATCTGACACCGGCGATGACAGCCGTCTTCGGAGTGGCAGAATGCTGATCTATAGAAAGAAGAAAGAAAAGAAGAAGAAGCGAGTCCATTAGTAATGTTCGGCAGACGGATGTGTTGAGACCATGTGTACCGCTTACCTGATGATTTAACAAGTTTCTTGCCGCCATCGGCTACATGGAAGCGGATGCCTTCAATCATAATCTCAGCGTTGCCTACACCAGGTTTGGAGTTAGCAACCGCATTAGTCGCGCTGGCCTGATGGCGCAAAAAATCCTTCAGTTGAATTTTTTCGCGCATCTTCCGGTCCTGCAGCTTCTTTTGCCTCGTCTCTTCAATGGCTCTGACGCGGTTCTGGGTATCCTTCTCATAGACGTTGGCGTTGATTAGCTGTCGATGTCGGTCGTTTCTAGATACCCAGCCACTGCTTCCAGTTGTTGAGCCCGGACTTGGAGTATTGGAATCAGATGGTGGCCGAGATTGGTTGAGGTGAAGGGTCCGATGGCGGTGGTTGTTTTGCGCTCGCCCAACTCTATATGCCGAGCCATTATAAGCGCTGCGTGGGCGATATGTATTTCCTCCTTTTCTCAAGTCAGCACCATAGCGACTCGCTGTGTTAATCGTAAACGGACTTCGATAGTCACTAGCTTGGCGGCTCGAGGTGGCCCCGACTCCAGCCTGTTGACTTTTGTGTCTGTTGATTTGGCCTGGATAGGGTCAGTGGCAAACCAGACCTGATGGAGCAAGTGAAAGTTGACATACCCGCTAGCTGCCCGATGCGAGCCAGAAGCTCTTTTTCTTCTTCCGACATTGATGAAACCCGATCAGCCAAAATTCAGTTTGCTGTGATTGTGAGAAATGAGGTCGTGGTTGGAGGAAATGGAAGGCTACCCCCAACGGGACTTTTTGTTCCAATGACGGCATGGGCCTTGCAAGACGGTTAGTCAGCAACGTCTGGTCTGCGCGTGCCGCACCTACTTACCTAGGTAGTTAGTACTACTAACTACTACAGTGGGTCGCCAGAATTCCGTGCAACAACAGCCAATGAACAGAGGCAACAGCCAATAGTGGACCCCCAAACAAGGCTGGAATAACTACCACAAGGACACCAGTCCACAAACACCAGTTGACCGGCTTCGAATTTCTTTGCAATTCATCTCGGGATTAGGGAGTATCACATCGCACAAGCTGGATCCCGCAAGGCTTGCTGCTTCCAACCTGTCCATTATCCAACCATGGCATCCTGGGCTTTGCTCGACGAGAAAAGCGAATCTGAGCTTCACAAGTCCCGTCTTCTCAACGTTGAAGAAAAACCCTTTAAACGGATCACAAAACGCCTGTCTACCATTTCCTCCGTTGTCTCCGTAGCCACACAGCATAACGGAACAACAGAAAACGGCGCTGATGCCGCGAATCTCCCCAGCTTGAAAGAAGATCTTACGCTCGACTTCGCCGCCTTTGACAGCAGCATTGCACGTCTACAATTCCTACACGATGCCAATCAACGCGAGCGCGAACGATATGCGGCCGACCAGCAGCGCATTTTGACAGAATGCCAAGCGGTGCGGGCCAATAATGGACAGCTGAGGGAACAGTTAAACTCTGCACGAGCGACGCTCGACCAGCGGAAGAAATTCGACGAACTAGCAGAAAAGATCACATCTAATAGACTATTACGTCCGCGGGAGGACCAGCTCGCTAACCTGGCGAAACTAGAAGAAGAGTGTAGGGAGCTGGAACGAGAAAGTGGGACATACAAAGGAACATGGAAGGAACGCAGAGAACAGTTCAACAGGATCATGGACGAAGGCAGGATGCTGAGACGGCAGATTCGTGATGAGAAGGAGGAAGTTGACCGGCGAGAGGGCATGAATGAGGAAGGGGAGGATGACGCTGACGGAGAGCGGGAGGGTACAACACCTAGGCCAGTTATCAGTGGTAATGCGACTCCACATCCGGACGGCGAGGGTCAGTCGAAAGGCGAGAACGACGTGGAAAATGAAGACGAGTCTGCAAATGCAGCAGCTTCAAGTAGGGACAGAACACCGTCCGGGGACACGCCCGCGCAAGACAGGGCGGGATCGAGGGCAGCCCCAACACCGGCGGAATCAACATCTTCAGCGCCACGAGGTTCAGGGAAGTATTTACAGGTTCCTGGGAGTGCAACACCTTCACATCAAGGTGCTGGAGATGTGGACATGGAGGACCAAGTGGAGACCCAAAGGACAGAACAGGAGAATGGAGAAGGCGAGGATGAAATGGAAGTTGACGAGTAAAGCAAAGGATTTGGGGTTTTTTCTTGCCTTGGATGATGTACTTTATAATGCTGTAAAACTGTGATACCACAACCTAGGGAACCGAGCACAGTCCCTTATAATGCCATCTCTCGTTGGGTGCCCGAGTAACCTGCCTCAATGCTCTCATTAACAGATTTGGGAACCATCTACATCCACCAATTTCCCGAGCAGCTCTCCGCGTCAAGCCTTAGCCCTCGCCTGCCCCAGCACGTCCTTCGCATTCTGCAGGTCTTCCGAACCACCAGCTTCCTCCGCCAGAGAAATCTGGTCCTCCAACTTGGTCACCGCCGCGGCAATCCTGTCTTTCAGCGGCCCAAAGACGGCCTTTGTTTGCTCAACAGCGGTTTTCTAAACAAACAAGGCATTATCAGTCTTTCTTCTCTGTGGATATAAATCCGAGCACGTGCTCTTGCGCGACTATTGAAACAGGAAATAAAAGCAAAAGAGGGGAGGGAACGCACATTCTGCTTCAGCATAAACTCGGCATTGTCATCCCCGTCGCCGCCTCCGTTGCGGGTACTCTCCTCTAGCTTCTTCACTTCCGCCTCCTGGTCGGCTAGTTCCTTGTGGTACGAGGCTTCTTCTTTGAGGAGCCTGGTCACGGCGCCCGTTGCGATGGCGAGCTGTGACGGAGGAGGCATGTTGTGTGCTTCTAGGCTCTTTCCTGAGTGCCCCGGCGTTGGTAGGATTTAGGTGTTAAGGGATCGCGGAATCTCTGCCGAATAGATGAGGTTGCTTATAATGGTTTTTTGTGATATGGCTGGCTGGGATTGGAAAATACTGGTGCCTGTTGTCGGGGAGGAATCTAATCGAGTGCCTGGGGGTGAACTATGGACGTGGGGTGCCATGGTGGGGTTGTCGCAAAAGACCACTGCGTCACGGTTGCAATGTACTTAAGTACATACGGAGGGAGTACTTTCAAGTACGAGCAGGCAGACATGGCAATCTCCTTCTTGTAAGATTTTCCTCCATTGTCACGCATTTGCAGGCACGCGCAGGGTGTTGAGGTGAAGTCTCTCATTGATTTTCAGTGTAGTAGCTACCTAATTAGAATCATTGCTATCCCGTAACCAGCACCCTCGCACAAAACGTCCAACATTTAGAAGCGAAAACCGGCCTCTCTATCGAGATCCATTTCGCTCTCCAAGCTCCAACATTTGCTCTTCATAAACATCCCTGACCAACCGTATCCCGTCGTGATCAATGGTATCTTCCCATCAACGCCTGCAACGCCTTCAGAGTAGTCCAACAAGCCAATGCCCAAGAATGCGCGAATCCAGTATAATACACGAGCACACAACCAATCTTCCTAGCCAACATAGTACTCCAGACAGCGTACCACACCATAATTATTCTTTTTTTTCCGTCATGAAATCAAAATGATGTGTCATACAACAGCCAGGTTGTGATTTTAGGCCTCCACAGCAACGGCAGTAGAACTGACCGCTGCAGGCTCCGGCTCGTTCTGGTTCGAAATCTCGCCTCCGGCTTCTCGCTCAGCCCAGTCTCCCCACAATCCTCTCTTCCCACGAACTCTGATGGGCGCCCCCAGCTCTGGTCCTTGTTCAACCTTGATCGCATCCTTAGTGGCGAGGACAAGACACTCGAAGAACATCTTGGTGGCTTCTGCCTTTGTGGTTTGCTTCTCGGGTAGCAAATTCTGGAACACAACGGAGCTCTTCTTCCTCCTCTCGGCGTTTGTGGCAGCCTCAGCTCCAAACAAGTCTCGAAGAATGTGCACGGCATGCTTGGTACCAACAGAGACTGGCCCACTGTCTTGAGGATGCACAAGGGGAGCCGTCGTTTCGTCGAAGGGGTTCATTACACTACCGTCAGCTTCGTAGTGATCATCGTCGCCGCCAGCGGCCGGGATCTCCAGAATGGTGCCATCGGCTGCCACACTGTGGCTAGTCACGCCGTCGCCATCAAAGCCAAAGTCTGTATCCTCTCCAAGTTCCAGGCGCGGTGACTTGGCAGCACCAGCGTCGCTATCCACATCCGCAATGCCACTGTCTCGCTTTCGCTTGAGCTCGCTCATTCCCCGGACGGCATCTAATGAGAGCATGCCTCGAAGCTCCGGGGCCCAAGCTGAGCTGCGACCCTCGGTCATGATGGACGAGACAAACCCACCAGTCTTCTGCATATCCATCAGAGCTAGTAGAAAGGGATCTCGAGGGAGAAAAGAGGCAGGTTTTATGATATTCTGTCGATCAGCCTGTTGCTGTTTAATATGACTGCTCGACAAGGCAATCTCCTCATCGGGCATCATAATTTTCTGCTTCTTTGAACGTTGGGCAGGCCTGCGGACGATGGTAAGTTCCGTGTCTTCCGTGGGTTCATAGAGATCGGTGTGGTTGTGGCGCGAGTATTCTGTTTCAATCTCCAGTGCCAGTTTCTCGTCAATGTCAGAAAGTGGCGATTCGGATATTCTTTCACGGGCCAGATTCGTCGCGGAAGCCATACCCGGCATGGCAGATTGGTCATCAACGTTGAAAGCGAAATCATCATCACCCATTGCAATGTCGCCCTCTCCATCCGCGATTCTCACAGGGGGTTCTCCCAAATCAGTTGCGTCCTTGTTGTGTGTCCGAAGTTCCAAGTCATCGCTCAACATGTCATCTTCAACGTCGCGTGCTGGCGGTGCATCTCGACCATGTTCGATACTTTGGCTCAAGTCGTCGTCTATGCTGAAGCCGAAGTCGAGCTCAAGTTCTAACTCGCCCATTGGTGCAAAGCTGTCGTCTGCGTTGTCATTGGCATGTAAAAATTGACTGACTTCAAGATCTTCCTGCAAATTAATATCTCTGTTATTGCTGGCACGGCCTTTGCGGCCGACTGGGGTAGCCGTGATGTCGTCAACCTGAGACAGAAGCCATGAGGCATCTGGAGGAGGAGGCAATTCCAGGTTGTCATAAGGCGTGATCCGATCAGGCAAAAGCAAGGCCTCACGATTCGGCATTTGTAAGTTGGCAGCCATATCATTGTTTCCACTGGAACGGAAAGCCTAGGATCACAACGTTAGTAGCTTTCCCAATGACAAATTAGACTGCCGTCTGGGAGACTCACCATTTTGATCTTCATCATAGCTTCATTACAATCATCCAGCAAATAACGCGTCTTTCGTTGGTATATTCTCACAACTCCAAGCAGAAGTTGGCCACTCAGACGCAGTGCCATGGGCGCCTGGTTCGGTGTGATGATGGCCTCCACACTGTCGGTGACATTGGACTGTAGGATATGATTTTTAGACAGCTTGCGCTCCAGATTTGCCGACAGCCAGACGCGAGCCAGGGGCCCGCTCTTCTGGAGGAGAGTCTCCGAGTAGAACATGGTGGCGCTTCGCGACGCGACACGGCTGCTCGAATGGCTCGAAACGAGCAAGTACACGAAGGCTTAATGCGAGCCCGCCGAGATGGTTGAAGAGCAAGCGCCAGTGGGGGTGTCGAGAAGTTTCGTGTCAACAGCACCAAGGGTGGCGCGTTGTCGGGGTAAACAAGGATTTGAACCGTGTCGACGCTTTGCAACGCGCAAAAAAAGGGCGCGCAAAACAGTATAGCAAAGCGAAATAATCGGCCGACTTGATTGTACGTGTCCGCGACCGAGAGCGATGGCGTGCCGAGCGATAAATGAGCGTGGACGTGAGGGTCGTGACGAGATGCTGGGTAGAAGGTGAGGATCGGTACCAGTGCAAATAACCAGGTGGTTGGGGGGAGGCAACGTCCCACTGCCCAGGACGGAAGAACGCTCCTTCCGCATCATCACTACGGACAACAGAAAGGTGGGTCCACTAACCCAACTGAGATGCATGCATCCTTCATCATTCATCAACCATTAACTCCGTACTCCGTACTCCGGTCGGAGTACTTGTGTCTAGGGTATGGAGCAGTAGTATTCCTTTGGCCCGCATTCATTCTCAAACTGCTCCAAGGAGCCTCTCCTGCTGCCACTGTACGGTCATTTGTGCCAACCAATGGCCATTTCGAGCGAAGCTATTATCAATACAAGTACTACCATAAAAAGTGAAAATATCAAGATCTGCACGGGCCATTCATATAGTACGACTATTAATGTGGGCGTACACTCCGTGGCCCGGAATACATGGCATAGCCGCACGCATCCCGGGCTAGAAAAATACCTTTATTTGCTCTCGTTATATTGCCCCCATGCTAATTCCATATTTGGCCTGTTAGCGGGCAGCGGACCTTTAGCGAATCGACCTCTATGTATTCTCAAACTCTCAGAGTTGTTCCCATTTCATGCGCCTGCGCAAACCAGAGTGCAATGGTGCCACGGACACCAAGTTGGCGGGTAGTGAGAATACATACAGGCTGTCATTGGCTCATTATGGCTTCGGCTGATATTGAAGGGATCCACACTCTAAGTCGCATGCAGATCTGTTCTCAGCGGAAACTGCCCCTGGCAAGTTGTTTCCCAGTTCCTGAACTTGGGAAATCCACTCTCCGACAAACCACTGTCCACAGACTGATGCCCTCTTTGCGACTCGTCTGCCTTTCCTCGTCCATCTTCAAGGGCAATTTTCCTTTATTTTCTTGTCTTCTTTTTGCCCTCACTGCATAGTCCATCTCTGATCCACATTTCCAGCGGCCTGTTTACGCCTTGCGCATTGGTGTATGCGAGCGACGAACGTCTTCGCCTGAACATTTCCCTATGACGACGCAGATCCGTTTCTCATTCATCTAGTCATCCTCATGCGATATCTACACTAGAACGACCGACTCTCTGGGCACGACAATGCAGATGCCATGGTTTGCTCGCAACGGCTCAGGGAAGGAGACACTGCTCCCTACCTCGAGCACTCCAGCCATCACGGAAATGTCCACCTTCGACTCGTCCGAAAATGGCAAACCAGTCCGACCGCAACATGCCCGAACTCCCTCATCACACGCCAGAGTATGTAGTTCATCGCCGTGGCTTCTGGAGTATGTACCGCTAACTTTTGTCAAGAATGTCGCAGATGAATTTTCCTACATGACGCCCAGCGAAGTCGGTGCCCGCTTGCGAACGTCTTTAACACACGGATTGACTGCCACCGATGCCCTGACCCGACTGGGTGATTATGGCCCAAACGAGATTCCCCATGATGAACCAGAGCCTCTTTGGTTGCGGTTTGTGAAGCAATTTCAAGAACCGCTAATCATTCTGCTACTTGTGTCCGCGGGCATGTCCGTCTTGTTGGGCAATTTAGATGATGCGGTGAGCATCACAGTCGCCGTCACAATAGTAGTGACTGTTGGGTTTATCCAAGAGTACCGGTCCGAACAGTCAATTGAAGCTCTTAACCACTTGGTTCCAAACCATGCCCATCTGGTACGCGGGGGATCCAGCAAACCTTCAGCGACTATACCCAAATCTCCTGCCTGGCCACCACCATCCAGCGACCCTGGCTCGACTGGCAGCTCCGGAACGAAGACACCAGTAGAGGATGCCATGGATGCCGTATCAACCAAGGTTATGGCCGGACAGCTTGTTCCTGGTGACTTGGTACTGTTCACAACTGGCGATCGGATCCCGGCCGATATTCGTGTGACCAAGGCAACCGATCTGACAATAGATGCCTCCAATTTGACAGGGGAGACGGAACCGGTCCGAGTCACGGCCGAGGCGCGAACAAGACGAGTCAGTAGCCACGGATTGAACCATCTACAGCTTCCTCAGCCGCCAGCACTCGGGTCCGGGGGGCCTCATGAGGGAGATCCCGGCGGTGACACACACAACATCGCATTCATGGGAACCTTGGTAACATCTGGCCACGGCCGAGGCATTGTGTTCGCGACCGGGGGAAGCACACACTTCGGTACCATAGCGACCAGCGTATCTGGTACGGAAAGCCCTCGTTCGCCACTCCAACTGTCCATGGACGAACTTGGTACCCAACTCAGCAAGGCCTCTTTTGTTGTTATTGGCCTGATTTCATTAGTTGGATGGTTACAAGGCAAGAAATTATTGGAGATTTTCACAATTTCTATTTCGCTTGCCGTAGCGGCGATTCCAGAGGGCCTTCCGATTATCGTAACCGTTACTCTGGCACTTGGCGTCCACAGAATGGCAAGACACAACGCAATTGTTCGTAGGATGCCCAAGGTCGAGACTCTTGGCTCTGTCAATGTAGTTTGTACCGACAAGACCGGTAAGCGTTGCCCTTTGCCAAAGTTCTAAAGTGAGATACTGAGTGTGTTTGCCCAGGTACGTTGACGACAAATCATATGACAACGTCCGAGATGTGGTATTTCGGAGCCGGGGATCCGATCGACGTTGCCTCTGACAGCGATTCCATGGATGATAAGAGTACACCTACACAGCTGAGAATTATGCGAATCGGAAACATCGCCAATAATGCGCGGCTTGCACAAAAATATACCGAGAGTGGCGCCGCTGCTTCAGCAGTTTTGTCCTCTACGCTGGGGCGTGGGCAAGTAGCCACGAATTCGAGATGGGTTGGCCAACCCACGGATGTCGCAATGTTGGATATGCTTGACAAGTTCAAGGAACACGACATTCGCAACTCCATAGGGCCGCGGGTAGCAGAAACGCCATTTAGTTCTGAGAGAAAATGGATGGGCGTGACTATTGGCTCTGATTCTAAAGGAGAAAAAGAGTATGCGTATATGAAGGGCTCAGTCGAAAAGGTTCTTACTGCGTGCAGTACTTACCTGGACAATGACGGAAGAGAGATTGTTCTTGATACAGCTAGACGTCAAGAGGCTCTAGCAGCAGCCCAAATAATGGCAATGAAGGGACTCCGTGTTCTAGCTTTTGCCAGTGGACCTGTGTTCAAGTCTTTTAAAGGAAGGACTGCACAGGGAACTTCGCGCACTGGGACGCCCGATCTCGAAAGCAGCACAAGTTCAATCCCGGAGGCCAACGAAGATGTCTACAGGGACTTGATATTTGCTGGTTTGGTGGGCATGAGTGATCCACCGAGACCTGGGGTTAGCCGTTCCCTCAAGAGGCTTATGCGAGGCGGAGTCAAGGTTATTATGATCACTGGTGATGCTGAAACCACAGCCCTTGCCATTGGCAAGCAGCTGGGCATGAATATCGCGGTGGCTAGCGAACATTCAAGTAGTCAAGGTACTGTGCGGCCTGTGCTTCTTGGAGAGGAGGTCGACAACATGTCGGAGGAGGACCTGGCCCTGGCCATGCAGCATACCACTATTTTTGCTAGAACGAACCCGGATCACAAGATGAAGATCATCAAGGCTTTACAATCTCGTGGCGATATTGTCGCCATGACTGGAGATGGGGTCAATGATGCTCCGGCTTTGAAAAAGGCTGATATCGGTATCTCGATGGGTCGCCACGGAACTGACGTGGCAAAGGAAGCTGCAGATATGATTCTTACAGACGATGACTTTTCGACGATTCTGCGCGCAATTGAGGAAGGCAAAGGTATTTTCAACAATATCCAAAACTTTCTCACCTTCCAACTCAGCACCAGTGCTGCCAGCTTGTCTCTTGTACTTCTGTGTACCTTTTTCGGCTTTAAAACTCCTTTGAACGCCATGCAAATTTTGTGGATTAGTAAGTATCCATGGTATATGTAGGCGTCACTCCAATGTTAACATAGTCTTAGACATCATCATGGACGGACCTCCAGCTCAGTCCCTTGGAGTCGAGAAGGTCGATCCCGATGTGATGAATCGGCCCCCGCGAAGACGCAACGACGCGGTGCTTACCCGGGCGGTTCTCATGCGTGTTCTAACATCGGCTGTTATTATCATGATCGGCACCATGCTAATATACAGGCACGAAATGCTGGCCGATGGACAAGTGACACGGCGTGACACAACCATGACGTTTACGTGCTTTGTCTTCTTCGACATGTTTAACGCACTTAGCTGCCGATCGGAGTCAAAGTCTATTTTCCGAGGTGAAATCGGGCTGTTTGCCAACAGCTTATTCAATTGGGCGGTGTCACTCAGTGTTGTCTGCCAGCTATTGGTGATATACATGCCCTGGCTTCAGGAAGTGTTCCAGACAGAGGCGATAGGACTTGGCGATCTTTTCAGGCTGATTGTTCTTTGTAGCTCAGTGTTCTGGGCGGATGAATTACGCAAATACCTAAAGTACGGAAAGCGGCGTTTGGGCAGCGGATATAGTCAAGCTGTGTGATTCTCCATGGCAAGGGGTTTATATATTCGGCGGCAGCTTGCTTGGCGGGCATTTTGTTTTACATAGAGTTGGAGTCCCAACATATACGCATAGCATAGCAATTCATGGTAGTGGAAGACTGGGTGTATAATAGAAAGAGGTTCTCTAACATGATTGAAGGACTGAATTCCGAGGTTTACATGACAGATGTTGTTGGCGCCTTCGTAGCATGTACTCCGTTTTGACATGTTAGTGGGTCGAAACGGACGGGGGGCACAACTGGCCAGGCCAGCTCGACAGCCCGCACCAGGCATGGGTGCATGTGGCTGCCAGTTGTGACGTCCAGTTGGCGGTGCATGTGCCACCACCACCACCACATGGAGTCTTGGACACCTCAACCTATCGACAAGCTCTTCAGTCGACACCACAGTCAGCAACCTCGTCAACAAAGCCCCCGGGAGCTATGTACCACCCGGCCGAATCTTCTCGTCGCCAATGTCCTCTCTCCCCAATGGCGTGTTTAATCGCTACAGCACCACGGATGGCAAGGACATGAAGCCGAAAACTGCTACATCATCGCCCCTCAACCATGTCTCCTGCGCGGCCGAACTGCGCGCCGCACTGGCAGCGCTGCATGCTCGGGAGTCCGACATAACAGCCCGTCTCGACTCCCTGATCGCTTCACAGGCTGACCTAACTCGAGACCTCGGCCGATTGGATCTGTTGCGAGCCGGCCTGGGGGCCCAGGTTATCGCTGCGAGATCCATTAGCAATGACATGCTCTCATCCGCGGCCGAGACTGCGGGGAGGCTCAGCAACAGGGTCAAGGAGCTGGACCTGGAGAAGAGCCGCGTAGAAGACACGCTGGGCGTGGTTGAGCAAGTTGCCGAGCTCAAAGCCTGTGTCAACGGCGTGGTAGGTTCCATGGGCGCGCCGCAGGACTGGGAGGCAGCAGCTGCGTACCTGGACCGAGCAAGCAAGGTCCCGGAGGATATCGCCAGGGGCGCTTTCGCCTCGAGTATAGTTCCCAGCGTGGAGGTGCCCGACCCTCCGTGGGTGACGCTGGAGACGGCAAGAGAGTCTCTTTGCGGACTCTTCCTGCGGGAGTTTGAGAAGGCGGCTGGAGACGGGGACGGCCCAAAGGTCACCCGATTCTTCAAGCTGTTCCCATTGATTGGGCGAGCCGACGTTGGGCTCGATGTGTACGGGCGATATGTCTGCCAAGGGGTGGCAGGGACGGCTCGCGCCACGCTGAAGGACAGTGTCGGCGCTCACGGCAGGAAGGAGGGGTTCTTCTACGCCAATGCGTTGACGAGGCTGTTTGAGCATATAGCGCAGATTGTGGAAAGCCACGGGGGTCTTGTGGAGCGGCATTATGGTGCTGGCAAGATGGTTCGTGTGATTGAGCGACTACAGATGGAAGCGGATGTCCAGGGTGGCATTATCATGGATACTTGGAGCGACGAGCGCGGTATTGACAGGATGATTACCGATGTGAAAAGTTATCCCTTTTCGTTTTTGGTGCAGAGCTTTCTGCCACAGGCCCCTAGGAGTGGTACGCCGCGGGTCAATTCCCCAGCTGTGGGAGGCGGGAATCCTCGTTCCAGCGAGGATGAGGGTGTCAACATGAAAGAAGTGGATGGGCTGTTGAATGAGATTGCCCTTATGCTCGGAAGATGGTCACTCTACACGCGGTTTCTGTCTGGTAAATGCATGGTAAGCTGCCCTCTACTATGACAAGGGGTTGGGAGCGAGGACTAACAAGGGGCTTGCGCTTCAGGTTCCTTCTGATGAAGATGCGCTGTTGGTATTGCCGGAACTGTTGATCAAGTCAAACTTGTATCGGAAGGTCTCCGCAAAGCTCACAACGCCATATAATGTCATGACGACGTTCTTTTTTCGCCGGTCTGTAGAAAAAGCATTCCAACTGGATGAGTATCCAACCGGTTTGTCCTTGCGCCTAAATAAGTCGATCGACGGTCATGGTCCTATTATTATCACGGCCGTAGACGATGTCATGTACATTGTCAATACGGTTATACAAAAATCAATGTCGACATCACAGCGGGATGTCATTGCATCCGTCATTCCAACTATTGGCCGAGTCTTGGGCTCTGATTTCATTGGCATGGTGCAGCGCAAGATGCGAGACGAATCTTATCCCAAGCCAGCCGTACACGGCGGCTTTCCCCCGGAAGACAAAATCATCCAGTTCATTGTGCTCATCAACAGCCTGGATATGGCAAATGAATACCTGAGCAGAATCATCGGCAGCCGAGTGGTAGCAGCTGAAGGCCAAGCAAGTGGTGTAGCGCTACACGAGTCCTTGAAGGATTCATTCCCTTTCGACAAGGATAACACATTTGCCGCCAACGCGCTACACTCTCTGGAGACCAGCTTCATCAACAAGTCCTCTGAGCTCCTCAACGAAGGTATCCAAGTCCTCTTCGCTCAAGTCATCAAGCCTCGATTACGGCCCATCTTCAACGATACTTTCCGGGACGTGGATTACACTCTCAACGAGGAAGGTGTGGCGGAAGTGGCAGAGCAAAATGACGAAAACGTGGGGGACATTCTTGAGCAGGTTTCGAGACGATTCGAACATGGCTGGGATCAGCTAATGAAGCCGATTGCACGCATAATGACGCCTGGAACATTCAGAACGCTACTAGATATCACAGCTCGATACCTGTCCAAGATCCTGGAAAAGAGGATATTGAGCTATGCCGGGAAGACGAGTCCGTTTGGCGCTGTCCGCATAGAGAGGGACTTTGGCGGCATCGTAAACATTGTCTCCAAGGGGGAATTTCGCGTCAGGGAGGCGTTTGGCAAAGTGACTCAGCTGCTCATGGTGGCCAATATGGAGGACGACGAGTGGGAAGAGCTTGGTAATGACGAGGATGCTATTGAATGGGTGTTGACGGAGGAGGAGAGGAGAAGGGCGAGGGGGCTGGTGAAGGGCTAGTATCGCTTGCGGAAACATGGTCATAGACAGCGTTAAGAATCCATGAGATGCAGGGATGCATGTATTGAGGGGTTGAGGGGTTGGCTACCTGCACGTTTTATGTTGAAGGACAAGACTTGCGCACAGCGACTCACTGGTGGTGAAGTTCAGAGTTGACAACCAAACTAGGCTGGCCCAATGGGTGTTGAGCACTCACTTGTGCAAGCTGCTGGCGGACGAAGCTCCAGTGGGCCGCGCCTGCCGTGCCTGGCGTGTACGGAGTATCAACCAGCCAGTGACAACATTGAACATTGAAGTGGCTGACTCAAACCTTCTGCGCCGACGACCAGCCCAAAATGTCACTGCGCGCATCGGAGGGTCCAAAGTAAGCCAAAAAAAAAAAAAATCCATCGCCAATATCAGATATCAAACACCGACTACGCAACACATTATCCATCTTATCTCTTGGGTGATAATCCAATGACATATTCTGTCTCGCCATAAATGAACCCGTCTTGAGTCTCTCGTCATCACCCAACCAGGCAGTCTCTCATCTCAACTCTCACTCATACATATACTATTTCACGTTGGCTCGTCTCGCCTCATCACGACTTATATCGGCCCTCACCCGACCCCCGTCCCGACCCTTCACCACAATCTCACCCCCGCCCGCCATGAACACGCGGGTGGTTGCCGTCCCTCACAAGGGCACACTGGGCTCGTTTGACGACTCCAAGGACCCCCTGGGCAGGTTAGAGCACTGGCACATCCACAGAGACGCCCGAGATGCAGTCGCCGCGCTGGAACCCGCCGCAGAGTACCTCAAGACCAAAGACACGCCCGTCGCCTTCCCCACGGAGACGGTGTACGGCCTCGGCGCCGACGCCACGAGGAGCGCGTCCGTCAAGGGCATCTATTCGGCAAAGGGGAGGCCGTCGGACAACCCGCTCATCGTGCACGTGTGCGATCTCGACATGCTGCGGACCCTGCTTGGCTCACGCGGCCAAGATGCCATCCCCGCGCGCTACCAGTCTCTCATCGAGAGCTTCTGGCCGGGCCCGTTGACGATTCTCCTGCCCAACCCTGACCCCTCGCCTCTTGCGCCAGAGGTCACGGCCGGACTCGACTCGTTTGGCGTGCGCATGCCGTCGTCGCCGCTGGCCCTGACGCTCATCAAGCTTGCTGGCGTGCCGCTGGCTGCCCCGTCTGCGAATGCCTCCACGAAGCCGTCGCCAACCACGGCGCAACACGTCAAGGATGACTTGGATGGGCGGATCGAGATGATCCTCGACGGGGGCTCCTGCCAGGTTGGCGTGGAGAGCACAGTCGTCGACGGCCTGTGCGATCCGCCGGTCGTTCTGAGGCCGGGGGGCGTGGGCATCGATGAGTTGAGGAGCTGCCCCGGCTGGGAACACGTCGTCAAGGCGTACAAGGACCAGAGCGAGGAGGGCAAGGCGGCGCCGCGAGCCCCGGGCATGAAGTATAAGCACTACAGTCCCAGGGCGAGGGTCGTGCTGTACGAGTCGAGTTACGAGAATGGGCGGGCCGGGATTGTCGAGGCGGACGCGGAGGCTGTCGCGGCGACCGCGATTGGGGGCACACACGCCGTGAACGGCACCGCGAGGAAGAAGGTGGGAGTCATACGGACCAAGCGGTGGAAGCCCGCCGCTGGCTTGCGATGCAGCAAGCTCCGTCTGGATGCGAGGCGGATTGGCCACAGTCAGCAGGGCGGCCAGCACGACGAGATGCCATATGATGTATGTGCTGGGGAATTGCAAAACGAACAAGGGGAGACAGTCGGCCAAGTCTTCGACATAGGTCTGGGTCAAGAAACCCGCCGTATAGCGCAAGGCTTGTTCTCCGCTCTTCGAGAGCTGGATAGACGGGGTGCAGATGTTATTTTTGTAGACGGTATAGACGATGAGCTGGATATAGCAGCCGCTGTGATGAACCGCCTTCGCAAGGCGGCATCCGAAACTAGAGCATAGACACCATGAAGCGTTTGAACACTTTTTTTTTTTTAAAAAAAATTTTGTATTCTCTACCTCTCCATCCCACTTTTGTAGATCTACCAGGCCCGAGCAGAACAATACAACCTGCCCATTTTCCATGTCATGCGGCTCTTTCAAAAGATCAACAACCGTTGTCCTTCTGTCATACGAGATTTTTTTTAAAACAAAACAAAACCAAACCAAACCAAAAAACGTCCATTACTTCCCACATCATCATAAATGGTATTTTCGTGTCAGAGTCTACGAGACGCAGAAGGCGGCGGGTTTAGCAAAGCCTTTTACAGGCCTTGCCGTAACCAATCTGCCAGCTTTGACTTGCCCAATTGCGCTAGATTATTGACACCCTGTTCGCTGAGGTCGATGCGGCCGATGGGCACGTCTTGCGCCGGGGCTCTGCTGACACGCTGGACAATAATGGTGGGGTCTGTTTCGAGGATGATGCCGTCGTCGACGATTTCGTCAATGGCAAGGGAGACGAGGTCGTAGTTTTCGATGATGGTGCGCTTGTCCACGGATTGTCTGTGACTGTTTAGTCGGGGATTTTACATGGAAACTGCACGGGTTAGGGGGGGAAAGGAGGCAAACGTACTTGAAGACCAGGTGTAGTGAGTCGCGGATAGCGAGAACAGTGTTGTACAGCAGAATTTCGTTCTCTTCCAGGCTGCCCACCACGTAGATCATAATGTCGGACTCGAGCTTGTACAAGACGATTCTGTTATCGTAGAGGATGATGTCGCCCGTCTGCTTGGCCGTCTTCTCGATGAGGCCCTTCTCGAAGGCCTTTTGGGCTTTCAGGTCAGGGTATGGGTTGCTGGAGGTTGCAGTGTCTGCATGAGGGCGGGGGGTTGTCAGTTTATATGGTTTTGGCCTGGCTTGATAGCATCGACCCCTTGGCCAGGAAGGGAACTCACTGCCGGTGGTGCTGTGCGGGGAAGAATAGTATTTGGCCAGAATTCTGGCACCGTCCTCTGTGCCGAGAATGAGGACGGCTTGGACCGAGAAAAGGGTCATTCCTGGAGACATGGTGGCGACGAGGGTGCGGCGTGGACGGTTGTTGGATAGTGTTGCGATGGGATGGATGCCCTCGTTGAGGTAACGTGGAGATACAGAAGACGATGTTGGTCTCCAAGGTCAATCGTGGTGGGGCTCAATTGACAGCAGTGCATTATGATTGGCTGGAGCTGACATCAAAGTGAACCTGGGATGCACGAGTCCTTGAGTTGCCTTGCAGATTCGAAACTACCATGATATCTACCTAGTACGTACATAGTTAAGTACAGAGCACTTGTGCAACTATTGACGGGTCAATGTTGTTGTTTTAACGTCTTCGTATACTAGTAATAACAATGGTGAAGACGACGTATGTGAAGAGATGCTAAGCGGCGGACTCTGCTGCTGTGGGATGGGCTGGAACCTGATTTGACAACTCACGGGCTTGGTGGCAGTGTACCTAGGTGTGTATACCACAATTCCTTAGCGTCAAGATATTCCGTACTCGGGGGACAGAATGGATTTCATGTAGTATGATGAATCTGAGATGGGAAATTCTTTATTCCGTACTCCGCAGACACATAGAAGCCTTAACAGACTGAACCAAGCACGGCAAAGATTAGGCCTGGCAGTGGCTAGCACCAGCTGCCCTGTGAAGGACAAGCCACACAGGGGGTGCACCTGCGCAACATCATCTTAAAATACGGACCAATGTCAACCACTTTACGCGTCAAGACGCGAGCAAGACGCGTAAAATCGAGCCCCTCCACTTCACCACTTCAGACCTAGAAGTTAGAACACCCTGCACATTTGCTCATTCTCATTGTCGCCCTTCCCCCCCAATATCGACATCTTGTATCAAGTTTAGCAGGATCTTGCTGCATATCTTTTGAATTGATCGCAATATTTAATAATGTCGTCGCCGTCACAACGCCGGCAGCGCAGTTCCCAGTCTGCCACGCCGCGTCGGTCTACTCGCCAGTCTGAAGCCAACACCCCTCACAATGCGCCTTCACAGGCGGCCTCAAGCCCGATTTTCTTTCAGTCCTCATCTCCCGGCCCCGGAGTTGGTCAGGAGCATGACACGAATGGAGACGTGTCGTCGCCTTTGAGGCAGATGACGGATAGCCAGAGCACGCAAGCCCATGCCGCTACCCCTAGCTCTCCGTTGCGGCAAATGTCCGAGTCGCAGACACCTCGAGATGATCCTCAGAGAACGCCTAGAGCAAGCGGGACCTTTGCCGGAGGTAAATACTTCATCTTCTCTTCTCCCATAGTCGCATAGCCACAGCTTTGCCGCGAATTGCTGACACCTCGCAGAGTCATCACCAATCCGATACGAACCGAGTTCCAGTCCTGGCCGATCACTTGGTCACCGATCAGAGCTACGCAGCGAGAGCAGCGGCTTGTTTGTTGGCTCAGAGAGAGGTCACTCTGCTGCTTACAGACGAGGAGATATCAACTCGGATGCCTTGCGAACGCCTCGCGCCCCCCGACGCATTATCCTGGATGACACTGGCCGCGTTGTCCAAGAGGGCCAAACCCCTGGCTCGGATGCTGCGTCTTTCACCAATCGAGACCCCAACACGTCTGAAGCTGATGTTCTTGGCGGCCAAGGCCAAAGCCTCATCTGGGGTACAACTGTATCCATTGATGACACCTTTGCAGGATTCAAAGACTTCCTACGCCACTTCACCCAAAAGTACAGAATGTACCGGGATGGCTTCTCAGATGCAGAAGTGCAGGCCGCGCCGGATGCCGAGTCCAAACCCTACGTAGAAGCTATGGAAAACATGTTGCTTCTTGGCACTACGAGGCTGTACCTCGACATTTCTGACCTGAATCTGTACCCTCCCACTCGCAAGCTGTGGTACCAAATCCAAGCATATCCTCAGGAAATCGTCCCCATCATGGATCAGTCCGTCCATGATTTGATGGTAGAACTGGCACGAGCGGATTCTCTCAAAAACCGGCAATCTCAGAGCAGTGCTGGTCAACAGGACACCCAGAACAGTACCCAGAGCTCGGAACCCGTCTTTCCCAGCTCTGACAGACCTGACGACCCTGCTACTCCCCGCCCGCCGCAAGACCAGCCGTCTTTGGAGGACCAAGTATCTGCGAACTTGTACGTCGTCCGTCCCTTTGGGCTCGACAAGACGATCAACTTGAGAGATTTGAACCCGTCTGGTATGTTTTTGTTTCCCTTGTCCCTCAATCTTCGCAGCTTCCCTTGCTAACACTTCCTGTAGACATGGACCGCCTCATCTCTATAAAGGGTCTCGTCATTCGGACAACGCCCGTCATCCCTGACATGAAGGATGCATTTTTCCGTTGCAATGTTTGCAACCACTCTGTCAACGTCGGCCTCGACCGGGGCAAGATTCGTGAGCCAACCGAGTGTCCTCGCCAGATTTGTAACTCCAAGAACTCCATGCAGATCGTCCACAACAGATGCTCATTTGAAGACAAGCAAGTCATCAAACTGCAAGAGACTCCTGATGCCGTGCCTGCCGGTCAAACCCCTCACTCCGTCTCAGTCTGCGTGTATAACGAACTCGTCGACTTCTGCAAGGCCGGTGACAGGGTCCAGTTGACGGGGATATTCCGAGTCAGCCCTGTGCGAGTCAACCCACGTCAACGCGCCGTCAAGAGCGTATACAAGACCTACGTTGATGTTCTTCACGTTCAAAAGGTCGACAAGAAGCGTATGGGAGCCGATCTCACCACACTCGGCGTCGAAGGCGAAGAGGACGCCGATAACGGTGGAAACGGGCTAGAACAGACTCGTGTCATCACACCTGAGGACGAAGCCAAGATTCGAGAAACGGCTGCCCGTGATGACATCTACGAGCTTCTGGCCCGGTCTCTCGCGCCTTCAATCTACGAAATGGACGACGTCAAGAAGGGTATTCTCCTGCAACTTTTTGGCGGCACAAACAAGACGTTCCAAAAGGGCGGCAGTCCCAAGTACAGAGGCGACATCAACGTACTGCTTTGCGGTGACCCTTCTACTTCAAAGTCCCAGATGCTCTCCTATGTCCACAAGATTGCTCCTCGCGGTGTCTACACCAGCGGCAAGGGCTCCTCAGCCGTCGGTCTCACAGCCTACGTGACCCGCGACCCCGAAACCAAGCAGCTCGTGCTCGAGTCCGGCGCCCTGGTCCTGTCAGACGGCGGTGTCTGCTGCATCGACGAATTCGACAAGATGTCTGACGCAACGCGCTCCGTCCTCCACGAGGTCATGGAGCAGCAGACCGTCTCTGTCGCCAAAGCAGGCATCATCACCACCCTCAACGCCCGAACCAGCATCCTCGCCTCTGCCAACCCTATCGGCAGCCGCTACAACCCTGACCTCTCCGTACCCCAAAACATAGACCTGCCCCCAACCCTACTCTCCCGTTTTGACCTCGTCTATCTGATCCTCGATCGCGTCGACGAGAAGGCGGACAAGCGTCTCGCCAAGCACCTTCTCTCTCTCTACCTCGAAGACAAGCCTCACTCTGCCCCCACAAGCAACGATATCCTCCCCGTCGAGTTCCTCACCCTCTACATTTCCTACGCCCGCTCTCAGATTCAGCCCGTCATCTCCCGTGAGGCCGGCGAGGAGCTCGTCAGCGCATACATTGCTATGCGCGCTCTCGGCCAGGACGTCCGCGCCGCGGAGAAGCGCATCACCGCCACGACGCGTCAACTCGAGAGCATGATTCGTCTCTCCGAGGCCCACGCAAAGATGAGGCTCTCGGACACCGTGACAAAGGAGGATGTCCGCGAGGCCAACCGTCTCATTCAGAGCGCCCTCAAGACGGCCGCCACCGATTCCCAAGGCCGCATCGACATGTCTCTTTTGACCGAGGGCACGAGCACGGCCGACCGCAAGCGCCGCGGAGAATTGAGAGACGCTATTTTGAAATTGCTGGACGACATGACGGCTGGTGGGAATAGCGTTCGATGGGGCGATGTGTCGAAGCGCCTGGCTGATGGCGCGAGTATGCCTGTGGAGGCGGCCGAGTTTAACGAGGTCATGAGGGCTTTGGAGACGGAGAATCTCATCCTGATTAGCGGCGAGGGAGCCAGGAGGAACGTTCGTAGAGTAACAGCTGTTGCGTAAGCTTTGTCTTGTACAAGTGTGACGTCGAGATGAAAATTATACGATATCAAGGACTAGGAAAGGACACGTCTAGGTTTACATGCATGTTGGCGTTGATAGTTTGTTAGATATATCAATGTGCTATATGAATAATATTTCGTTATATAACATTTCCTTTGTCCTATTCACACCTATCCCTTGCGTCGGTCAACAGTGGTGACAGATGACAAATCATATACAAAGCTATTCAGCCTATCCAACCAACTTGCCTACTCAGACAGCCGCCATTATCATCACGTTCGTCCCCTAGAAACTTGTACATATTCGCCCTCATCTTACCAAACCTTTCTTTCTCTGCCCTCAAAGCCAAAGTTCAATGCTACGGCTATAAATAATGACACGCAGAGAACACTAGGTCCCCACTTGTCATAGAATCGAGCCGCCTTGCGGTTTCGAATTGATCTACTTCTGTACAAGTAAATTCCAACTGAATAACACAAGCTCAGGATCGCAAGGAGTGTAAATACGCCTGCGACAAAGAACGATGTAGGAGTTGGATGTTCACCAAAGTTCAGGAGGGCAATAGAAATAGCGCCAATGTAAATGGAGTATTCGAGCTGGTAATGTTAGTCATGTATCTATGTTGTAACTGCGAGTTTGCGCCACTTACCCATCCGAGGAAAGTTCGTTCTGCGGCAAAGTACACCTTGGGCTCGACACGGACAGGAACATAAATTTTTTTGCCAGGTGGTGCTTTGAACTTTTTCTGCTGGATGGAGTTGGAGCCGAAGAGCATTTGGAGTCTAGCACTACGGGGAACCGGTGTACTTCGGGGAGCAGGAATCATGTGCTTCAGAACGTTGAGGGTGCCATCACGGAGTGCCCGCCCTTTCGTGGTAAAGAGGGTATGGTAGTAGTGCCATCCTCCGACTCGTCTTGCTTCTTCTAGCTCGTAATTGGGGTCGTACTCGTCATCGGAATCATAGATTGGATAGTCCTCATCATTGTCAACCGCGTGGTCGGCTGTCTGGCCTTCCGTATCACTTGGTCCAGGAAGCGAGCGTGAGCCAGATTGATCATTCGATGTAGCTGGACGAGCCGCCAACCTTAGTTCCTCGTCATCGGAGTCTAAATCCTCATCATCATCATCCGAGGTGTTGGTTGTTCCCGACAGACCAGGTCTGCGGATACCAAAGTCATGTGAAGCAGGCTTGCGGATATCTACATCCATCTGTGGCATCCAGAAAGGCAAAAGGTTGATTCGATCAGGGAACAAACAGGCCGTACCGTGGATGAACTTGGAGAACTTGGGCACCGCCTCGACCAAATGCGATGCGATGAGCTGCCGCACCCACTCGGGAGGCTCCTGTCCCATTTGGGTCTGAAGTTTCACTTCGAGAACGGCATAGGGGAATCGGACAACATCCTCAGCGGGTAACTGTGAGAATGGCCAGTCGATCCCAATATCCATGCGTCTCCAGTTGTCACCGCTTCGTTGACGTCCGTCGAGGTTGTCTTCACGAACCATAGTAAGCTCGGTATCCAGGGAAATTCGAACCCGAGCGTCCGCTGGAAGCTGGAAGGCAGTTCGGTTGTAAAACGAGCGGCACACAGGCTTATAGCCATGCTTCAACACGGAGTACTGGATTTCAGAGGCTAGCCGCTCATCTTCTGCGATAGCCTTCTCCGACTTCTTGCCTTCCTTACGCGCTTTTTCAAAAATGGCTGCGGGGAGAAGCTCACCACGCATATATGCGTTGACATTCTTCTCCTTGATGGAAAATCGAGCCTTGACGGACTTTTCGCCGGTCCAATCTTCTCGGTGAGTCTTTCGCTCGACGAAAATAGTCTCGTTTTGCATCCCACCATACCATCTTAGTCGTATAGCTTCGGCTCCCTCGGTCTTCTTCAATCGCCCTTCGTACAAGTCCCATTTCTCGGGGTTGTCATAGTAGATAGATGTGATAGCCGAATCTGCCTGCTCAAACTCCTTGCTAGCATTGAACACAAGCACCGGTAAATGCTTTAGGATGATGAGCTTTAGCTCGGTGACGTTGTCAGGATGGACCCAATACTTTGTTGTCTGACGAACAAAGTTGGCCTGGCCTCCTCCAGCAGCACTGTCACCTTTGACGGGGTTGCCGCGGGTTCGAACCACATCGTAGAGCTTAGACAGCTGGATGACGGAAGCATCGTAATTTTCCTTGTAAAACGGCTTTGCCTTGAGCCGGGTGTCAAAAACAGGACGAAGATGCCAGCCCGTCAGTTTCTTTGCCCATGGTTAGCCATTATCAAATTAATCGGCGAGTCACTGTCAGCTTACATCATGCTTCTTAATGATTTTGTAGAAGCCCGTGTAGTTAAGTTGCACAAACTTGGCAAGATCATGGACGTCGGCAATGATGTCACTCAAGTCCTCCTCCAGCAGCAGAAATTCCTCCTCGCTAGGACCGTCCTCGTTCAGGCCACGCTCATTCAATCGATTGACGACATCCTTGACCTCGTGGTCGCTGACTGCAATACGCCTAGAAATTTCCATGGCTTTGACCTGTTGTTTCGTATGCACCTTCTCCAGCTCAGCTTCGAGCTTGCCAACAAATCGTATCTCATCCTCCTCGGTCCACTCGTTTCCAGGGGCACCACCGGCCTTTGAAGGGCCCGTGGCATTTTTAAGATCGGCCTTCAGACCATTGTAGTCAATGTAATACCACTGGTATTCACGGATAATGCTCGAGCGGAGCTGCTCGCCGAACTTCATGACGAATACGCCGGGTTGAGGTTTGAGCGTGCCCTTGGTCGATGCTTTCCAGGAGCTGTTCTGTGTTTTGAAGTCTTTAACAATCAGCATGAGTGACGCCAGGGGGTTAAAGGATCGAAAGGGAGTATGTGTTAGAGGACACAGCAGGAAAACACAGCCAAGACGGACCACGCCGACCAGGCGGGACAGCAGCAGGGAATGAAGCCACTGCACAACCGCACAACTGCAAAACTGCTGCAGGACCGGGTCGGAAAAGAATGAAGGCCAAAATTAATAGCTCACCTCAATTTGGAGATGGACGGCAGACAGAAATGCAGGCACGGCCTGGCCTGCAGCTGGGACAACGAAGAAGCAAGGCGACGATAATGGGGCACCGGATTGAGTGTTGAAGCTCGTGATGATGATGGGTGGAGGCCAGGATGGAAATGGCATTGGCGAATCACACTTCCGACGACAGGAACGTGCGGGCAAAAAGAGGGGTCGACCCAGCAGCTCCGAAGTTATTAAGTGCGCTGACAGGCTCTGAAGTCAACAGCTAGTCGACGACGATCCACAGCAGCTCATTGCTGAACCATGGTGAACCACAGCGCTAATGCTTCTGCCCTGGTTGAAGCTTCCGACCAGCCGGTGCCAATGAGGGCTGCCATTGGTCTGGCATCTGAGAGCCACCAAAAATGGGACCGCTTTCAAGATCTAGCTTGTAGCGGGGCAGTCTAAGTCTGGGCCTTTTTGCTAAGGAAAAAAAAATGAGAAAAAAAAAAAATTTAAAAAACTGATGCAGGCAGTGCTATCAAATTGAGGCTATTCCCAAGGGCGCCACGCGTATATTGACGCATTGCAAAGTCAATTAGTGCGACATCTTAATTCGGTCATTCCATTGAAGCCCATCCTGTCGGCCGGCATCACCATCACCATGTCCACCACCATTGATGACTCCATGCCAACGAGGATATCCTCCGACTGTCCCCAAGACACGCGCGACGTCTTATACCACGCCTGGGGCCACGATCTCTCCAGTCTTAAAAAGCTCCTCGACGCCCCAGGCAAAGCCAGCGCCCAGGATCCCAAAACCGGGGAAACCCCTCTTCACGCCGCCATTCGCGCATGTGGCCCCGCGGGTCCAGACTCGAACAATCCTGAACAAGGCGAAGATGGCTGCATAGAAGAAGCAAGGGCAGTTTTACAGGAACTCTTCTTCTCGGGAGCCATCTGGAACGATGTCGACAGCAACAACGAGACCCCTGGCTGTGTAGCCTATCGATTGGGCCGCAAAGCCTTATACGAGATGTGCGTCGACGCCGGTGTTCGCGCCGAGCTCCTCTTCTCCCTCATGGACGGCTACGAGGAACTCTCGTCGGGCGCAGACGTCGAAGAAGATAAGGATGAGGCACAGGATACTTCTCAAGGCGAACAAGTCCCAGTCAACCAAGACGGCGACGCGATGGACATCAGCGACGACCAGGCTCAACCACAAGACCCGCCACGCTTTATCCCTCCCGACGCCAATGAGAGAACCGTCACGAGCGACGAATACCTGTCCTCTGAACTAACCTACGACTCCTCCAAGCTACTCGACGCAGACCTGAACGGCGTCATGATGGCCTGGGAAACCGACATTATGGCCCGCTCTGTATCCGCCCTCCTCCCCGGCCCCGAAGTCCAAACCGGGAAGCGCATCCTCAATATCGGCTTCGGCATGGGCATCATAGATGGCATGTTTGCCCAAACAAACCCGTCACGGCATCACATCATTGAAGCCCACCCCTCGGTACTACAACACCTCTCCCAGCCGGATTCCAAGTTTGGCAAAAGCTGGGAGAAGTGCGGCGCGGAGGAGGGTGCCTACAAGGTTTGGGCCGGCAAATGGCAGGAAATAGTGCCCCAATTACTGGAGAAAGGCGAGGTATACGATGCAATTTACTTTGACACATTCGGCGAGGATTACTCGCAGCTCAGGATGTTCTTTATGGAGTACGTACCCGGGTTGATGGATCAGGAGGGCAGATTTAGCTTCTTCAACGGACTGGGCGCAGATAGACAGGTCTGCTATGATGTCTATACAAAGGTAGTCGAGATGCATGGCGCAGATGCGGGTCTGGATGTAGAGTGGGAGGTGAGTGATGTTGATATGAAGGGGCTGCGGGAGGATGGGAAGGGTGAGTGGGAGGGAGTGCGGAGGCGGTACTGGACGCTGGATAGTAAGTTGCCTCGTTTGCTTTTAAGTGATTGATGTCATTGATGGCTTGCTTGCTAACTGTTTTAACAGAGTACCGTCTGCCTGTGTGCACATTCATGGGATGAGCGTCAAATAAGTAAAAAGCGAAATAAATAGATGGAACTGTGAGATGTTATCACGTATCAGAATCACAAAGGGCGGAGAAAACATGATACCCAACACGTCAGCCACTCTTTATTGAAGCTGTATATTTAAGTTTTCCCACTTCACATGGACTACATATCGACTGATTTCTGTCATCACGACGTGCCAATTTTGTTTTGAAATAATCTTTTCCTAGGCATGCTCCATTGCCAATTTATTTAAAGTGCTCGGGGTGCAGCACTCCAGCAAGATTGCCAGCCTTGACTCTCTTCAGAGTCAACGCCGCAATCAAAGCGGCGCCTACACCGCTACCGTCCTCGGCAGCAAGAACCTCGATAGGATCCTCTTCCTTGGGATTCGTCTTCTCAGGCCAGTCAAGAATCTCCCGGAGAGCCTGGGCACCACGTTCCTTGAATTGTGGGTACTTATTGAAAACGGATCCATCAGCACCAACATGGCAGGTCTTATAGTTCTTCTTCTTGCAGATAGCAGCAACACCAGTGGCAGAAAGGCGAGCAGCACGAGTGCCGATAAGCTCGGAGAGCCTTCGGATGAGCTCCAATTCTGCTCTTGAGCAGGTAATGTTGAGTTTGGAGCTGAATAGGTCAAAGGTCTCCTGCAAATTCTCAAAAGGATCCCTGCGGTGATGTACTATTAGCAAGGAACGATCACGACGAAATGAAAGCGTCAGATGCTTACTCTTCAATAGCAGAAAGAAAAGAGGAATCCAGAGAATAAGCCTTGCGCAGCAGGGAAATATCTTGGCCAGCAAAGGCATGTACGTCGCGGTTGTCGTGCAAGTCAACCATGACGAGTCGGAAAATTTCGCCAAGATATAGACCAGCAATCATTTTCTCGAAGGCCTGCTGGCCTGGCCGAGGTGAATCACGATCAATAATCTTGTCAAACTCGGTTCTAGGCAGCACCTTGTGCTCGTTGTCAAAAGCACCCCACTCGCAGTTGATAGCCATGGGGGTCTCTGGTGGCAGCTTCATGTGTGCCAGTTTGGGAATAGAGCCAACATCCTCCATGTAGGCAGCATTACAGCCGGTGCCAAAGATGCAACCAATCTTCATCTTTGGGTCAGTGTATGCAGAAGCAATCAGAGTTCCCGTCGTATCGTTGATCAGAGCAGTGAGCCTGATGGGCACGCCCTATATTGATGTCATTAGCACCTGGTACAGGACAGCTTTGAGATTGCACATACCTTCTTCTCGAAGGCAGCATTTAACATTGGAACGACATTCTGCCCTTCGACACCAGCAATGTCGAACCCCTTGGTCCATCTCTGAAGAATACCCTCGTCAATGTAGTTCTGTGTTGCTGGATACGAGAAGGTGAAACCAAGGGGAAGAGTGCCAATGCCAGAGCAACCGCCGTGGTGAGTCTCTACAAACTGCTGCAGACAGTCCGCAATATATTCCCAAAGTTCATCCGAGTTGCCGGTCTTGAGCTCCTCCGGCATACGATACTTGGACTGAAGAATATCGAATTCGGATTTCTGATCGGTCAGGGTAATCTGGCACACACGGAGGTTGGTGCCGCCCATGTCAAGAGCAAGGAAGGTGCCGGTTTCATAGCCATCGGGGAATGACATGACCCAGGTTGGGTTCATTGGCTAAATGAAGATTAGGTATTATTCCGTGCAAAAGTGGTCGCGTATGAGACTCACAATACTGCCGCCCTCGACACTAAGACCTATGAGAACCACCATTAGCCAGTCGTATCGAATTTGTTTCGGCGTGTTGTAGCCATACCCTTGGCCAACTCGGAAATGAAATGGTCGCTTATCTTCTTAAGCGTCTGTGTGTCAACTGTGAAGAGATCCTCGAGCCTCTTGATCTCGTTGAGCAGATCCTGGGGAATATCCGCCTTGGAGCCTGCGGCGAGATTATTAGCCATTGCGATTTATGAATACGTTTGCAAATATGGGTTGGAGAAAGACAGAAGTGTGTCATGAACGATGCGTACATGGTGAAGACATGTTGCAAGGCCCAGCGCTCAGCATCGAAGGATTATAAGTTGTTGCTCAAGTGTTCTGACCCCGCCTGTTTCTCTCAAGCGACACAAACACAGCGCCGCAGTGGCATCCCTGGCCCCTTGATGCCACATTCAAAGCTGACAGGTAATTTAAAACGCCCGAATCACCGTAGAGTTTCTCATCTGTGTTACCCAACCGGTCGGGCCCAAAGCTGGCTGAGGGCGTCTGGCCAATGCGTCGCATGAGACAGCCCATCTCGTGTCGGGCCAGAAGCCTCGAACCACTTGGTCCGTGGACGAGCAGATATGCTGGAGACGTAGAAATTCGTCAAGGGTGTGTATAATACGGAGAATTGCAGTAAAACATCCAGAAAATAAAAATCATTCACTTCCACATACCCTTCCTAAAGGGAGGCGGACGAGGCCCAAGACCAACCATTTTGAATTATGACGACGGCGGCGGGGTGGAGGGGTAGCTTGGACAAGAAGCTCACGGTCGACTGCAGGCTGCAATCGACGGAATTGTTGGATTCTGTGGTGTTGGTCGTTTTGGAATGCGCACTTTGAAGCTGCACAGAAAGAACAAAGATCCTGACGGGGTACACAGGATTTACCAGCGGAGGAGCATGCAAATGTGCTGGCGAGGAGAATGGGAGGAAGGAGGGTGGTGGTGGTGCTTGCACTGGGTATTGGTATTCGTGGAGACCAGAGAGGCCTGCAGGTGATAAGTAAGACTAGACAGCAGGGCATGCAGGTGTTTTACGCACCGAGCTAACGAGTCTGGCAGGAGCTCCTGCTGGCCAGTGCTGCCTGCGCTGGGGCGGAAGCTGCAACCCCGCCAAGGAACCGCCGGATGAGCAATTGATTGCTCATGGCCTAGCACCCGCCTGAGCCCGCCGACCAAGCACTTTAGCACCCTTAATTAAGCTTCATGAGGCACTCGCCAGTGCCAGTGGCGTAGGAAGTTTTGTGGACCAGAGCGATTGCTAAGGCCTCACACGCTATTACATTTGCAAAACGCTATCATGACAAACCATGACAATGGTCCGTCACACTGCTTCCTCCAGCACCCCTTCCGCAATACAAGGCATGGAGGAGCCCGTCAACCACATGGCGCGCCTCATTGGTGTCCATGCCGCTATGGCTTTTACGGAGAACAAAAGAAGTCCGGGGATCAACCATGATCATGGTGATGCGTCCTGCATGCAGATTGACCTGGCAAGAACAAAGCAGCACTTGCACACCAAGACAGTCGGTCTGGACTCGATAACGCGAAGAATGGTGACATAGGAGCTGCCCGTCGGGTCGAAAGATCAATGATTACTCCGAGCCTAGCCTTGTGCCTATCTTATGTAGATTTCTATAACTTTCGGCGGCAGCCTTGTCCCTGTGGAAATGGCAATTGGAAGGAAAGATGGCCCAGTCACTTGTCCCTTCAAAAATAGTCGAGATTGTGTACGCCCAGCACAGGATGACCATGTGTCAAATCACGGTCCAATCCGGCCTCGCATCTGCGACCACCAGCCCATTGACGCCTCATGATCTTCAGATTCTATAGTCTAGCAGAATATACTTGCTCACCAAGCAGCACGCACTAATATATTGTAGTATGTTATCAATAGCATACGATAGCCAGGCACCTGATCAGGTCAAATACTTCTTACCTCCCACTGTAGGCGTTGCGTCTATAATTTGCAGTACACCAATTACTCTTGCTTTCAAATATCCTAAACACGGCATTTGTGAGTCGCTCGTCACCCGCCGAATCTTCCTATCTTTGCTCGCTGGCCCAAGTCGCCCGTCGCCTTCGCCTTCGCCCTGGCGGACAAACAATGCAAAGTGACCCACTTCTCGTCCATGATTGGCTCCCAAGCTGCAAGCTCAGGAAACGTATGCCGTTTGGAAAGGAGCTTGCGTCAAGGTGTCTCTTAAGAATCCGAGCGACATCATTCTTGGATCTTCACAACAACATAACCGGGCGCACGCGCAACTCAATGAGGGCCCTTTCCATTCATTTGTCAAAATGAAGCCATTATCGATTGCATCAGCGTTGCTGGTCGTCGCTTCCAGCGCCCTCTCCGCTACCGCCGCCTCCTCCAAGAATTCACAGCCTGCACAGTTCAAGCCGCCGCAGGTCTTCAGAAATGCCAACTTAGTCCACATCATTTCCTTGGAAAAGAACTACGCCAAGGAACAGATTAATGTTCTCATAGAAAACGTGTCCAATGAGCCTCAAAGCGAATACTATCTGCCATTCACCGCGGAACAAATTGCTCGCGTTGGTGGCTTCGAAGTAAAGGACCGCAAGAATGCAAACGCTGGTCCGTTTGTTTCTGAAGCCGTTGAATATGACCCCAACAGGTTTGTCGACTACTTGCCAGTGTGTTATTATATTCTACGAGAGCTAATCATTGGCTCCAATCCCTCAGTGATGCTCAGTACTATCGTATTCATCTCCCAGCCCCTCTCAAAGCCGGTGGTCAACAAACCCTCGGCATATCCTTCTACAACCTGAAGGCTTACAGACCCCTTCCCGCCTCCATTGCGCAGGACGAGAGGCAATATCTCGTCCACGATTTCTCCGTCTATGCGCCATCCGCCTATCCTACCTTGAAGCAAAAGACCGAGGTCAAGGCTGCGTCATCCACAATTCCCGACTATACCAAGATCACCGAAGGCAAGGAGGAGCTCCCGCAGAAGCAGGGTGCCAAGCTCATTTATGGTCCCTTCGGTGAGAAGCCTGCTGGAGCCATCTCCCCTGCCGAAGTTCGATTCGAGTTCACCAAGCCCGTCACCCATGTTTCTACCCTAGAACGCGATATCGAAGTCAGCCACTGGGGTGGTAACGTCGCCTTCGAGGAGCGATATGCCTTGCACCACCGGGGTGCCAATTTGTCGTCACCTTTTAACCGAGTCAAATATGCACAATCCGCCTTCTTCAGTCCTGCTTCTTCAGCCCTGAAGGAGCTACGTGTCCCCCTGCAGGTTGGTAGCGTTGATCCGTACTTCACCGATGTCATTGGCAACGTTTCAACGTCCAAGTTTAGAAGCAACAAACGCGAAGCATTGCTGGAGCTCAAGCCCCGGTACCCTCTCTTCGGTGGCTGGAACTATCCCTTCACCATTGGCTGGAACTCGGATGCTGCCAACCTTCTCCGCAAGACTGCAGCTGGTGGCTATGTCCTGAAGGTTCCTTTCCTCGAGGGCCCCAAGCAGGCTGAAGGTGTTGAGTATGGACAGGTTATCATCCGCGTGGTTCTGCCTGAGGGAGCTCGGTAAGCCATACGCCCCAAAGCCATCATGTCGGAAGACAGCAGCACTAACGATAGATGCAGCAATGTCAAGTATTACACTGGTATCCCCGAATCGTCCATTGTCAAGACTTCAGTCAACGTTCACAAGACTTTCCTCGACACCCTGGGCCGCACCTCGTTGACAATCAAGGCACAGAACTTAGTTGACGAATTCCGCGACCGCGATGTCATCATTTCATACGAGACTTCAACGTTTGATACCCTGCGAAAGCCTTTTATTGTGTTTGCTAGCATGATGGCTGTGTACGCAGCTGCCTGGGCAGTCGGTCAGGTGGAGGTTGGGTTTACCAAGAAATAAAGAGAGTTCCATGGAAGGAGTGGATAGACATTACAGTTAGGAGGTGTCATGGGGGTAACAGTAGAAAATGTACCATACGGGCGTTCCAAGATACGAATCTGCACGATAGATTTTCAACCAGGATGATGACACTTGGGTGAGAGAACTACTCCGTATGGTGACTGGTCTTATACCTAGGCTGCTAGGCTTTACAGACAGAGCATGGGACTCCTTTCACTATGCGAGGCAATTGATTCCACCTAGCCATGTAGGTACGCAAGTAGAGAGTTGCAAGCCATCACGTCATCAAATAGCGCATCAGCCCTACCATTAGCAGTCTCACAATGAGGCCCAAATCCAGCCTTACTTCACCCTTCACAAGAAAGGCTGGTAATCGCCGCCATTCGACGACCAACAAGTGGAGGCCCGGGGCAATGCATCGTAATGCATTGTAATGCGCCGAGCGATGACGGCAACGGCGAGGGATGCGCCCACCACATGGCAGGGGTTTCACAACAAGGGTTCCCAAGCATCAAACATGCTGACTGCGTGCGGCACAGCCATAACGGGACAATGAGTCTTCTTGTACATATAAAGAGAGCCTTGATTCCCTCTCCCTCGGTTGATTCCAGGCCCCGTCACCACGCTCACTTTGCCCACGGCTTCGTCTTATTCACAGGCCACAGAGCTACACTGCGCGACGGCTTATCCACGCCTCACTCGATCTGGGATCATTCAAAGCAAAGCAAACCAGTCCAAAATGTGTTTCTGGGGCGAACCAAAGACCAGATACTACTACAAGGAGGAAATCGTTCCCCCTCGACGGCACCACCATCACGGCCACCATCACCACCATCACCATTCACCCAGGGCGAGCTACACAAGCGTCATGCGGGAGTCGTACCGGACTAGTCCGCGGGTAAGCGGGTCGCATTATCGACCTCCGCCCGGAGGGACCGTGGTTTACGAGAGGACGCGGTACTAGGCCTAGAGGTGTTGATTGCCGGCGGGCTGAACAAGGTGGTGATTGCCGAGTTTCTCCACGATGGCCCAATGTGACCTAATGCGCCCGGATAGGCCGGTGCTGGAAGGCTGGAAGGCTGGAAGCCATGGGAAGTGCCTTGGCTTAGCTGTACGACGATGAGCGACGATGAGGTATGAGTGGGATGGCGCAAGAATCTAATGGGTGGTTTCTGTTTGGGATTGTATCTTGATTTAGATGGAAGGGCGGTGTTGGCGGGCTTTTAGGCAACTCTGGCTTCTAACTCTGTAGCAGATGTTATAACGAGCTATTATTTTACTCTTGAACTACGGATGAGACCTGGGTTATGATGCGAACGTAACTGATTTGCTGGCGGGTAACGAGACGAGGGGGACTGCGGTGGATGAAAAGAAGGAAGACGTCATGGCAAGACGACCTATGCCGGGGCATGCATTAAAGCTCGAATCTTGGCGTCTGACAAGCACCTGAACCTGGTGAAGCGGTGGTCATCGGTGGCCTGGCGCTGGCAAGGCATTTGGGCATTAAAGGTCAATCCACTCGCAGCCAGTGGCTGGCGGCTGGAGGCTCCATGTCCGATGTCCGATGTCCTGGTGTCGGCGGGGTGGGGACTGGACATCAGGATCAGCTGAAGCTGTTGGTCGCTGCAAATACTGCGTAGTAGTACTCCAGCCTCAGTTGAGCCTGTGCCCGTCATTCGCATCCTCCCAGTGAATGACATCAAGGCGCATCAATCCCGTCACCACGAGCAAGGCTTCATCCCACAGTTGAGGAAGCTTTCCAAGACACCCCTTACCTCTTGGCGTCTGTACAGGCCAGAATAATAGTCCGGAGATTTATTTCGACGGCCTGTGTCTCGTCCAGCTGTTTCCCTCGAGTGAAAAAAAATTAAACTGGTGCTTTGTTCAGCCTGTTTGCCCGACACCCAACACAAACTTGCATCACCGTTCCCGTTCCCTTCCTGTTAAAACCCTACTTGCGCCTCTTGCTCCGCTGGGCTTGGCTGACACTCCGCTCCTTCCTTTCGCGCTTCGTATACCCGGGATTTGCTGTTTAATTACTGGGATCCCTGGCTTGCCATCTCGCGCAGCTTGCTAGGATCTAAGCTAACGCACAAACTACTCGACGCTGATTGTACGTGTGTCTATACATCTTCTACCGGAGCTTGGCGGAGAGTTGCCTCAAGTTGAGGAGGCTGGATAGGCTTCTCGGAGAGCTTGGTGAGCACTGTGAGCTTGAGCTGACATGGAATCATATTCGGAAGCAACAGACAGCGTACCTGCCTCTACTTCGACACCGCAGTTGCCTCGAACCCAAAGATACCCCGAAGCCGCCGCTATGTAAGTGACTCCGACGATGCCGCGTCCTACAACACCACGCGGGCCATAGCAGACAGCTTTAGTTTTTGTGCTCCAGTGACACTGCCATCCTTTCATCATGTCGCGATCAAGCTTCGACGGCTCCTTTATGCATCTTGGTCCAGCCTACCTGCGCTACCACTCTGGCGAATCGGTAACTAACAGTCCTCCCACCCACAGGAATCGCGCGCTTTCTAT
Organism: Metarhizium brunneum; assembly: GCF_013426205.1. Lineage (NCBI taxonomy): Eukaryota > Fungi > Ascomycota > Sordariomycetes > Hypocreales > Clavicipitaceae > Metarhizium > Metarhizium brunneum. The sequence continues at coordinate 2,735,411 of NC_089427.1, forward strand.
CCGCTCTGGAGGCAAGTCCGGCAAAGGCTCCAGCTCCGGCAGCCAGCTTCCCAGCTTCTCCTTCAGCTCCCTCCGCGGCCAGGCTCAGCCCGAGCTGTCACGCAAGCTGTTCAAGCTCATCAAGTCCGAGAATAACCTGATTAATGCTCACGAAGCCGCTGGTCGTGAGCGCATCAACATTGCTACTCAACTGTCCGAATGGGGAGAACAGACTGGTGACGACGCCATTAGCGACATTTCTGACAAGGTTGGTGTGGTTTTGAGCGAGATTGGCGAGCAGGAAGACACCTATGCCCATGCGTTGGACGACTCTCGTGGACGCCTCAAGTCCATCCGTAACACGGAGAAGAGCGTCCAGCCTAGCCGTGATGGCAAGGCCAAGATTGCCGACGAGATTGCGAAGCTCAAGATGAAGGAGCCCGAGAGTGCTAGACTGGTTGTCCTGGAGCAGGAGCTTGTCCGCGCTGAAGCCGAGAATTTGGTTGCCGAAGCCCAATTGAGCAACATTGTGAGTGCGCCATGAGGATAGCCCATGTGGCACTGTTTGGAAAAAGGCTGCTAATGCGCTGAATAGACTCGCCAGAAGCTCAAGGAGGCTTACGATGCCGAGTTCCTTGCCACCATCGAGCGAGCAGAGAAGCAGATCATCCTTGCCAAGCACGGACGCCGTCTCTTATCTCTTCTCGACGATACACCAGTTATTCCGGGTGACACTCGGCCCAACTACATCGAGAGTAGCCAGGCTCGTCAGATCCTCAACGACTGCGAGGATGACCTTCGAGACTGGCGACCAGAGGTCGAACCGTATGATGCCCCAGTTGAGGAGATTTCCCCTGCAAAAGAGAAGCAACCAGCTCTCGACGTTGAGGCGGATGATGGCGCAAAGGAGACTGAGGCTGGAACGAAGATTCTGGGGTCGGCTTAACGATTTGTATAACTTTTGAAACGATTACTGCTTATCAGGTTGGTATGACTCTGTTTTTTTATTGGGTTTGGGAATTCTGGTGCTTCTTGTTATGCCTGCTACAAGGGGCTGCTCTGTGATGTAGGTTGTACTGGGTTTACTATGTATCGAGTAATGCAGCCTAGTGTCCAATAAATGGTCTAACTCGGCAAATCTTCTTTTGTTACAGCTTGTGTTCGATTGATGCCATCTCAATTCAAATGATTCATGGAAGGCGAACCGTGGCTCGACAACTTGCCGACACACAAGGTGAAGAAGCGCAGATGAGGAGTATCCGACATAATAAAGCGTCTGCATATGAGATACAGAGTGCCATGTCCTTCAAGGTGCCGCTGTCTATATGAATTCGAGCTGACAAAGCTACATAATCTGGAACCTGGCCTGTCCAGCGCTGGTGTGCCAGACCAGAGTCGTGAAACCTCGAGGACGTCCGCCCAATATTGCAACCGATGAGTAACTGGCTGGTAGTCGGGCGGTAATGTTGCGCCACCAAGAATGATGTAGTTATTGTGTGCACAGTTTACACTGGAGGCAAACAAACAGACCAATTTTGGAATGCGTAGGCACAATGCTGCCGTAACGCTTCGTGCTACTGAGGCCAGGTGATGATGTTGGGGGCGGTGGCTGGCGCATCGTGGGCGTTGCGAGAGTCCATACAATGGGATGCGTATGCTTCCCAGGAGACGAAATATACTCCGTACTCCGTACACAGTCACGCAACATTACAAACAAGAAGAGTAAACTCGTCAATGGTACATGGCGCAACAGAAAGAGGCGAGGTGACGCCAGGGCGGGCTAGAACGGCATTTGGCCCACCAGACCGTTACCCCCTGTTCCGTGTCGGTGGCCCCTGCTCCGTAATTATTGGCGCCAGAGCAGCCAGTGTTCTCAGTTCCAGACTGGATGTCTGCATGTGGTCGCTCCCGTGCTTGCCCGAGCCTCAATTTCGTCGCAACTCCGACGGCCAAACCGCTAAAAAACCACCGCCTAGCGTCTAGCCGTGCAGAAGCATCGAGTGAAAATAACCTCGGTTTTGAAGTGCTCATTCCCACTCTCCCGGATCCGCGCACGCCAGTCCAACCAGACCAGACCAGACTGCGAGGCAATTAAAGACTGGCACGCCCCCTTTTGCCCAACGCAGAACAAACAAGCCCAATTGATGCTCTCCCAACGTGGATTTCGACTCCAAGACCCGCGGCGTCTGCAGAGTCTGTTGCAGCTGTTGAGCCGGGCCAATCACAACATTGTTGGGTCAGACACAGCATCGCGAACTGGACCGGACACAAGGTCAACAAGATCGACTTCGGTCAAACGGCAAGGCCAGCAATCGCCGACGCTGCTAACAGCGACTCTGGGCAGGTGTCAACCAGAACCAGGGGCAACCGCCGGTGCAGCGCTCTCAGCGCCGTCGGGGCCGCGGCAAACGGTACATGTACAGAGCGCTGCTGCTGCCACAGCCTCGCCCTCCGTCGCTGCTATCTCTGCCTCGCCATCTGCGAGGTTCCCTACTAGGATTATGGCTATGGGTCTGCAAGCCCCGCCCCCTCTTTTTCCATCCCACCGAATCACCTCATCCATTGTCTCGTCACAACGAACTGCGCAAATTGCTCGTCACCTGTCGGGCTCTGCTACCCAATCTCTCTCCTCTACACCTTCCTCATCGTCATCACCATCCTCTGCCTCATTCACGTCACCCAAAATGGCTTCCGAAGTCAGCTACGCCGTTCGCAAGAATGGTGCCCTCAACTCCCCGGAATTCAAGCTCTACATCGAGCAGCAGGTTCACCAGAAGGGGGCCAAAGTCAGCAGCAAGGTCATCTCCCCCTTCCACGATATTCCCCTGTATGCCGACAAGGAGAAAGGCATTCTCAACATGATTGTTGAGATTCCCCGATGGACCAATGCCAAGCTTGAGGTATGTATGAGTCACTTTTTACTTGTGTGTTTGTTTTGAAGCTCTGTTTGCTTGACAGAGAAGTTGGCAACGGCCCCGATTTTTCCTGCACGCAAATAACATTGATGGCCATTGCGCCTCCGCTCAAAACGAAGGGGAAGAAACAGTCTTGCTAACCATCACTCGTCTCAACCAGATCTCCAAGGGACAGGAGCTCAACCCAATCGTGCAGGACAAGGACAAGACAGGCGGCCTTCGATTTGTCCGCAACTGTTTCCCCCACAGGGGCTATCTGTGGAACTACGGTGCCTTCCCCCAAGTAAGTTACATTGCATTGGCCAGCATATTGTCTTGTTATGACTTTGGTAACTGACCCTCTTCCTCAGACATGGGAGGACCCCGCGCATGAAGACCAACACACCGCGGCCTATGGTGACAACGACCCTCTTGACGTTTGCGAGATCGGCGAGCAAGTTGGTTATACCGGACAGGTCAAGCAGGTCAAGGTTCTCGGTATCATGGCCCTTCTCGACGAAGGCGAGACGGACTGGAAAGTTATTGTCATCGACGTCAATGACCCCCTGGCTCCTGAACTCAACACCGCCGAAGATATCGAGTCCAAGCTGCCCGGTCTTCTGCGTGCCACTAACGAATGGTTCCGCATCTACAAGATCCCTCACGGCAAACCTGAGAACCAGTTCGCTTTCACTGGCGAGACCAAGAACAAAGAGTACTGTCCATCCTGCACGATCAAGGCTACTAGTTGCATGCTAACATAATGTTGAAGATTTGCCAATGATATTATTAAGGAGTGCCACAAGGCCTGGAGCCGCCTCCTCGACGGCAAGACGGAACCCCGACAAGGCCAGAGAGAGAAGGCCGCCGATAAGATCAAGATGTAAGACACCACAAAAGCGTATTTTTCGTAGCCATTGTACTGACACGTGTTCCAGCACCAACACTACACTTGTGGGCAAGGGTGACTACAGGGCTACGCCTCCCGAAGTGAAGCCTCACGAGGAGCTCCCCCCTGCCGCCGTCGATCCCACCTCTGAGAAATGGTACTTCATCAGCGGTAACTCAGCTTAAACATACAGCATGCGTGGGGGGGCGCAGAATAATTTATGCGTATCATGAATATAACAAAGAGTAGTCAGGCTGCATAGCAACCCCCTATAAAGAGTATACAAAAAGTCTTCTGCTTTTAGCAAATCTATTCATTGTACACGCGTAGACCTGCGATTTGGGCAGCATCTCGGTAGTCCCCATTGTAACACAAAAACGCCGCAAATGCAGACAGCAGGCTAGTATTATAACACATGTTTAATCCGTTAAGTCGGCTGCCTTTTGCAGCTGGCGAGAGTGCCGGTTCACTTCTTCAACAAGTCCCTTGATGTTCATCTTTCCGCAGTCGAAGTTGAGCTCCTTGCCGTCCTCTGCAGATTGTCAGCGTTTTCGTTCGCCCAAAATCACACATCAACAGGCCACATACTGAACTTGACTCTTACCGAGCTTGCCTCGGTCGAATTTCGAGGAAGAAGAGTTGTAGATATCGACGTGCCGTTGGCACGGGCATTAGGAGGCAGAAACGTGAGGAACAGTCGGGCGGGTTTTGCGCATGCCGAAAACGGGTTGAACTTGGCCGAAATCTCGGTCACGAATTTCGTAATCATCTCGAGGACGGGGGGCACCGCGCGGAGCGACCGGACCAGGCGGGAGGAAAGAAATGGCGATTGAGGCTCAATTGGCGCCTTGATCCCATCCCAGAAGTGTGAACCTGTCGGCTGGTTCGTCGGGCGAGTTGAGTGCGCTGCGGCTCCACGTCACGTGGTAACTGGACGTTTTTGCTCTGCGCCAAAAAAAAAAGCTTATCGAGGTCCCGCAGCGACATGGAATAAAAGTTGCTCGCTTGGCTTCTTCTTTTCTTTCTTCTTTTCTCCTCAAGCATCGCCCTCTGGGAAACGCCGCGCTTCCATGCTGACAAACGGAGATTTTCCCCTACAATCTACATCTGTAGATTTGGAGGGGGAGAAAAATCTCAAATTTCTGCCACCCCCTGTGGAATGGCAGAAAGATACTTTGCATGTGAGAAATTCGGAGAAGCCTCTACACTGAAAACTTGGAAACTTGTTTTGCCGCGGTCGCTCTTTTTAACGAGAAGGACGGGCCTGCCCGTGAGGGCTCGGCGTCAATCGACGTCCGCAGTTGGCATCAGAAATATCAGGGTCGCCAGAGCCCTCTTTTGGGGGGGTTTTTTGGTCGTCTCCTCTGGGAAGCTGCTGCGCAGATTGTGTGTTGACACTTGAGTGCGATGCGTGGCGTGGCGAAAAGCCATGATTCGATTCCGATTATTCTTCCTGGAGGGCGATGCTTCACCTTTTTTTTCATCTAGGTATGTTGCGCCTTTGCAGTGGCAGGATGATGCTAACTTTGGTGCCTGGGCTTGGTCTGGGCTGGTGGTGACGGGGTTGAGGGAGGAGTTGATGAATCATTGGCATGGTTTTTGAGTTTGGGCTGGGCTTGGATAGCTTGGTAGTTGAATGGGAAATTTTGATGCCTTGATATTGTGTCTGATGTTTTGGTATCGTGTGCCGTTTTGTTCTTCACTTTTACGTGATGCGTCTATGAGCTGAAGGGATGGCGCCTGTGCGAAATTAGTTCCCAGTTTGGTACTCCGTACATACATCTTTGGCATTATGCCATTCTCGGAAAATGGTATCAATGAATATCGAATGTAACAATTTAAATCTCAATCTCGGATATTATGTTTCCCAAGTTGCTAGTCCTGAAATGCCAGACGTCGCGATGCTGAAGCTCGAAAACCAATGCGCCAATCAGTCCAAACGTACCACGTCACAGCCCCACATGTGCAGTTCCCGAAAGCTGCCATGGTGTCTCGAGACTATAAACCAGTCCAGTCTAGGTGGCAGTAATTCTAGTCCTGCAACCCCCAAATATACGCAGAAGAGGACGTGTTCCCTCCAAGGCCCCGACAATGCCCCTAGCAGCTTTGCAAGAGCGGTTTACCGCTCTGCAGGAGACCACAACCCAGCTAAGGGAGTTGATCGACCGGCTCGCCCATCTCGATTTCCAACCCGGCTCCGTGCCCCAAGGGACGGACGAAGAAAGCAGCATAAGCGGCGAGTTGAGCGCAGAAATCAGTCTATTGCTACGAAGTGGCCTGGAAGAGCAAGAACTCCTCCGGGAAGAAGTCAAGTTCGTCCGGCCGGATGGTGACGACAAGACGATATTAAGGGATGGTGTTGAACGGCTTGGGGCCGAACTAGTCAAGTAATTTTTACCCTTTTACTCTCTCTCCCTCTCTTTCTCCGTGCTGACCGAACAGCTGCCGAGGCGACTTTCGAAAAGCACGACTCGCAGCGCGAGAAGCCCTGGCCAAGGCGCAAAAACTAGAACGCCAACTCCTCGTCCAGTCCTACTCCCTGCCCGTCTCCGAGCCAGATATCCCCCAGCCCGAAGCCGAGGAAGCACCCGCGCCTGCGCCCGTGCCCCGGCCCCAACGATACGTCCAACAGCACCACCAACACTCCAATCTTAGTCAAGACGAACGGCGAACCGTCGGCGCGAGCAGCAACGTCACCAATGCGCTTCGCCGCACGCACGACCTCATCGCTGCAGAGCTCTTCCGCAGCGAGTATGCACACCAGACTCTTACCGAGTCTTCTGCTACGCTGAAAAAGCTCGATGAATCATATACCACCATGGGTAGCATGCTTGCCAGCTCAAAGGACTTGCTGGGGACTTTGCTACGGTCACAGAAGAGCGATACATGGTATTTGCAGACGGCCATGTATATGCTGATGGTGACGGGGGCGTGGTTGTTATTCAGGCGGCTTTTGTACGGGCCCATGTGGTATTTGGTTTGGTTGCCGCTGCGGATAGTGTTTGCAGTAGGGTCCAAAACGGGCAGTGCTATGATGCCGCGGGGGGCTGGAGAGTCCGGGAAAGTCGGGGGCGTGGGAGAGAATGCAAAGGTCTCCGTAGAAGGTCTGCCTAGAGAGGATTTGCCAACGGCGCAGGTGAGAGAGAAGAGGGATGCGGGTGGCGGTGGGGATTCTATGATTGAAAGGGTTGCTCAGGCTGTGGAGGAGGCTGATCGGTTGGGGAATCTGGCCGAGGACGAAAATGAGAATCCGGAAGATCAGCCGAGAAATCCTTTGAAGAGGGTGTGGGAGCCGGAGCCTGACACACAACGCGACGAATTGTAAGGTGCTGGTTATACAAGGCATATATTATAAAAGAAAAATTCGACATCTTCCCCATACTCCTCGTTCTGTTGAAGATGGAAGCTCCTAAACTTTTGCGCTCCTTCCGTGGTCTAAATTCTCAATGCGCCTCATAATCGTTGAAATATGTATATATCCCTTGCCACCAAGTATACCACAGCCAAGACAATCAGGGTCGATCAGGCGCAACACGAGCAATATCACTGATCCACGGGATACCCAGCTTCTTCATCTCCACCGCCAACTGGAACAAATAATCCAGACTGTGTATTAGAAAAAAAAGTCAGCCCTTGCTTTTGTATCTTCATCCTTCATTTTTGGTCTTGGTTTTCCTCCTCACTGCACAAACATATCGGGAAATTTGCGAGGTCAAAAAAAAGAAGCAAGAAAAAACTCACCTCTCACACATAGTTTTTGCCTTGTGCACATTATCCCCCCATACATAAACCCCATGCCTCCTGACGAGCACGGCATACGTATCCGGATACCTGTCCATAGCCTCCTCCAGGTACTCAGTCAGGTCCTCCTCATGCGGGGTGTTCTCAATGACAGGAATCCTCAGTGTGTCATGGTAGCCCAGGTTGCCCTGCTTGGTGGTGCCCCTGGCAAAGCCCTTGATCTGCTCGATGTTGTTGATCTCAAAGACCTTGTCGAGGCCGGGGCCCTGGGTCTCGAGGAGCAGAGTGACGAGGACAGCCCACTGCGAGTGCGTATGGATGCAACAGCCGGCGTTGCGACGCGTGAAGGCGGCCAGGAAGAGGGGCGTGCACTGCGACGGCTTGTAGCACGGCGGCGAACGGAGGTAGCTGCGCTGTTTGAGGGTCGGCTCCTGGGCGGAGAGGGAGAGCACGTATATGTCTGTGTTTTTCATGAGTTCCTTCTGGACGCCCGAGGGCGCGATGTAGACGAGGTCTCTGGTTTGGCCCTCATTGTGAGTATGACGTGACTAGCTGTATGGGCGATGAGGAGGCGGCGTGGTGGTCTGGTACGTACTCATCGCGGATTGAGCATCCTCCTCCAGTGCCCGTCACCCATCCCAGGGTCCAGAACTTGGCGCACAGCGAGGGGATGAGGTTGGCGGGATGCTCTGGGTTGTCGGAGGTGATGAGCTGGTCGGCGGCGTCGTTGTCAAGACGGGCCTTCTTGTCGTCGTGCAGCGTTGCCATATTGACCGTTTCGGCGAGGGGGGAAATCCGTTCAGATATAATCTCGGTACAGGGCCCCCCTGGGTCAGCAGTTCATCACAATTGGCGAGTTTCCTGGAGGCTGTGATGTTTGAGGAATTGGGCAAACGGTGAAGTACGGGTGGGGCTGGCTGACTCTGCTCCTGCCTTCATGAACGAACGGGGTGGCATGTACTACTACGGAGCAAGATTATTCTTTTTCTTATTTGATTCTTCTTATTACTCTGCACATGTACCGGTAGAAACGTGGGCAATGGATACAAGCCTGCGGTTGGACCATGGCTCCATGGGTTTCAGCGGAATCTACTCCGTACTTTGAATCAGCTTCTAAAAGTAGTCCGTAGATGCTCGTGGTTGTCTTCGCAGTGCGGGTTGGCCAAGGATGGCTGGCGGGCTTGACCGTCACAGCCCGCCCCTCCAATGTTGTCAAGGCTTGGTGTCAGGACTCGGGACAGTCAGTCGAGCGTCGCATTTTAGTAGTAGTAGTCGGTAAAATTGATAAATTTTATCTCAAGTTCATCACGCGACATGCCTCATTTCCAGGACAGGGAGCTGACAAGCAATTGTCTCGAATTTTCCGCAGTCGGCAGTTCAAGCTGTCGCGGCGCCCGGCCCGTTTGTACGATTGCCTTTTTGCTAGGGGTACAAAAAAGTAAGGACTTTGTCTTTTATTAATATTGCTCCTTTGAAGTACGGAGTGAGGAGTTGAGGCGGTGGCCATGCTCAGCCACGACATCTGGACGCGCTACAAGCGCGACGGTTGAACCTTCCATGGTGAGCACACAAGCTTTCGATGTTACCTAATACCCGTCAGCCCCTTGCTTGATATTACCCAGAGAGCATCTTGAGCAAGCGGTCCGCAGATCTTGGGCAACTGACCTCCAAAGAAACACGAGCAAAGGCCCAATCTCGTATTTTCGACGACACAATCGTTTTCAGTGCTTCATGCTCGATATGCTGTGTGCCACATGTATCGACTCTCCCGCCTTTAAACCCGAAATCAACAGACTAGGCCAATACTGCATGGATCCATTGACAGGCCTGTTCATTGCGCCCACGTCACATCTTGCGTCCCATCGTCCCCATCCGCATTGGTGATCTGGGACAAGCGCTCGGTTCCCGGACATGAAAGAGCTGAAGGTTGGCCAAGGAAAAAAGAGACGAGGTCACGAGCATGCCAGGTGCCGCAATGTTCAGCGCACAACCCCGTCAACGACTCAACGTCCATGTCAACATGCTCCCTCTCCTACGGAGTGCGCAGTAGTCGTATGACCGAGTGCTCTCTGAGGACATCTGGAGATTGCTCACGCTTCGGAATGGGCCTGGCGCTGTTCCCGGGGAGATGAATCACATACAAGCCAGGCAATGTTTTCGGCGCCGGAGTGGCAACCAGAATTCCTACTCCGTACTCCGTACTGAATCACTGCAATGTCAAGTCTTGTCTCGGAGTGAGACGACAATCGGCCGACTCCACAGGACGAGACCATGAACTTGGCAACCAGACAAAGCCGTCCGCCACTGAGTGTGGAGGAAGCTGCTGCTACCTGCCATGAGGCCAGGAGGCCTGGTGGTGGGACGTGATGCGCGTTGACAGCTCAATTTCAATCCGAGTCCATCATGCGGCCATGCCGTCTCGCTGAGCGCAATCATACTCCAGGGAAGGGAAATGGAGCTGTATGTACGAAGAGTTACAGAGCACTACCGTATACAGACCACCTAGTAGTACTCCGTACATGAAGATAAAACAGCAGCGCCAGATTTCACACAATGCCAATTATTCAAGACGGTTCCAAGGTCGGCTCATGAGGCTGCTCCGGCCAGACGTATTTCGTACATTGTAGGGAACAGGGGCGTCTGTCTGTGTGGCATCGTGTAATTAACAATGCACCGCTTGCAAGACTCGGCAGGAAAACTTGAAATAGGACGGCGTGTTGTACTACAGTTACGACGTGCTGTACTCCGTACAACGGGCATGGTATCACTCTGCAGATCCCCCAGGCGCCAATGGACTCATTTCACGGCCAATTGGGACCTTGTTGCTTGTTTATGCGGATAAATGCGCCAGCCCTCGGCCCTCGACATGTATACAGTACCTGGCCCTCCAGGACCTCCAGGACCACCGCAGGCACTAGCAACGGCCGACACGAGAAACGACCGGGGTTGAGGTGCTCGAGTGGCAGGGGCCACATTGCACATTGGCCAGTGGCGCAAACGGACGGCAGACGGCGGGCAGCCCTCTTGCCTTGGCTGGTGGCAACGGGCAACTGGCAAAACTGGGCCCATGTCGTCCATGTCCCAACAATAGCACGAGCCGTGTGGTCGCCCCAGATACCCCTGTCGGAAAAGTTCCTGTCGGCACCAATTGACCCCTTGCTGCCGCCCAGGCCGCCCTTAGCTGTGCTGGTGCCAGGGCGCGAGGCGAGACCGCCAGCACCATAATACGTGGACACAAACAAAACAGTGGCATGGGCTACTCCATGTCTGTACCCCATACGGAGGACGTGCCGCACCAGCTGCCCGTCACCCCTGGTAAATAAAGGACCTCGCTTTCCCCCGTGACTCAATCGAGACCTGCCCCTTGCCCTTCGATCTCTTTCTCTCACACGCGTGTCCTCCATTTATACATAAGTCTCTCGCTTCGGTCAATCACTCTTTCTGCTGCTTCGCCTTTCAGTACTCCAGCACAGCCTTAATACCGTCCAAGTTTCTACACTTTCGAGTCCAATCGTCAAGATGCGTTTCACCACCTTCCTCGTTTCTGGCGCCCTGGCTGCCGTTGCTGTCGCTCAGTCTAGCACCCCTTCTGCCACCCCTCCTGCCACCACTTCTGCCAGTGCCCCTGAATCACCTGCCGACAGGTGTCTGAAGGCCTGCGCGGCCAGTGATGTCAACTGCAAGGCTCACTGCATCACTGTAAGTCGACTTTTCAATCGTCTTTTCTTTACTAGTTGGTCGTGCGCAGGCCACTTGGTGTTTGCGTGAATCTATCTCGCCACTGTGCTAGCCCTAGCCAATGGATTGTCGCTCGCCCATCTTCTAGACCATACGCTGACGGAGCAATTGCCACAGGTTCCTTCTCCTAACGAGCAGAACATCGAAAACACCAACAAGTGTGTTGCGGCCTGCCCCAAGGGTGACGGCAGCCCCGAACAGAGCCAAAAGTACAGTGATTGCTCTCAGAAGTGCATCACTGATAACTACTACGCCTCCAGCGAGGGAACTCCCAACCCTACTGGAAGTGCCGGTAACAACGGCAACAACGGTAATAATGGTAGCAACGGCAGTTCTGCATCTGGCTCCGACGCCGCGCCCACTGCCACTGGCACTGGCGCTGGTGCTTCTCCTTCCGGCACTGCCTCTGGCACTGGTTCTTCTGGCTCCCAGACCACTGGCTCGGGATCCGCGTCGGGCACCCAGACTGGCACCGGAGCTTCTGCTACCAAGACTGGCGCCGCTGCCGGCCTCACTCTCGGCTCGTCTGGTGCCTTTGTCGGCGCCCTTGCCGCCCTTCTTGCTCTGTAAATCCCAATTTTGATGTACATCTTTTGGTTGTCTGAGATTGGTTGGAATACGATATTAATGCGGATGTAATGGGAGCACCTGTATTTGTATTGTATGTAGTGTGCGTGGTGAATCAAGGGGAGGGGGACGTTAATACCCATAATTTGGATGTGGTTCAAAATGAAACAATAATTTGGTCCATGATAATCGGTTCTGCTGCGAGCTAAATCTTATGTTTGTGCGACTTGGCTATGACGTGCATTGGGCCTAGTGACATGGGCGATGTGCAATATCGCCAGATTACGTACATGGCGCTGCTTCCTACGACTATGGCTCGCAACACAGTCCTTTGTTCTCTCGTGCTGAGGACAGACTCGGCAAGACCTGCGTCGACGGACGATTCAGCTTACACTTGGCGCGACTCAACCCATTGCCTGATTAGCTGCTGCGCGGGCCGATGTAGATACTAGTACTCGTAGTGTTGGTGTTTTTGTCATGAATTATACGTCCCTGGACACAAGTTGAATTTTACACCATCATTCACCCTTGCTGTGTACTGGTGCAATCCTACTTACTAGACCTTTGTATTCTGTAGTCTCATTCCGTATGCCACTATGCTTTTTGGGCTGTGTTGGCATGATATTACGTGATTTGTCTACTTGGTCGCTGACTGGTGGCTCACACATAATGCCAGTATACTTGACAGTATTGTAAGCACCAAGCACGATGTGCACTTGTCCATCATGCATGGAGTAACCCTTGCTTGTACGATTAGCTACTCCGTAGATGCTCACCTAAAGTACTCAAATAAGTGGGTAGGCCAACCTCCCAGATGTTAAGATACTGACATCACCACGACAAAGCTACCCTACAGACCGGCCGAACCTTCCCTCTGGGGCGCAAGGAATAGTTATTACCATTGATGTCATGGCACTCGGTAGCACCAAGGCATGGGACGATCTTCTGGGCTATAATGGGAATAGGCTCTGTTCCTAGCTGCGCCATCGGTATCTTCATATAGCTTAGTTTGAGGGCGCAATTTTGAGAGAGCACCGGAGTGCGGCCAAGTACTCACATTGCAGGTCCCTCGATACTTGGCGCGAGGACAGGGCTCCAAACAAGCAAATCGTTCCTTGCTGTGGCTACCTAAGTACCCTGTGTGCTGTCAGAGGCATGCTAGGAGCAAGAGCCAGGAGTGTGTCGAGGTATCATTCAAGAGGTGCTACAAACTTGCCTCTACGTGTCCTCTCAACTCTCACATGTTGACAAGCTGTCTTGGAGACCGCAAGTCCAGCCAGGGTCCTTGGCCGCATTTGCCAAAGTCCCTCGCACCACGTGAGGGGGTGCCCAAGAACGGATAGCAGTGCAGGCGACTTGTCCCTTTGTTAGGTCTGCCACGATTACACATGTATCCAGGTGCTGCATTGTTGCCGTGTTGTAAGGGTAATTACTAGTGCAGTCGAGTTTCCTTTTAGCCACTAGGCCCTTTACATGGGTCACAGGGCGACCTGCGCACGAAGACCGGCGAAAGCAAGTCTACAAATTGAGTTTTGGGAACACCATGTGGGTGCTAGTCATATTTTGGGACTGTGACATTTGACTAGTGGCGGGCTTCTTTGAGACGTTAGGACGACGAGCTTCAAAGAGCCTGCAAAAGCCTGCGACGCATAACTCTTGGTCGTGAGGTCCGGTTGGTTTCTCGCAACTTGAGCTGTGAGTGGCCGGTTGCTTAGTCAATCAGCGTGAGCATTGGAACCCTGCATGCCAGAGCTTTTTATTTTTTTATTTTTCTATTTATTTTCAGACACCTCTATTCTGCAGCATGCTTCAACTCGAATGCCTTGCTATTCGGGAGGCAGGGGAAATGCGCTATTCGGATGGCATCAGCCCAAGCAGGTATTTTGCTGCCCCAAGAGCAAAACTTTGGCCATGGCGGTCTCGGTCGCCTGGGCAGTTGGTGCAACTTGGCTATTGCATGACCGAGCACCATAACAAGGAAAATGTCCCGAAATGTCGGTCTCATAAGCTGGGATAGTCTCGAGAAGAGTAGATGGCGATCACGACTGCTTTCCGCAATTACATCTTACCCACGTAATAAATGCAGAATGGCTCATGTCATGGTTCATCTTGTGGAAGAATAGAAGCGAAGAAGAACCATAAAGACTGAGATATGTCCCTATCATTCAGTCCTACGCTTCCCTGGCCAGAATCTCTTCTTCTTCAATCCCACTTGGAAATTGAGTGGCCATAGCACAGGATTGAAAACCAATACGCAAAAGAAAAGGTCTTGTACCGAAAAAATAACAACAAGGAAAATGAAGCCGAGTCTCGCCTTTCGCGCTGTTTATTTCGCCGGCACAGCCTGTCTACCTTAAGTAGGTATTTACTTTGGTAGGTAGGTCGGTAGTTGATTAAATTGATACTTAAATTATGACTTGTGGGTTAGAGTTTGAGTGAGAGCTTCAAACTGCACGCAAACTACGGAGACGTGGAGGCGTGATTAGTCATGCTTAGCTGCGTCGTGCCTGCCAAGCTAGTGTCTGGCCGCCCCCCCCCGCATTGCGCATGTGCGCCGCCGACTTGGACTTTGCCCACTCTAGCGCTGCTCCAAAAAAGTTTGGGGCTCATTGTCCCCTGCCAGGCTCGAGCAGCTTCTACCAGTCGACGTGTCCTTAACCACCCTAGGCCCTGCCAGCTCCAACTTTGCTGTCCTTAAGTAAACCTCTTCACGAACCACTTGATCTTCACTCATCTCACCTCTCTTCCGATTCTTCAACTTCCTCTTGGAATCCTAAGCCACTCCTCGAGCCTTGGCATTGGCATCAATTGGCACTTTCTGGAGCTTGTCTTCCTGCCTTGCCTTTATTCTGAACTGACTTGCGCTGTGCGCTCTTGGTCCTAGTCTCTGCATTCCCCCGACCCGTTGGTCGATTTCTGTCGATACCATGAAGTTCAACGCTGCTGCTGTGGCTGTCTCTGCCGCCATCCTGGCTGGCACTGCTCACGCTGACAAGCCTGAGGAGTCTCCTGTTGTTCCTGAACTTCCCACCTTCACTGTAAGCAAAGAAAGAACAAAACTCCCTCCCCGGCTTTGCCCTTGAACGCATTCGCCTCGATTGCCATCAGATCAGGTGCAGCCCACCTCGGTGCTTGTAACCCATGTGGACACTTGTTCAACTGGCCAAGACCGGCCAGCTCATCCGAACATCTAGAAGCTAACTACCTGCTTTGCTAGCCTACCACCTTGAAAGCTCCCTTCCTCGAGCAGTTCACCGATGACTGGGAGAAGCGATGGAAGCCTTCTCATGCCAAGAAGGACATGAAGGGTTCTGCCAATGAGGAGGAGGAATGGGCCTTTGTCGGCGAGTGGGCTGTCGAGGAGCCTTACCAGTACAAGGGCATGGATGGCGATAAAGGCCTTGTTGTCAAGAATCCGGCTGCCCACCACGCCATCTCTGCCAAATTCCCCAAGAAGATTGACAACAAGGGTAAGACTCTTGTCGTTCAGTACGAGGTCAAGCTTCAAAAGGGCCTTGAATGTGGCGGCGCCTACATGAAGTTGCTCCGCGACAACAAGGCTCTTCATCAGGAGGAGTTTAGCAACACGACCCCCTACGTCATCATGTTTGGTCCCGATAAGTGTGGCCACACCAACAAGGTCCACTTCATCTTCAACCACAAGAACCCCAAGACTGGCGAGTACGAGGAGAAGCACCTGTCGTCTCCCCCTACCGCCAAGATCGTCAAGACTACCGAGCTGTACACTTTGATTGTGCACCCCAACAACACCTATGCTATCAAGCAGAATGGTGAGGAGGTCAAGTCTGGTTCTCTCCTCGAGGACTTCACTCCCGCCATCAACCCCCCCGCCGAGATCGACGACCCCAAGGACTCCAAACCCGACACCTGGGTTGACGAGGCACGTATCCCTGATCCTGAGGCTAAGAAGCCTGAGGACTGGGACGAGGACGCCCCCTTTGAGATTGTTGACGAGGAGGCCACCATTCCCGAGGACTGGCTTGAGAAGGAGCCCACCACCATCCCCGACCCTGAGGCCCAGAAACCCGAGGACTGGGATGACGAAGAGGACGGCGACTGGATCGCTCCCACTGTCCCTAACCCCAAGTGTGCCGATGTCTCTGGTTGTGGCCCTTGGACCAAACCCATGAAGAAGAACCCCGACTACAAGGGCAAGTGGACTGCCCCCTTCATTGACAATCCTGCCTACAAGGGGCCTTGGGCTCCTCGCAAGATCAAGAACCCTGCCTTCTTCGAGGACAAGACCCCCGCCAACTTTGAACCCATTGGCGCTGTAAGTAATCCCAAGCGGCATTCGATATATCAAAGAGAGTACTTGCTAAACTTGCCTTTAGATTGGCTTTGAGATCTGGACCATGCAACCCGATATCCTCTTCAACAACATCTACATTGGCCACTCCATTGAGGACGCCGAGAAGCTAGCTGCCGAGACTTTCAAACTCAAGCACCCCGTTGAGAAGGCTCTGGCTGAGGCTGACAAGCCCAAGGAGGAAGACAAGCCCAAGTCTCCCTCTGATCTCAAGTTCCTCGACGGCCCTGTCCACTACATCAAGGAGAAGCTCGATCTCTTCCTCACTATTGCCAAGAATGATCCTGTTGAGGCCATCAAGTTTGTTCCCGAGGTTGCTGGTGGTATTGGTGCCATTATCGTGACTCTTGCTGCCATTGTCGTTGGTCTCATTGGCCTTGGCGGATCCTCTCCCGCTGTCAAGGACACTGCAGCCGCTGCCAAGGACAAGGCCAAGGAGGCCAAGGACAAGGTTGCTCAGGCTACTGCTACTGGTGCCGAGAAGGCTAAGGGAGAGGCCAGCAAGCGAGCCACTCGCAGCCAGTCGTAAGCTGATTGCTAAGATGAGGGAAGAAAGGAGAGGGGATGAATGGAATGCGAAAGGGAAAGGGAAAGGGGATGAATGAATTCTGGACAAACACAAACCTGGAGCCCTGGCGTCTTGATGGACCGAGAATTTCAGAACAGTATGCGACAGATTTGGAGCAAGAAAAGAAAGGTTCAAAAGAAAGCTTTGCTAATTGCTATTTGCTGTTTTTTCTCCGAAATGCTTTGATTTTTAATTTAGTCGGCCTTGTCTCCCACGTTTTCACGAAACCTAGGAGCGATGACGGACTGTAGGACATGGCGAGCGTGTATTTAGATGGGGAGGTTTCCGGCCTTGGGCGGACCCTGCCATGTCTGCCATGTACAACAAATAGGCGACATGAATGTGATTAAATGTTTAAAAGCGCCTGTTGGGTTGCATGGATTGCTTGGCTTTGGAAAGTGAAACCTGGTAGTTTGGAAGAGCATGTTCGGAAAGCTTTCCGATGCCGATGATGGGCAGAGTGGAGTGCAGTAACTACTTGGTAGGAGGTTCAATACTTGGTGGCTCACGTATGTATGGTATTTTGCTGTTCGAGCATATATGGCAATGTCCACGTCGCAAGCAGTGCTCGGCCCGGGTGCGGCGGACTCCCTCCGGAGTAGTAGCAATTAACTTATTAGCTACCGCCTACCGCGTGTACTCTGTACGGAGTACTATTATTGCGCCCAACTCACAGCATATGTGTAGGTACATAGACCACGACAGGGCGGTACTCCGTATCCGGAGAGCAGAGACCACCATGGATGGGCGATTGATGATGTCCTGGCTCCGCAAGTCGGAGGTCGGGGGGAAAGGTCGGCAATGGCGGAATTGGGCGGCACGGGTGAATGGACCGGCCGTCTGTGTCCCACGATGAGTGTCGGACTGCATGCAATATGCAGTTCGAGTGGTTTGGCCATCCAATGCTTAGACGCCCTCTCAGCCTCGCGACGGGGCAAAGTGGACGGCGACGAGTCTGTTTCCCCCGAGGGCTGGGGTTGCTGGGATGGTTGGGATCGCTGGGATCGCGGGGGGTTGCTCTGGTGGCACCGTGCCACCTTGCAGACAGCTTTATTTACTAGTCTGGAACAGCCAAAACCGGTCCCTGGTGCCCTCGAGAACTTACTTCGTAACAGATACTCATATTACCGAGTAAGCAGTGCTTGGCTTGGTCGGGAGTGCGGAGCTCTGGTTCCTAGACTGACCAGTTGACGACTCAAACACCGTGCCACCCCCGGCATAAGAGCTCAAGGCCCCCCTCCCCACATCCGCGCGTAGCCGCTCTGTTAAGAAGGCGGCACCAGAACTGTCTCTCCGAGAAAGGAAGCCTGTGTGTGAAATTCCGTAACCACCACCGTACGTTGCCTCTTCCTTTTTCCCCCTTGCCCTCTTCTTCTCCCAGCCTGCTTGTCATCACCAGCAGTGCCTTGGATCCCCTCATAATTTCTACCTTCCCTCCCGGTGTCACCAACCATGCGGCGGCTCATCTCACGAAGCGTCTCTGCCAGCGCCACCCGGTCCCCGGTGACCTCAGCCGTACCCCGATCTGCCATCGCCACCTCCAAGATGGTTTCCAACGGCTCGTCTTCCTCGGCCGTGGCCGCGAGAAGAATACATGCGACTGCCCATCAGCTCAAGCCCACGGCTGCTCTGGCCTCTACGGCCACCAGCTATCCCAACACCCACGAGAAGATCCAGGCCGTCGCGGACACGCCGTACTTTATCGACAACAAGTTTGTCAACTCGACAACCGACAAGTTCATTGACCTGCCTGACCCGGCCACGAACAACCTCGTTACTCGCGTCCCCCAGATGACCGAGGAGGAGATGAAGGCTGCTGTGGCTAGCGCCGAGAAGGCCTTCAAGTCCTGGAAGAACACGACCGTCCTGGCTCGCCAGCAAATCATGTTCCGATTTGTACAGCTAATTCGCGAGAACTGGGACAGACTGGCTGCCAGCATCACCTTGGAGCAGGGCAAGACCTTTGCCGATGCCAAGGGTGATGTTTTGCGTGGTCTGCAAGTCGCTGAGGCGGCCATCGCCGCGCCAGAGCTGCTCAAGGGTGAGGTCCTGGAGGTGTCCAAGGATATGGAAACTCGCACTTATCGGGAGCCATTGGGCGTTGTGGCTGCCATTTGCCCCTTTAGTAAGTTCCGGCCAACAGAATTGGTTTTGCTTGGGTGTGTGGACCTGACAGCTGACCTGTCTTTGTAGACTTTCCTGCCATGATTCCTCTTTGGTGCATCCCCATCGCTACCATTACTGGAAACACAATCATCGTCAAGCCATCTGAGCGTGACCCCGGCGCTGCCATGATCCTCGCTGAGCTGGTCCAGAAGGCTGGCTTCCCCGAAGGTGTGGTCAACGTCATCCACGGCGCCCACAAGACTGTCGACTTCATCCTCGACGAGCCCGCCATCAAGGCCATTAGCTTTGTTGGAGGCAACAAGGCCGGAGAGTACATCTTCAGCCGCGGTTCCGCCAATGGCAAGCGTGTCCAGGCCAACCTGGGCGCCAAGAACCACGCTGCCGTCCTGCCTGACTGCAACAAGAACCACTTTATCAACAGCGTCGTCGGAGCCGCCTTTGGTGCCGCTGGCCAGCGCTGCATGGCCCTCAGCAGCCTAGTCATGGTCGGCGAGACCAAGGAGTGGCTCACTGACATTGCCGAGAGCGCCAAAAAGCTCAAAGTTGATGGAGGCTTTGAGGCCGGTGCTGACCTTGGCCCCGTCATTTCTCCCCACAGCAGAGAGCGCATCCTGAGCCTCATTGACAGCGCCGAGAAGGAGGGCGCCACGATCCTCCTTGACGGACGCAACTACAAGAACCCCAAGTATCCCAATGGCAACTTTATCGGTCCCACACTCATCACCAACGTCACCACTGACATGAAGTGTTACAAGGAGGAGATCTTTGGCCCGGTGCTGGTTTGCCTCAACGTCGACACCATTGACGACGCTATCGACTTGATCAACAAGAACGAGTACGGCAACGGCGTGGCCATCTTCACCCGCTCTGGCCCCACGGCCGAGACGTTCCGCCGAAACATTGAATCGGGCCAGGTTGGTATCAATGTGCCCATCCCTGTGCCGCTGCCCATGTTCTCCTTCACTGGTAACAAGAAGAGCATTGCGGGTGGCGGTGCCAGCACTTTCTATGGAAAGCCGGGTATCAACTTTTACACGCAGTTGAAGACTGTCACGGCGCTGTGGCAGAGCCAAGATGCTGTTGCTAAGAAGGCTTCTGTTCACATGCCTACTTTGCAATGAAGGGGCTGTGTGTGTGAGAGAGAAAGAGAAAGAGAGGCGCTGGAGGCTATGGGAAATTGAAGATGGACGTTGATTTTCTGTTCAAAAATTAGTTCTTACGGGTGCATGTGGTAGGAAATACGGCTTCTGGCCTGGCCTGAGCAAAACATGTCAAGAGAAAATAATAGGGTTCTACATATATTGTCCTCGACAGTGCTTGTGAATAGATGCAGTGTAAACTGAGGCCGCATAAGGCCTTGCCTACAACACGTTGGGTTGGCGTGATTTTTTGGAGGTGACGTGACATGGTTGCTTGAACTTGATGCTTGGGATCCCGGAGGCACATGAACGGATTGGGCATTTCTGCATTAACAAAAGAAAACATACAATACATACTGCTGCCATTGTGAGCAACCAGAAAGGTCATGGACGGCTCTTGGATGAGGGCACCGCTGGCCACCATGCATCCAACCCGGCCTGCCTCCAGCCGGGAATCATTCCCAAAATTGGAAACATGACATTGACTTTCTGTCTTGAATGCGCTTGATCTGAGGGGCTAGAGCGCGGGATTACATGGATGGGCAAGCCGTGCTGAATGACGTGTCTGGTGCTCGATATGCAGATGAGTTGTGACCGACACCTCGTCTGCAAGATGCGAGGACCGCAACACGGGTTGAAAGAGGCCGTCTATTATTAATATGTGGTTGCCATTATCGTCATTCCCTCCGTGTTGGTTCTGTATTTTTTATTTTTTATCTTTTGTTTCTCAACATTTTACACTTTACTTGGCTGTTGCAAAAAGGAAAAAAAACGCCAAAGTCACATGCAATCTACACACACGGCAGGAGGCGCAAACATGTCGTGGATCGCCGTCCCCAGCCGGCTCTACTATAAACTCAGACGCAACACACACGCGGCCCCGAAACCAGCAACCAGACCATCACCATCACCAGCAGCAGTGCAGCCTCGCCGGCCCCCAAACACACGACTATGCCACCCCCCGGCCATGAACCTCGCTCTCCTCCCCTACACGGTGTTTTTCGAAATCGTGTCGCACCTCTCTGCGCCCGAGGCCCTCGCGTCGCGCCGCATCTCGCGTGACGTGCGCTCGGCGCTCGTACGGCCCGACCTGAGCATCAGCCTCATCCTCCTGCACTTCCCGCGGTCGGTCGAGGGCCGCGCCCTCCGCGGGCACCTGCGCGCGGGCCGCCACGGGCCTCTCGAGGAGGAGGACTGGGCGGCCGTCTTTGCGACGCTGGCACGGCGATACCACCACCTGGGCAGCGCGACGCCCTGGAGGGTCGACAAGGTGCGTGTCGCGGGGGGCCCTGGGCTCAGGGGCGTCACGCCGTGGAACAGGTTCCTGAGGCTGGACGACAAGACGGCCGCCTTTGACTACTGGGACCCCGTGTGGACGTTTGCGCCGCGGCAGGGCGTCCTGGTGTATCCCGCCGCCGCCGCTGCTGGCGCCGCGACCGTCGTGTACAGGGCGAGGGACCTGGCGAGCGGCGACGAGGCCGAGGTGCCATTCGACGCGGGCGGCAAGGTCGTCCGGAGGGTGCGCCTGAGCCACGGCATCCTGGTGGTCGAGTGGTGCGAGGAGGAGCAGGGACGCGACGAGGCGGACGGCGTCGGGGCCGCCGCGCATCGCCACTTCGCCACGGCTTTTGACGTCGTCCCGGGCTCTTGCGGACGCGGCCGCCGGCGGCGGGTTCAGGTGTCCTTCCGGTCCGAGTGGAAGACGCACTGCCTGGGCCTGCCGCTCTCCCACCAGGACCGCTTCTTCTCGACGCACAACGCGACGCACTACGTCGTCTACATCTGGCAGCCGACGCGGTCGCCGTGGGGCGAGCACGCGCCCCTCGAGCGCCTCGTCGTCTGGGACATCTCCCGCCCGAGTCCCTACCGGCCGTCGCTCGATCCTGCCGGCGGGCTGGCACCCCCCTCCTCCTCCTCCCCCGGGCCGAGAATCATACGGCGCATCGCCAACGACGACCTGTCCGGCTGGGGCGTCCGACAGGCCGACACGCCCCGGCTGCGAGGCCTCGCCCTCGACCGGAACACCTGGGACGCCGACGCGCGCTCGGCCACGGGCCACGTCTTCCTCGTCGAGGAGGAGCACCGCTGGTGCGCGGGCCCGCACAGCAGCGCCACGCCTCCGCGGCAGCACCACCTGCGCACCACGGGGATACCGCTCGTGGGCGACGGGCCGAGGTGGGTAGACGACTGCGGCGGCCGGGGGACGTTCGCCGACCACGGCATGGAGTTTTGCCCCCGCAGCTGCCGGGCCAGCTGCGCCGACGACGGGGTGGACGGGGTGGACGCGGCGGAGGATTCTTCAGCGTGGCCTGGGAGGACGCCGTGCTGGCGCCACGACGACTTCCCGTACCTCACCGTTTCAGAGGCCCACGATGCGCTGGCGGGCGTGAGAATCACGGCCAGACACTGCTTCATGATGGAGACGCTGTCGGTGCACGTCCGGCCGCGGCTGTGCGTCGAGGGGGTCGCGAGGTATCGCAGCGGGGACCGGGCGCACGCCGCCCCGGATGACGACGAGGTGAGGTTCGAGGATGGTTTGTGGTCGCAGCTCATGGGCAAGGGGTGCATTGCTGGTGATGAGCGGTGGGTTGTGGGCGAGGATGAGGCCGGGGACGTGACCATTTTGATGTTTTGACAACCTCTTACCATGACTTATGATGATACCTGGATACACGAATATATGATGATATGAGGGGCCATGAATGCAATGTTTTGCATAAAACTATGAATAGCGTCGGTCGTGAGAGCTTCTTCTCCTTTCTTCTTGTGTGTTGGGTAGCGTGGGTCTGTAAAAATATGATAAACTATACGTGTGTATGAACCTAGATAACGCCTTGCCATGCCATACCCTGCTTTTCAACCCCCCCCCCGGGAAAATCATACATGGTCGTGCTAACATGAACGAATTCAGATGTGGCAAAGTTTTCCGCTTGTATATGAAATAGTGTAAAATTTACCCACCACTCCTTTTGTTGGGCATATCCTTAGCTTTTAAGTGCTGGGGGAATCTGCAAAAACCCACTGAAGTAGTCATCCAACCACTCGGCCGCCCTCTCGCCCGAATCGTCGTTGCTTGTGTCCCACCGCCCGACAGAGCCGACGTACCCATCTGGGCGGACGTTGACAATGGCTACCTCGCCTGGCTCCAGATTGCCGAGCCACTTGTTCGTGCACAGCGTGCCGCGGGTATCTTGCTCGGGAATGTTGTCGAGGTACAGCGTCCAGCGGCTATCTTGCAGCATGGCTGGGAGATCGTAGATTTCCATTTCCGCCTTGGGCATGGTTGCTGTTTCTTCGTTAGCGATCCCTAAAGGATGATGTATATATGCAGAGGCTAGTGTTGGGGAAATGAGAGACATACTGATTAATGCAAAAGTAAAGAGATGGCTGACTGCGGTATAGCGTTCCGGACGGATGTAAATGTCCTCTGCGGAGCCCTTTCTGGGTTGCTCAGCGTAGGATTTGCTCGCCGCAGCGGAAAGCTGGCTTACAAACGACGAATTCCCAGCAACGGCGTGGCAAAAGGTTGACAGGAAAGGTGCAGCCTGCTGGACATCCCACATGAGGAGGAAGATCCTGAATTGACCCAACATGGGGATGTCGAGCTGGACATCCACGGGGTTCGAGTCAATGTATCGGGTGACTTTCGCTGGAGGCAAGAGACATCCGGGCCGGGCATCACCAGTAGGAATGGCAAAGCTGTCTGTCTCGGTGCGGTTTATAGGGCTGCTGGAATATTCTGCACCGATTCCAGATATAAAGCGCACATTTGCCTTGAAGTTTTTGGCCAGGGCAACCGCATCGCCTCCAGCAATTTGGTTAGCGTGTTCGTAGTCAAAGTTGACCAGGTCGAGTGCTATCTTCCGTCTCTCCTCTTCATAACTTTCAAGCAAGACTGGCTTGGCAAGCCCACGGACGGCCAGGTTAAGCTTCCACGAAAGATTCCACGAGTCGTGCATGGACGTGTTCATACCCTGGGCGGCCTTGGGTGAGTGCGTGTGGCTGGCATCGCCGGCGAGGAACACCCTGGTGTTGGCGTCGGAGAATCGACTGGCTACACGCTGGCCAACCTGATATCGTCCAAACCATTCAATATACTTCCAATCGACGGAGAATGGAGCCATAATCTTTCTGGCTTGTTCCGTGACGAATTGCTGGCCGAGCTGGCGACGGTCCTCGGTGGCCCATGTCTTGAGCTCGATATAAAACCTTGTCATGTTTCTCTCACGGGGGATAATAAGAATAGAACCGTGCTCCTCTGAGTATACTAGTGTTTTTGACCAAATGTCAGGAAAATCTGTGATGAGTTCTCCATCCAAGACTCCCCAGATTGCGGCCTGGGACATTCCGATGGCTGCTACATCGGGAATGCTCTTGCGGACTTTGGAGTGCGCTCCGTCACCTACACTCTTGTCAGCGAAAGATCGCGCTCATGGGCAAATTTGGGAGGGGACATACATCCAACCAAGTATTGTGTAGTATAAGTCTTCTTGTCCTGGGTTACATTCGTGCGGCAATTTACTTGCAACTGGCCGGTCTTGGCAATATTCTCATAAGATTCAAAAGAGGCGTTTCTGCGCACCGTTTTGCCTCTCTTGGCTAGATCTTCAATGAATAGACTCTCTACGATGCCTTGGTGAACCAGTAAAATATACGGATCAATGACATCAATTACGGGTGGGTAATGAATTTCTCGGCCTAGTCTGTGCAGCGGCTGATCTTTCGTGGCTCTCCAGAATGAAATATCATAGACACGGACTCCTCGTTGGAGTAAAGGGTCGGCTAGTCGTAGCTGTCTGAAGGTCTCAATCGTCTTGGGTTGTAAACCGTCCGCCCTGTGCAGCAAAGATGTGAGTTTCTCCATCCATAAGTCATTGCCACTTTCAAATTACCAGCACGACGGGCCATGATATTTCTCTCCCTTACCTTCCTACTGGTGTTTGGTCGGCTCTATCATCAACCACTTCGGCGTGAATGCCGTATCTCGTCAGAGTCGCCGCCATCATCAGGCCGGCCGGGCCTGCACCAATAACACATACTTGACAATCCGACGGCGGCTCGGGGAAGTTTCGTAGCTGGGAGAGGTCGGCAATAGTGGCGTCTTCAGCATCCTCATCTACAGGCTCCATCTGCCGTTCCACCGCAGTTTCAACGTCCATATCGGTGGTTGGGGTCGCATCTGCTGAACGCTGGGGACTGGATAAAATTCCCGGTGCCATGCCTCTGCGGTTGCTTATATTGCGTCTGGCTTGGGAGTTAAAAGGTCCGATTTACAAGTGGAATTGCCCCCAGCTTTTGCTAATGCGACCGTGTCTAATGATCCAGGGGAGTTTTAAGTTTCGAAACGTAGAAGTGTTTGTGAGTCGTCGTCTAGCCGGCACGAGAGTCGCTATTTCTAAGCTGTCTGGAATGATAAAGAAAAGCAAGGTTTGTGAGTCCCCCCCCGCGGCAAGGCACTTGCTAGACTTTTGAGGATTTCAGCTCTCTATTAATACCACCCACGTACGAGATGTGATGTCAAAAGTGGGCGAATAACGATCAACAGTCCGAAACCCACAACTGTTGGGTGGGCCAACCAATACTGGGAAGCGGGAGTCGACTAGTTAACGTGTTACTCCGTTGAGCACGGGCAGATGGTTCCGGAGACAATACAGAGAATAGGTGGTACGATACTCGGTAGACTTGAATCGGTGATCTTGGCGGTCGTCCCAGGAGAAGGAAGAGAATTGCAATCAAGGATGGCAGTGACTGGGCGGTGCCGGAATAAAATATTAGTTACGAGCTTGTGGCAACGCCTGGCTTCCACCTTCCGCTCGACTAGAAGCTTGAATCACGGACTGTCGTCGGTGGCCATGCTTATGCCGTGTTCCTTGTGCCTCTGCCTCTGCCTCTTGCCCCGTAGTCCGTTCTCCGTACCAGTGCTCGGTACCAGTGCCATGGCTTCTCTGGCCGCCATCAAATAAGCTGGTCAGCGGCTCATCGGACAGGCCCGGCAAAAGTCGAGTCGTAGAAGGAAGGGCAGGAGCCTGAGGTCAGTCAAACAGCCAAAGCCCTAGTCGGGCACCAGAGACATCATGGGCCAGGGCGCTGAGGCTGAGGAGGAGGAGGAGCGGAGGCCACGGGCATCATCTGGCACCTGGTCTCAACGTTGCAGCAAAAGTGGCATGACTTGATGGCGTGCTGAGTGAGGTTTGGGAATTTGTGAAGCAAAAATGGGCTGATCTGGCGGACAAAGTCGGTGGGGCTCCCGCCGCTAGCGCCAGAGGGTTTGACTTGGTTCGACTTGGTCCATCTTGAGTGGTTGAATTGACTCATTGGTACGGAGTAGATGGCCAGATGGCCAGATTGGCAGCTGTGACGAGGCAAGTGCCAATCTGGTGCCACTTAATTACCTGCTCAATCTTGTGCCAGGCGTCTGCCAGGCGTCGACCGTCGCCAGTCCCGGCGACTTCCATGCGTGGCAGTCCCTAGGCCAGGTTGCTGCTTGCAGCGCACGCAATCAAGCCTGCAGTTCTTTGCAAATGTCCCGGTCCAGTCCGTAGTACTATGTACATACGGAGTCCATACATATTCCCTTCATCTGTGTCTTCTGGCTCATCCGCTCCTGCTCCATTTGGCAGAAGCCTGCACAAACGCCTCTCGTGATTGGTCCACCTCCAGATCGCAGCCATCGTTCGTGGATGAAAGTGGTGCCATCATGCACGTCTTGTTGAAGCACACTTCATTTGAGAAGTTTCTGTATTCCGGAGCATGTACGGAGTACATCTCGAGCCGTCGGCCTGGTTTCAGCCATGAGTCCCATGAGTCCCGGCCTTCCCCAACACTGCAACCGTCACACCGCGTCAACAGTGCCCTTTCTACATAACATCGATAGTAGTCGTATATGCACTCGAGGAGCTTGTACCATATGGATTCGACTTGACGTTTCCATTCTTGCCAGTAGTAGTCAAGTTGCAGGCGGCTTGTCCGGAGCCTGCAAGTTCAACTTCCATGTCAAATGTTCTTCCCGGGTGCTATCCCCATCCGCCGTGTCAAATTCTCATGTGCCTCTTGCATGCTCAAATGCTCAAGTGCCCCTAGTGTTGTCCCACCCCGCCATATCTCCCGGTGATCGATCTTCTAAACCCTATACTATCCTTTCGAATATTACATGTATGTACTACATCCCGGGTTCCCAGCGCTGTGAAATTTGCTCTGACCCCCAGCTAGCTAGATCATCATGCGACATGCTTCCTTCCAGCAAGCAACTAGAACGATTGGTCCACAAAAAGATCCCTGATGATACGACCAAGCTCTTTTGCTCTTGCAACGCATAGCGTATGTATGTACATACGCAGTAGTACGCATCTCTCGACATCGTTGTGTGCCATGGATCAGACTTTGCAATCGTACCAACCGGAAGCCAATCCATATTACCTGCGTTCGCCCGTTGATGGTAGGAATCAAAGCCCTGTCCTGTACTAAGCCGAACAATCGTCTCATGCAGACGCCGAGAACCGAGCTACGCAAAGCAGTCGTAAGGCTTGATGCTGTTATGCAACCGCAAGGGGTCCTTACCGGGACAAGGCGGATGAGAACTACTTGCATGACAGATCAGACCACCGTACCGCTTTACAGTTCAAATGGGTCATCCAATCGAAAACAATAGTGTCGGTGCACCGACCACAAATGTGATAATCTAGACGCATGGCCGATATGTCCGGGAAGGGCATTACCAATCGGCAACCCGATATTAGTCGTACAGAGAGTCAGCAGCTACTAGCCCTTCTGAGACGCGTGTAAATACATACATGTGTATGTGTGTGTGTGCGTGCGTGTGCGTGTGTGTTTACGGGTTAATAAACAAATAATATCACAAACCATCCACTCCGGCTATCGTAAGAGACTACATACATACACACAGATGCCTTCCCACATGAGGACCTATAGGCACGGAAGTATTCGAGGTACCGGTACATCAAGTTCCAAGAGCCTAATATCCTCAAGGCGTGTTCGCCGAGCTGTTACATCGTTCCGTCCGATATCGGCCTCATATATCCAGAACTTGCAGGAGCAAAATCACACATACATATAAATGTGGCCGATCATTTGGATCCGTTATTCCTCTGAAATCAGTACGGTGCTCTCGCTTGGTTCGGAATGCTGGCCATCAACGGGTTGATACAGAGCACCAACATCCTGCACCACTTGCCTCCCTGACCAGTTCTTCATGCTTCCCTGGGCCTTGGATCTCACACGGATGCCATGCCAGTCGGGCAGCGCTCGGAGCCATGACAGCATCGAGGCGGCCTCGGGCAGGACGACCGTTCCACTGCGTCCGGTGAGGACCTGTTTGACGACAGCCTCGGCAATAGAGTCGGGATGCAACATGGGAGCGACGAATGAGTTGCCCTGGTTAAAGCCTGCAAAAAGGGCGGTTTGAGTGTGTCCAGGGTGGACCGTAATAGTTCGAACCCTGGGAGCATTGTAGCGAAACTTGAGTTCTCCAGAGAGGCCCTCGTGGAAAGCCAAGGCGGCAGCCTTTGAAGCACCGTAGTCGACCATGTCGGGAAGACCAGCCCATGCAGCGATCGATGATACGGTGACAATTATGCCGTGATTTTGAGAAATCATGTTAGGCAAGAATGCCTTGGTGACCCAGTAGTGACATAGAGTGTTGACATCAAAGGTGAATCGGACATCTGCTGGCTCAGAGTCCATAATAGTCTTGCCTCTGGCGACGCCGGCGTTGTGGATAAGAACAGAAGGATGGCCGACCTCAGCTCGAATCCGGTCTGCCGCCGCAATGACGGCATCGGGCGATCTAAGGTCGCATTGATAGTAGTGTACCCTCGAATCTATTCGTATAACTAGTTAGCCCATGGACTCCTCTTTGGACAGAAAAACAGAAAACGCGGAGTACTGCCGGGGCAAACGCACTGGTCTTCATGGTCATGGGCTGAACATCGAGTACAACAACGGTGATGCCCTTCTCGGCAAAGTATCGCACCATGCTTGCGCCAATGCCAGCAGCACCGCCAGTAACAAGTACAATTTCCCTCGACCAGACATATTTGTCGTCGACCCAATTGTTGCGCAGTTTGTCTGAATACCAAGCACTCAGGCGTCGCAAGACGGCAAAGTAGAATAGAACTCTAAGGCGCCGGGCGGCCTTGGGGTGCAAGATGGCCCAGTCTTGGCCTTTTTTGGAGAATCTCGCAAGCAAGACGAGGGGGAGGAGAAGGGCTGGGTTCCCGGCGGTTCTGCGGAAGAGCTTGAGGACAACATCAAGGCAAAAGCCCTCGCGGGGTAGGAATCCCTGATGCATCGGCATGGTGTGAATGTGGGAATCTACGGTTTTGAGCACAGAACTGAGCCTCAAACAATATCAAGTTGAGTTGTATAGACGGCCGCGAATTCGGTTGGGCGTGAAAACGGGTTTCCTAGACGCAAAAGGGCTATTAGAGGAGACAAATGGCGAGAAGATGGACCTGGTATAAGATGAAAGTAGAAGAGTGCAGTCAAAGCCGGTATGAAATTAATATACTCGGGTTAAGTTGAACAACCGGCTGCCTCAAACGACCACAACTCCTGAGCCTCAACATGTCCAGCGCAAAGAGCTAGCTAGAGCCGAGGTCCTTGCCGTTTCTGGCGAGGGCGTGCGTGCGGGGAAGGAACCGTGGCAGCTGTCATAAGCTGGCGGCACTATGGAGTGTTATTATGGTGAAGCACCTGCGACTGCCGAGCTGGGGGCACGTGCATGCAAACTCTAGGATATTTGAAGACCAAGAGCTGAGACCTCTTTGACCTGCGCCTTTGTTTCCGGGGCATAGCCGAACGGACGCACACGGCCTCACAAGACAGCTTATAAGAGTGACGAAACACTCGAAATAAACTCAAAGTGACACTTTCAAACTCACCGTCATCTTCGACATCTGACAACTCTACCGGAAACGGGCGGCAAGCGACGGCAGGTTCTTACGGCACAAGGCCCCAGCTGTCGGGTCTTGGCCACGCGCCGCTTAAATGCCCTTCCACGGGCCCCAACGGTTGCCTCCGTCCGACATTTGAGCACTGGCTTGCGGAGCTCCAAGCTTCCAAGCTCCAGACCCACTTTGGCCATCTCCGACCAATGCTCAAAATGCAGTCACTCGGCCAAGGTTGATGGCTCCCTAACTTACATTGGCTTCACCTTCAACCACGGTTCTCCTTTTCTCTCACCACACAGCTATTCGAGGCGAAATAAAAAGAAAACAAAGCCATATGTTGTGACATTTGGCTCATTTCTGGAGCCCCATTTAATTGCATCGCACGCCCTCTTCCCCCTCTGCCGTCGTCAACTATCAGCAACAGCTCTGTGAGCTGGTACTCAGCATGGCAAGCACTCTAATGCGGGCGATTCGGCCCACGCCGACCCCGTGCAAACGTGGACTGCATCATGCGAGCCGTTTCCATTTGTCAAAATTTGTCTGCTTCCAGTTTACGCGTTCCTGGGGACGCAATGGCGCGTCGGAGTCTGGCGGTTGCCGAGGCTTTGCGAGCAATAATTCATCCAAGGGTTCGCCGGTCCTGGGAGATTGGCTGTGCGTCTCTGACGAAGTTGCCGACGCTGTGGCCAAGAATAAGCCTCTGGTAGCTCTGGAATCAACCATTTACACGCATGGCGCACTGTCAAAGGACCTTCCCTTGGAACATGAGGACCTTGTTCGGAGTCTTGGCGGTATACCAGCAATCATTGCCATAGTGGATGGGGTGCCGACCGTAGGTGTGTCGGGCAAGGAGATGATGCGCATCGTTGAGAGAGGAAATGCCGCCAAAGTTTCACGCCGGGATATTTCATATCTCGTCGGCATGGTGAGTGATGCACCATCATACGTGGTCGTGACCGTTTACTGACAGGTTGTGCAGGGTATTGCTGGTCGCAGAATGCATGGTGGAACGACCATCTCAGGGACCATGTTGCTCGCAAGACTAGCTGGTATCAGGGTCTTCGGTACCGGCGGCCTTGGTGGTGTTCACAGAGGGGGTCAAAATTCAATGGATATTTCTGCAGACCTCACCGAGTTAGGACGTACACGCGTGGCTGTCATTAGCAGCGGCTGCAAGGGGTTTCTGGATATTCCCCGAACATTGGAATACCTAGAGACACAGGGCTGTGCTGTTTCAACATTTGCCGACGGCCGAGAAGGAAAAATAGACTTCCCGGCTTTCTGGGCCAGAGACAGCGGCGCCAAGAGCCCGTCGGTCGTCAACACGGAGAAGGAAGCAGCATCCATGATACTGGCACAGGAACGGCTTGGAATCGAGTCAGGCCTCCTGTTTGCCAATCCAATTCCCGAGAAATTTGCCGTGCCCTCAGACGAAATGCACGCGGCCATCGAGCAGGCGGTGTCGGAAGCCAATGAGAAAGGCTTTACTGGGAGTGCCAACACGCCATATATCCTGCAAAGACTCCGGGAGTTGTGTGGGGAGAGGGTTGTTTCGGCAAACAAGAATTTGGCCACCGCAAATATTACACGAGCCACTAATATTTCTGTTGAGTTGTCGCGGTTGCTGGCGAACGAGCCTCGGCCGGCGACAAGTTCGTAAGTGGAATCGTGGTTGCAACGTGAAAGACGTTTAAGTCTAATTGTAGATAGCAAAAATGCATTCATGCCCCCACACAGCCCAGTCTTTCTTAAAGCGCAAGATGCAACCAACAGCAAGACTGACGTCCTCGTTGCTGGGGGCGTGGCTGTTGACCTAAGCTGTGATTTCACCGGTTCCAAATCTGGAGATGCCTCACCGCAGGCGCATACTTCTAATCCCGCCTCCATTACTCAGTCAATTGGTGGCGTTGGCCACAACGTAGCTTTGGCTGCGCATTTGGCGAGTAGCAAGACGAAGGTAGGCTTCTGTAGCATGGTCGCTGACGATATGTAAGTCCGGCCCTCATGCTGTCACTCCGAAATAATCAGTTCTGACCGCGTTGTATAGAGCTGGCTCAACTGTTATTTCTTCTCTACATCAATCTGGACTGGACACTGCACATGTCAAGATGCTTCAAAGCACAGAACACGCTGGCAGCAGAACCGCTCAATATGTCGCCATCAACGATGCAAACCGAAATCTTGTCATGGCAATGGCTGATATGGGCATTTTCACTCAATACTCTTTCCCCGAGGAATGGCGGTCAACAGTGAAGGTAACTTCACCGAGATGGCTGGTAGTTGACGGTAACTGGAGTGCCAGCAGCATTAGAGAATGGGTTAGCATAGGCAAAGACCACAACGCGAAAGTTGCATTCGAGCCAGTGTCCGTTGCCAAATCAAAGAGCCTATTCACAAACCAGCGCGGCATTCCCAAGCTTGACATCTTTCCCCATGCCAGCGTCGACATGGCGTCTCCAAACACGTATGAGCTAGCAGGCATGTACGAAGTCGCAAAAGAGAACGGCTACCTGGACTCCCAAGATTGGTTCAGGGTTATAGACGCTTTTGGAATGACGGGAGCCAGAGACCGCTTCGTAAGGCTCACATCCGCAGACTTGACGGACACGGGAGTGCCGGTGCAATGCGTCAATCTGCTGCCTTATATACCCACTTTACTGACAAAACTTGGGCCGAATGGCGTCTTATTGACAAGCATTCTCGGTCGAGATGACCCGCGTCTTCGGGATAGAGATGCAGAAGAGTACATACTGGCAAGGGCGTCACCGAACCACCCTACCGTGGGCGGAATTTACATGCGGCTATTCCCACCAGCAGAAAAAGTTGAGAGCATTGTATCAGTCAATGGTGCTGGAGATACGTTTTTGGGCGTTCTTGTTTCTGGATTGGCGCAGGGTGGGAGTGTTGAGAAGTTGATTGATGTGGCTCAGAAGGGAGCTGTAATGACATTGAAGTGTACGCAGTCTGTCAGTCCAAAATTAAGGACATTGGAGGATATACTCACGAAGACCGTTTCTTTTAGATGATTATTTAATTGGACAATAAAATCAACATTCAACTTTTTCCCATTTCTGGTGTTACTGTGTTGGGCTCACATCATGGATTGCTGTGGCCCAAGTTGCTTCCACAAAAATTTCCAACATGTATTACTGTTTATGTATAAAAATATAGTCTGAGGAGCAGTCATGAAATACTCCTAAAAGGCCCTCACTCCCCTCTTGTTTTGGAAGCATTCTCACACTCAGGGACGATGATACAATCAGCCTTGCGACTTTACCGAGCTCCTATTGGTGAATGGGTTTCTCGGCCCATAAATATGAGGGGTCCGTCTGCAAGGCTGACATTGGCATCCAAAAAAAAAATTCCACCACCTCGAAATCTTGCCAGCGCTGATAACCACCTTTTCGCCCGCCGCCCATTTATCATTGTAAAAATGGCGAACAAACTGGATAATTGGGATTTCGACCAAGAGAGTTCCGAAAGCGAGCTCTCTTCAGACGCTGAGACTGGTAATCCGCCCGATGCCAACAAAAGAGCTGGTATTTTCGAAAAGGACTCCGACGAGGAGGAGCTCGAGCGATTGGTTCTTGGAAACAAGGCTGGGTTTAAAGAAAACCTTTTCAAACATGGAATTCTTAACGAGGACGATGATGGTAATGGCGACATTGAAATGGGCGATACCGATACTGGCGGCCTAGAAGAAGTAGATGATGCCGACTTGTTCGTCCTGGATACCGGCGCAGGGAGGGCGTCAGTGCCGTTGGCAAATGCCCCAAAGGTCGAAGAGGGCGATAGACCGGCGTGGGAGGATAGCGATGACGACCGATTAGTTATTTCCTTGGCTGGTGCGAACAGGCTGCGGAAATTGCGAATGACTGAGGCGGATGATCTCGTCACTGGTTCGGAATACTCGAGGCGGCTACGCCAACAATTCCTGCGATTAAACCCTGCACCGGCCTGGGCCAAACAGAACGCCGGACGGCCGGCGTCCAAGAGACGGCGACGCTCATCAGCAGCGTCAAATTCGACCAGCGACTCTGACGGAGACTCAGACTCGGAGTCGTCCGCGCAGCCCTTGGAGGAGTTCCTGCGAGACGTCAGACAGCTAGCCGGACTGGGGGCCTCCAAGAAGCGCAGGCTGCGGCCAGAAGTTCTCGACATCCAGAGGACAAGAGACATTTCGGACAAGCACAGGGCTCCAGTCGAGTGTCTCTCCTTCCACCCCGAATACCCCGTCCTGCTGTCCGCCAGCAGAGCATCAATCTTATACCTGCACCACATCGCGCCCGATGCCCAGCCGACGC
The DNA here is from genome assembly GCF_013426205.1 of Metarhizium brunneum. NCBI lineage: Eukaryota > Fungi > Ascomycota > Sordariomycetes > Hypocreales > Clavicipitaceae > Metarhizium > Metarhizium brunneum. Next base: position 2,769,595 of record NC_089427.1, read on the forward strand.
CAAACCCGCAGCTCACATCTGTCCAGGTTAAGCAAGTGGACGTGCGAAGAGCGGAATTCCTGTACCCGCAAGGCGACAAGATCTTCTTTGGTGGCCGTAGAAGGTACTTTCACCAGTGGGACCTGCCGTCCGGTATTGTGCAGAAGACGACGCAAATCACCGGACATGGCTTGGAGCACAAGACCATGGAGAAGTTCAAGCTGAGCCCTTGCGGGCGATACATGGCCATTGTCGCATCGACAAAAAAGGGCGGTGGCGTGATCAATGTCCTCAGCGTAGCTTCCATGCAGTGGATTGCCGCCGCCAGACTATCCAGCCGACACGGTATTGCTGATTTCGCGTGGTGGAGTACCGGGGGCGGCATGACGATTCTCGGTCGAGACGGCCAAGTTGGCGAATACAACATGGAGTCGAGGACCTTTGTCGGTATATGGCACGACGACGGCTGCATCGGCGGCATCGTCATCAGTCTCGGTGGGCACGGCGGACCCCCAGCCCTCGGGGAGGACCGCTGGGTGGCCGTCGGGTCGAACAGCGGTATCGCGAATATTTACGACAGAAGCGTGCTGATAGCTTCGCAAGGGGACGACGAGCTCGTCGTCAAGGAACGGCCCACGCCGACCAGAACCTTTGAGCAGCTCATCACGCCCATCACCGTTTTGGCATTCTCGCCGGACGGCCAGCTGCTCGCGTTTGGTAGTCGGGAGAAGAAGGACGCCCTGAGGCTGGTGCACCTTCCTAGCTGCACTGTATATCGAAATTGGCCGACGGAGCAGACGCCGCTGGGTAGAATCACTTGTGTGGCGTTTGGGAGGGAGAGCGACGTGTTAGCTGTGGGTAATGACTCTGGGAAAATTAGATTATGGCACATTCGGAGTTAGGGCTGAATTGCATGAGGGCATTTGTATTTATGCGTCGTTGAGATATCTGGCTTCCCGGCCATCTATCACGTTTTCATGCCGTATCCTAAACTCGTCAAAAGGCCCGTTTGTCGTCCATGAGAATCGGTCTCCGTGCCGTCTTTCGCTGGCTGTCTATTTGCTAGCATCCCTTGTATGCGGCAGCATGCCCCCCTCATCTTGGGCCTGATTTGGCTGTGCCGCTTGCCCCTGAAGCAAGCAATACCTCCCGTTCTTTCGCAAAGTAGCTTCTTCCAAACTAGCCTAGACTGGATTTCGAGCACCTCTTCTTGGGTCAAGTTTTGTCCCTGCGCCTTCCATTGCTCTTCGTCTCTCACACAAGCTCCGCGTCCCCGTCCTGCACCAACGCCCTCGCGCTGGACCACCTCAGAATCAAGACATCACCCTCCTCCGCCGGCAGCGTGACGTCGGCATCCGTCCCGCTCCCGTGAACGTCGGCGCTCCTCAGCATGCGGATGAAGACGGCCGTGTCCAGATCCGGCGCATCAATCATGCTGATATTCCCCGCTGTGTCGTTCAAGTTCTGCAGCTGCTGTGGGAAACTGCCTAGAAAAGAAGACAGGTAGTGATTGTGCAGGAGGGCCTGGTGTCTCGTTGCGTAGGCCAGTTCCGTGGGGGATAGCCTGTCCCGGAGCTCTTGGGTAGAGAGGTAATGGAGGGTGTGCTTGTCAATCTATCATGTCGAAGGGTTAGCACGGCGTGTCCCTGACTGGTTCCAGGGAGGTGGCGAGTACCTTGGAGACTCGTACTCGCAGGTAACTTCTGACGAGGAATTTCCACCGCTCCAGCTCTGTTTGCAGTACAATGAGGGAAAAATTGGCCTTTGGGTCCATGTCGCCCGTCATGTCTTCGACCTTTTCAATCTGCGCCTTGATGCGGCCGTTGACTCGTTCGAAGAGCCCGTCGGACGGCCAGCTGCTCTCTCCCTCCGTGTTAGGGGAGTACGATATCCAGACCAGTGTATGGGGGAGGCGTTTGCGCGACACCTTTGCCGCTGTTGGACTTACTCTAACAGCTCGGGCGCTGAGCGCTCTGCTACCCATCGACGCGTCAGGGCTTGTAGATCGCGTGTGCCGGAGGGGATGGAGTCGGTGGCGGGGTCGACTTCACGCAGGATGTCGTCGATATCCATGGTTGCTATAAGACTTGGGAGAGTTTAAGGGACATGTGGTCTGGGGGGTTTCTTCTTTCTTTTCGTCTTCTTTTCCCTTTAGAAACGAGTCGAGGTTGATGTGGTGTAGTTGAGCAATGCCGCCTTTTTCGATGGTGGGGGTGAATTGGAGTTCGTGGCGCGTGGAGGGGCAGGCAGTGGACGGGTTTGGCGGCGGATTGGTGGATGCTGGTTGGAGCTCTAAGTGGCTGCATGTGGTCTTTAGGAGCTGGAGACGAGAGTATTTGGAGCGGAAAGATGGTTTATACATGCGTAGTTTTTACGCTGCTGTTTCGATTCTTGATGCGAATCCAACTTGCCTCTCTGGGTTGTCCAATTCGCCTGTGATTCGACCGTGCTGCCATGTGGGGGAAGAACCAACATTGAAATGGCCCATGCAAGTGGACAGGGACGGAGTAGCTGCAATTAATACCCCGGATTTGGCCCCTTCAAAGTCCGTTTGAGCCGAGGCTTACAACAGCTCAGCCTTGGATATAAACCCGTTTCGCATCTCACGCCTACCCATGGGGCCATGGCACTCTGACATGCCGTGCAGCAAAAGCACACTCATCCCGCCAATATAGGTGCAAAAGCCCAAGCCCAGGACCGCCAAAATGTCTGGAAGCGACGACGATGAGCGGGTTCCCTACGCTCAGTACCTCAGGTCCATCCTCGAGAAGGGCCTCCTCCTAGGCAGCCCGCCCGTTGTGACCACCAATCCAAACAGCCTTGAGGAGCAAGCAAAGAAGGTCATGTCCAAGAAGGGATGGGACTATATCAAAGGCGGCGCAGGAGAGAGCTCGACAATGGATGCCGATAGACTGGCGTTTCGGCAGTGGAAGATTGTGCCGAGGGTCTTGACGCCCACCACGCCCAGGGACTTGAGCACGACTCTGTTTGGAGAGAAATACGGTACGCCAACTGACCGGTTCGCCCGTTCTACGAATCCAGTGGTTCCAATTTCCGCCCTGTGAACAATTGTAGCCAGGCACAGCGCCACAGGCCATGCTGACCGACTTGCTACAGACACGCCCGTTCTCATGGCCCCCATAGGCGTTCAGTCGTGGTATCACGATGACAAAGAAGTCGGAACCGCAACCGCCTGCGCCAACCTCCGCGTCCCTTTTACCCTCAGCACGGCGGCCTCCACAAACATTGAGGAGCTCGTGGAGAAGGTGCCTCGGGGCCCCAAGTGGTTCCAGCTCTACTGGCCGCTCGACGAAGAAATCACCGCGTCCATCCTCACGCGTGCCAAGGCCAGCGGCTTCAAGGTCCTCGTCGTCACCCTCGACACCTGGACGCTTGCGTGGCGGCCTTACGACCTGGACCCGGCCTCCGTCCCGTTCATTGTCGGAGAGGGCGACGACGTGGGCTTCAACGACCCCGTGTTCCGTCGAAAGTTTGCCCAGCGCACGGATGGTGAGACGCCCGAGGAGAGCAAGGTCCAGGCGGGCATGTACTGGTGCAGCGAGGTCTTTCCCGGCGTCAGCCGCAGCTGGGAGGACCTGAAGATCCTCAGGAGGTACTGGGACGGGCCGATTGTTTTGAAGGGCGTCCTGAGCGTCGAGGACGCCAGGTTGGCCGTGGAGCATGGCATGGATGGGTTGATTGTCAGCACGCATGGTGGACGACAGCTGGATGGCGCCGTGGGAACGTTGGATGTCCTTCCAGATATTGCGGATGATGTGGGTGACAAGATTACCGTCATGATTGACTCGGGGATACGGACAGGCGCAGACGTTCTCAAGGCCGTTGCGCTGGGCGCAAAGGGGGTGTTTCTGGGACGGCCTGTGGTGTATGGGCTGGGTATTGACGGTGCTGCTGGTGCCGAGGCGGTTATTGCTGGTATTTTGGCGGATTTCGATCTGACTATGGGGTTTTGCGGGGCAAAGACTATCGCGGATATCAAGAGGTCGTTGTTGAAGAAGGTCTCGTATCCTGGGGATGTCAAGGCTAATTTGTGATGTTGTCAGTGATGCATATGTGCTTGTGAGTTTACATGTAAATAGCTAGATGTGTGCCGAGAGTGCAGATTATAGTTATTAATCTATTCAACTCATACGCAAGTGTTGATCTGCTAAATATGATGGCTACGCTGCACGTCTGGGCCTGTTTGATACCGCAGCTGTAACCACCACATGTTTCCTTGCTGCTGTTGATCCTCCAAAAAAAGCTCTTTACTGAACTTTTCTAAGGGGCTTGAGAGCTTCCCGCCGAGCTTGCTCATTGTCATTCACCACACCATAGAGCCAGCTCAAGAGGCTAGAGAAGGCCGTCACAAGACCAGCTGAAAACGTAAAGAGCAAAACCCGCTGGCCTGTGGTAAGCAGCTCGAACATGGGATAAGGGTACCTTGAAATTTAGTCAGCAACGAATTTCTACAACAAATGCCACGGAGTACTGTCCAATGGCACCTACCATCCGTTTTTGCTAAAGCATATCTCAACCCAGTACCAGTACGAAAAGGCGAATACGGTGCTCACCGACATCATGCTGTAGCCCGAGATAGTCCATGGCGGACTGAACAGGATCAAGTCAAGAGTCAAAAGAACAGCAGGCGCCAAGTGGAAGCCAATGTTTACCCAGGTCGATAGCTCAAACCCAGGCGGGACAATTAGAGAAGTGTCGATTGCGCATATACCCCAGTACAAGGTGGACACGAGGACTTCGAGGGGAGTAGCGACGATTGATATGAGGTTCTTAAGCTCAAATAATGCCGTACTCCCCGTGACATCAGCAACAGCAGCCAGCGCAAAGACCGCAAGAGACAGTGTTAGACCAATGATGGTCAGGAATTGAAAGTACCATCCATGCGACTTGGCCAAGGGAGTGTCCCAGCTGAATAAGAACTGGAACGCCTTACCCAGAGCCGCAACCCCAGCCAGGTGCATGGCCAGGGAGATGGAAGGCGACGGAGATGGGAAACGCTGGAGATGATGCCGAGCCATGGTCGTTTGGATCTAAAAAGAAGAAGAAGATACTAAATCAATTGAACAGGGTACTACTGCAATAAATGAGGACAGGGTGCCGAGAACTTAGAAGTCTGGGGTAGCATTGGATGCGCGGATGCATCCCGAGGCCTTCAATCCCTGCGTTGTGACGAGCGGAACTGACCCGAATTACAGCACAACGAAAAAGGACAGAGACGACTGCGTAAGACAGTCAACATTCAACCCAGGGGCAAACAAGAGGTCCGTACATCTGGTTCTGGTGAAAAATACTCGGCACGTACTCCGTACATCAGCAATAATGCGAGTACATAAGTACTTAGATGTAACAGAGTTGGAACATTGAAAATTTCTGGTTGCAGGTTGCGCCAAACTGGTCAACGGTCTGGTGCAACACAGTGCATGTGGTGACCCATGGTGGGGGGCCGTCACCTAAAAGAGCTGTTCTAAGCTCATCGGGCAAGTGCAAGCGCGACCTTGAATTTTGACCCTTGAGGCATGGTTACAATCGAGTGTAATCCTGGGAATGGCATAATCAACCCAGCATTGAGCCCATCTGCACCGCAAACGCTCGTCACCGCCTACTGCTGACCTGATCTCGTCCCATTTGGGGTCCTACCGCTTTGCATTTGCAACCCTTTTCCAGGTAGAAATGCCTGATTCCGATGCGGGCGACGACGATAGTCGCTCGCAAAAACGCAGCCATGCAGACTTCGCTGAACAAGATGGAGCCGGTAAGACTCCTTGGTGGCCTCCAGAACTTCCTTCAAGTAGCTAACAAAGGTATAGATTCCTCGTCGGACGATGATATGGGGCCCCAGCTCCCATCCGAAGCACCCAAGAAGAAACGCCGCGTCCTGCCCTACGAGAAGCTCTACGTCACCGCGCTACCAAAGTCAGCGCGGTATTCAAAGTCCTTAATGCACAAAGAGCAGTTGCTCTTCGTCACATGGACGCCGCTGACTGAATTCCTCATTACATCCTCCATTGACGGCGTGGTCAAGTTCTGGAAGAAGATTGCCCAGGGCATCGAGTTTGTCAAGGAGTTCAAGGCACACAACGGCGAGATTAAAGCCGTATCCGTAAGCAAGGACGGTCGGAGCTTCGCAACCGCTGGTGTCGACGAGACGGTCAAAATTTTTGATGTCATCACATTTGACCTGCTGTCTATGCTGTCTTTGGACTACGTGCCGAAATACGTCTGCTGGGTTCATCAGAAGGGAGCATCGTTTCCACTGCTGGCAATTTCAGAGGAATCCAAGCCTCTAGTACACATTTATGACGGCCGCGGTGAGAGCGAGCAACCGATACATACCATCAAGGGCCTGCACCGAAGCCCGGTTCATATCATGGCGTTCAATGATTTCTACGACTGCGTTGTATCAGCGGACGAGAACGGCATGATTGAATACTGGCGACCTGGCGGAAATTACGAAAAGCCGGGCAATGTGTTCCAATACAAAAGTTCGACCAATTTGTTCGATTTCAAGAAGGCTAAAGCGGTCCCAACATGTCTAACAATGTCGCCAAATGGCAACAGCTTCGTCACCTTTTCATTCCCGGATCGAAAAATTCGCATATTCGACTTCAGCTCCGGCAAGCTACAGCGCACGTACGATGAGTCTCTGCAGGCTATTGAAGATATGCAGCAGACGGGATCAGCGTCCCAAAAACTAGACAGCGTCGAGTTCGGCAGGAGGCTCGCACAGGAACGAGAGGTAGACTCGCAACTGCTACGGCACAAATCAAACGTCATATTTGATGAATCGGGGAATTTCATTGTGTATGGATCTATGCTGGGAATCAAGGTCCTCAATACGTACACGAATCACGTCATCAAAGTTTACGGCAAGGACGAGAACTTTCGTGCAGTCAACCTCGGCTTGTACCAGGGCCAGCCGCAGAAGAAGGGCATCGTTTCTGTCGAGATGGGCGCGTCGAGCAATCCCCTTCTACAAGAGGCGGAAGCCCGAGACCCGATGCTGGTTGCCACCGGTGTCGGAAAGGTTCGCTTCTACATGTTTACCAACGAAGAGGACGTACAGAAGGCCAGCAGAGACGTACACAATGAGCGACCAACCATGTTGGGGAACAAGAAGGAGGGCAATGCTAAGGCGACAGCGACAGGGAGTGCTGCAGTCCTCCATACCAATTACGGGGACATCCACATACGCCTCTTTCCCGAAGCGGCACCGAAAACGGTGGAAAATTTCGTCACCCACGCGAAGAACGGCTATTACAACAACACGATATTTCACCGAGTAATCAAAAAATTCATGATCCAGGGGGGTGATCCGCTAGGCGACGGTACGGGTGGCGAAAGTATTTGGGGCAAAGAATTCGAGGATGAATTCAGCAGCCTAAAGCACGACAAGCCGTTTACTGTAAGCATGGCGAATGCCGGGCCCAATACCAACGGAAGCCAGTTCTTCATCACCACGGAAAAGACGGTAAGTGGTCACACTACCCTCCACCCCTCCAGGCTAAGGCCCTTGTCGGTTTCAACTAACCATTGACAGCCCTGGCTGGATGGCAAGCATACCATCTTCGGACGAGCCACTCAAGGGTTCGATGTTATTCAGAACATCGAAAACGTCAGGACGTACAAAGAGAAACCCGAAGAGGACATCAAAATCCTCAATATTGATATCATGTAGAAGCAAATACTACGGCGAAATTCTCACCCGTCTCATTTAGTCGTCGCGATGGCGCAGAACCTTTTGAACGCTGCCTGTGATATCCAAGACGCTTTCCCCAGTCTTTGATCTATCGAAAATCTTGAAGCCAAGGGTCAAACTAGATTAATTGATGGATCAAGCCAACTTTTAGGCCGTGCATACGGCTGACTGCGGGTCTCGCACATTTTTAGGTGCGGGCGCCCAACCTTTTCGATCGGTATTGCCTATTTTGACTTCCCAGCAAAGCTGAAGGTATTGCGTATATGAATCTATACCTCCGTCTTTGGGCCGCGTTCCTATTGTGTTTAATCTATTTTCTTGGTTTGAAACTTGGCTGGCATGGATATCAGCTTTCGTCACCTCTCTTCTCCACGCCATCACACTGGGCCTGATTGTTTTCCTAGCCGCGATTGCCGTCACTGCCCTCGGATACGTCAGCGCATGATCATCAGATTCTGCCACCCTCGTTGTGATATCTACCTCTGTTGTCCCAGTTGGAGCCAGCTCAACATCCATCTAGGCATGAAACGTACGTTAAGTCATGCCGCGCCAAAAAAAACCAGGAGCTCGCGAGCCCAAGCGAAGGAGCCGCAAAGGCTGTTGGTCAGTATCACACATACCGTTGATATACACAAGGTATACACAATGACTGACTCAACCTTTCCCAGGCCTTGCAAGGGGAAAAAAATCAAATGCGGCGAGGAGCACCCCTATTGTAAGAAGTAAGTGTCGAAACAGTAACGCAAATTTTCCAAGTCTGCCGAGATCCAACTGTCCTGCCTCGAGAGGCCCTGGAACTCCCAGGTGGGCGCATCTGGTGCTACACCAAGGCTGACTGTTTTGTTTTACTTTTTAATCGAAAAGCTGTCTCAAAGTTGGCGATGTCTGCGACTATAGCGTCCGGCTGAACTGGTCCGGCCGGCACACCAAAAGCCAATTCGTTGGAGAAAACAGCTGCGGCAACCCCTGGCCGGAGGGCAAGCTGGACCAAGTGCCCCATGAGTTGTCGGCCGAGAATCCCGAACTTCCAGACCATTTCATGATCTCTGGCCAGGAACTGGATGGTGCAGACTCTTACAGTGAGGACAGAATTCAGCAACCCCTTGTCCCGACAACGGTGTTTAAAAACATGACAACAACCAATGATGCTGGCAAGCAAGAAAACTCATTTAATAACACTCTCATCTTTATTGATGAGTCCCAACAACACCTGAGTGGTGCTGGGCCTTCGGAGAGCTATATTGCAAAGCGGCACCTTGGACACTCGCAAGGGACTACGTCGGTAAGCTCTCCTTACAGAGGCTCACTGGTAAATTCACCTGCAGTAGGCGCTGCAGTACACAAGAAAACCAAGTCTTTTACCGAGTTTACAGAACTAGACATCGGGCAGTCGCAATTAATGCCTTGTCCGAGCTATACACAGAAAAGCACGTCGGCGACGTGGCCCTCGTACCCCAATGTACTTGACAGTCCGCTTACTCCTACACTTTCATCATACAGTGATGACATTACAAGTCGCTCAAACTGGACTGAACTTCCCTCTCTTGGGTCTCCTGATTCCTGGGGGTCTGGTAAGGGTTTCTCTGAAAATTCACCACCACAGTCTGGGCATCTATCGGAGGAGCCAGGAGCGTACGGTCTTCAGGAGACTCTAAGCAGCTCAGATGTATATCCTTGCGGAAATGGTGCATTTTATGGTTATGATTCAGGGGCAGCAGATGAGGACCTGCTGAAGAATGACGATGCCATTACCGTAGTCCTGCTTCCCTCCACAGCGTACAATTCCGCAAGCGGAGTCGTAGACTTTGGAGAAGAGGCCATGCCTTGGCAAATTCGAGACAGGATGAGTGGCCTAAATCAATACTACTATAAGAACGTGGTTCCAGTAGTGATACCCTGGGCTCTCGAGCCATTGCCAGACATGTAAGACAATCTCACAATCTCACCCTCCCCTCAGATACCACCCTGGGAAAGGAAATATTAATCGAGTTGCATAAACAGGTTGAAACGAAACAAGATGAACCTGCTGGTGCGTACTTGGAGGAGATATCATATTAAGCCCTCCCCCACCAATGGATAAGTCACCAACTAACACTTTTTGGACATTGTAGTACTTTGTAAGATGGCCCAGGCCCTTGCATTATGTCGTGCAACACTAACCATGCCAATAGCACCACTTTCTGAACCACACTTCCCACGGTATGATGTATTTTATGCCGTCCATTGTGTTACCCTCCTAATGCGGCTGATGCAGTCTTGGTACCATACCATGACGACAATACAAACCCTTTGCGGACACAACTTGTGGTTATGGCTGTCAAAAGCGAGCCTTTGATGAGTCTTATCCTTGCGTACTCTGGTATGGCTTCCTTATCTTCTCGTCTCAACCCAACCCCCCCTCACACGCACAGGTACATAGACTGATTTAGTGAAGCTGCGCATCGGTCGCAACTCTTGGAAACGGGCTTGCCTCAGATGCGAATGGCAGAGTGGGCTCAGTCTGTTTTCCCAGCTCTTAGAGAGTCGTTGCTCGGTGCATCTTCTCCGATGCCCAATGTCACACTGGCCATGGCGGTCATGCTCATTGCCCTGGAAATCATGTCTCCCGGTGCATTTGGCCGGGGCGTTTCGTGGCGCGAGCATGTTGCCCATGCGAGAGGTCTCCTTGCCAAATGTCTGGACCACGGCCCCCAAGACACGACGGTGGAGGGGATGTGGTTTATCCAGAGTTGGTTGGGTTACATAGACGTCATGGGCGGTCTTATGGCAGGGCCGCTTTTGGATATGACTTGTAAGTCACAGGTCTACTTCCCACCGCCTGAGACTCGTAGATGTGCCAATGACTTGGACGAGATTGATTGCATGATGGGGATATCGGTGAAATGCGCGCGCTTGCTTGGTCAAGTGGCAGAGTTGGCCAAGCAATGTCAAGGCGAACGATTCAGGCTGGACGGCCAACTGTTGCAGGGCTGGTGTCCTCAGCCGACCATGGTGGAACAAGCACTGTTGCTGGAAAAGCACCTGATGGAGAGTCTGAGGCAATCTTCAAGACCTTGTCCCCATGTGAGGGCCGGCAGTATTCACATGAGGGACTTGGCGGAAATGGCCGGTGTGAACGAGGCCTTCCACTGGGCTGGTATGATACATTTGCACCGCAGAGTCCTCGGAAAGGCAACGGACCACCCGGACGTACAAGGAAGTGTGCGGAGGATCATGCAATGTCTAGAGCAGATTGGAACTCGAGGGGTGGCCAAGACGCGCTATCTATTCCCGATATTCACGGCAGGCTGCGAGGCCCTCACGGAGCGTCAGCAGACGAAACTCCTGGGACGGTTAACCAATGCGGAGAAGAGCGGCATGAAACAGGTACGTGAGATATTCTTTGGGGTTTTGTTCCGGGGAGTTGAAGACGTTATTGACCAAGAGGGGGTGGCGCTGTAGGTACATTCTACTCGACTCTTGCTTCAGCAAGTCTGGACGACCGGCAAGGCGTGGGAAGAGCTCATTTGCAACGAATTTGTCGCATGAAGTCGTTTTACATTGTATATGCATGCTTGGCACGATAGAATACGAACTAGAATGGACACTCTGTAGCGCAACGCACATGGCACAACTGTACATGGTTTCTCCGCTTCTCGTCCTCTCTCCTTTTTTTTGTTGATCCTTATTCTATGGACCATCTTTCTCGTCACGCTGGAACCCTGCATGAATACGGCGAGGGCATGTGTGGGATGAGTTTGTTTTGTGATTGGGGTCGTTGTTCTCACATGATGGCTGTTTAAGTTTGACACAACAGATGACGGAGGCACCACTTCGTCCCCCTGCCAGGTCATCTGTCTCCTGAGAGATCGATCTCGGCTGGCGGATCTTGCCATGTCATCCAAGGGCGTGAATGGTCCAGACACGTCAATTTTTTGACCACACTCCCCCAGCTTACTGGCGGTCAAAACACACGACGAGTTGAGAGCGAACTCGCACATGTGCACTGACTGGTTCGAGATGACGGGCCGCCAGGTGGACCAGCAAGGGTTGCAATGACGCAAGTTTTGGTGGATGTCGTTGGATAAAATGTTAACATTGTTGTCAAAACCAGCACATACCTCAATGAAATGCATGTTTAGGCTTGGGCTCCGTGTTGCGGCGCCGAGAAGAGAGAGACAACAAGTACATGTACTTGGGCCACTCGGGCCAATAGCAGCGAGGCAATTGACCACCCGTCGCCTCTGGAGCCACCAATATCACCTTATGCACAGCTTACTGCACCAGACTGGACTGTATTTGCATGTATATGTACTCCGTACTCGGTGCCTCTCATCTCATGACGGGCATCGGAGCAAGTAAGCGTGGGATGCCGTGATCAATGATGGGTCAAAGGCGCTCACTTGCATGTAAGCATGCATGTGTCAATCGTATGTAGTTCATTTGACTCGGTGCATCTCCTAGTCGCATCGCTGAATGGGCCACCTGGCCCGTTGGATGGATCTGGGAGCCTCTCTGTGCGACTCATCTTGGCCTCGAGCTGTCGCCGACGCCGGCCATCCTTTGGGTGCTTGTGAGTGTGACGGCGGCCCAAAATTTATTTTTTTTTATTTTGGGACACGCCATTTCTGCCGCGCAGGTCTACATCTGCACATCACACCTCTCTTGCCATCGCACAACGCAGTTTTCTCGGTCGATTTATACAGTTCGGCTGGCCCAATTGTACTCTTCAAACCCTCAATTCTTTCGCTCCCTCTATACATCCCTTGTGTTGTTCCACGATGTCGGTAAGTTGACGCTTGCGCTGCCCCTCCTTGGCACCTTCTTGTTGTACATATGGCGGGGTGACTCATGAATGACATGTGCCCAGCAGTTCTACATTGAAAACAAAAATGTTGGCAACAAGGCCGACTCTGAGGATTGGAGAAGTACGCGCTCCTAGTCCCTTGTTCCTTTTGCCCTGTTGCCGACTGACTCTGTCCGCCAGTTCGAGGCTACAACCCTCTCACGCCGCCCGACCTGCTGCAGCACGAAATCCCCCAGACCACGGCTTCCAAGAGGACCGTTATCGAATCAAGAGATGAAGTCGCCGCCGTGGTAAACGACACGGACGAGCGAAAACGTCTGCTCGTCGTCGTCGGCCCCTGCTCCATCCACGACCCCGAAGCCGCCCTCGCCTACTGCGACCTCCTGCTGCAGGCTCGCGAAAAGCACAAGGGCGAGCTCCTCATCGTCATGCGCTCGTACCTCGAGAAGCCCCGCACCACTGTTGGCTGGAAGGGCCTCATCAACGACCCCGACATCGATGGCAGCTTCAAGATCAACAAGGGCCTGCGCCTGGCCCGCCAGCTCTTCGTCGACCTGACCGCCAAGGGCATGCCCATTGCCAGTGAGATGCTGGACACCATCTCCCCCCAGTTCCTGGCCGACTTGCTCTCCGTTGGTGCCATTGGCGCCCGAACCACCGAGAGCCAGCTGCATCGCGAGCTGGCCAGCGGCCTGAGCTTCCCCGTGGGATTCAAGAACGGCACCGACGGCTCGCTAGGCGTTGCCATTGACGCCATTGGCGCCGTCAGGCACCCTCACCACTTCCTGTCCGTCACCAAGCCCGGTGTCGTTGCCATTGTCGGCACCACTGGAAACGAGGACTGCTTTGTTATCCTGCGAGGCGGCACTCGGGGGACCAACTACGACGCTGCTAGCATTGCCGAGGCCAAAGCTGCCCTGGAGAAGAAGGGCGTTTCTCCGAGACTCATGGTTGACTGCAGCCATGGTAATTCGCTCAAGGATCATAGGAACCAGCCCAAGGTTGCTGCTAATATTGCTGAGCAAATCGCCAAGGGGGAGACTGGTATCATGGGTGTCATGATTGAGAGTAATCACAACGAGGGTACGTCTCTGCTTGATGATTATTTCATTTTTTGTTTGTGTCTCTTCGTTTGCATAGAAGGAAGAAACACAAAAAAAGGGAGCATGGCACTAACATCTTGACAAAAAGGCAACCAAAAAGTCCCCGCCGAGGGCAAGTCGGCCCTCAAGTACGGCGTCAGCATCACCGACGCCTGCATCAACTGGCAAGACACCGAGTCTGTCCTCGACGTGCTCGCCGACGCTGTTAAGCAAAGGCGCCAGGTTCTTGGTATTAACGGACACGCTTAGATACCCCAAAGCAAGCAAAAAAGTTTCATGTCGGGTGTTTTTTTAATCTTTCCCCAGAAAGCGCCTTACAGCAAGAAAATACATCTTGTTCTTTCCCCTCTGACCAAAACACATCTCTCTTGTTTTTGTTTTTTTTATTGGACGGAGGATTTGTCGACGCACATGGAAGAGGCTTGGAGTTGGAAGCGGTGGATTTTAGTTTGAAATATGCAAAAGTTAACGAGGATTAGATGAAAGTCTCAATCATGACATATCTGGAAAGCCTTTGCCAAAGAAAACTCGCAGTCTCCATCAAAATTGTCCCGTTCTCTCTCTCTCTCTCTCTCTCTCTCTCTCTCTCTCTCTCTCTCTCTCTCTCTCTCTCTCTCTCCCCCTCCCCAATCACAGCCCCATCCCATCCCAATCAAACCGCGACATCCGGCATCGAAGCACACCTACAGCCGTCGCTGAAGCCCGCCCTGGGCACCAGCACTTTGACCTTCCTCGTGTCCTCGGGGTCGTCGAGCGGGATCCTCAAGACGACGCCGCTCCGGTTATGCGAGGCGTACAGGACGCCGTCGCTCGTGGCGACGACGGCGCCAAACACGCCGTCCCGGATGCCGAAGCCCGGCAAGCCCTTGTGCCTGACCTCCCACCGGTGCGAGGCCAGATCCCACCTCACCAGGTACAGGCCGCGGTCGTCCACGGCCACGCTGTGCAGGTACCCCGGCGCGGCGGGCGTGAAGGCCCAGTCCCCGGCGGCCAGGTTCCCCGGCAGGGCGCTCGAGTCGGACGTGCCCCTGGCCACGACCTGCCCGTACCGCGCGGACCCGGGCTTCAGGTCGACCCGGGCCCAGGCCCTGCCGCCCGCGGTGTAGTAGAGCTGGCCGTTGCTGTCGACGTCGCCTGCGTTGGCGGCCATGTCGCCCTCGGCCACGCGCTGCAGGGCGCCGTCGTGCCCGACCCGGACGACCGTCTTGTTCTGGAGCCCGTAGATGAAGTTGTCGAGGGGGTTGAAGCCTATGGCGCTGACTCGGGCGGAGGAGCCGCCGACGCTGGAGGACAGGGTATTTTTCTCGCCCGTCTGGAGGTTGACGCTGAGGAGGTGGCGGTCCTGGATGAAGAAGGCGTCTGCGGAGCAGTTGAAGGGGACTAGTGTGGATAGGGGGGATTGGAGGCCCGTGGTCGATGATGATGATGATGATGTGCTGGCGGCTGCTGTGGTGGTGTCTGTGGCTTCTGCCGTGGTGGTGCCTGAAGTTGCGGCTTCGGTCGAAGTAGTTGTGTCAGCAGAAGTGGTGAAATCAGTTGTTGAAGCCGTGTAAGTTGGGATGGTGATGTCGCTCGAGGCCGTGACACCAGTTGAAGTAGTGTTGGTCGAGATGGTCACGCCAGTCGAGGTGGTGGCACCAGTTGAGCCACTGACATCAGTTGAAGCATCAGTCAGAGTTGTGGGAGCAGCTGTGGTGTCGGCCGAAGTGGTGTCAGTCGACGTAGTGATATCAGTCGACGTAGTGATATCAGTCGACGTAGTGATATCAGTCGACGTAGTGATATCAGTCGACGTAGTGATATCAGTCGGGGCTGCCGTGTCGGCAGAGGTGGTATCAATCGAAGCCGTGGTATCGGGTGAAGTCGATGTAGGAGCTGAGGTTCCGGTAGAAGTAAAGTCAGATGTCGTAGCCGTAGTCCTGAGCGTGGTGGATGCAGATGGCGAGCAGTCCAGAGTGGTGGTTATAGTTGCTGTTGCTGTGGCTGTGGCTGAAGATGTAGCCGTAGACGTGATGGTATATACCAGTGTCCAGGTGACAGTGCGCGGCCGATGACATCCCAAGAGTCTACAAAGATCAAAGTTATCCTCTTTGACGTCTTCTCGGGGTTGCAAATCAAGTGGGTTAGCAAACGTGAGACCCGTCAGGGCGACGAGTACGAAGATGGTGATCATGGTGTTTTGGAAGAAGGAAGAAGTGATTTGGTTTCCGTTGCCCTCCAAACTTGGATGTTTCGAGTGGGATAAAGGAATTAATTTATACGTCATCTTAACTGTAGCTATTCCTATCAGTTCCTATCAACCTGATCTGTCGGTATGCTGACCTCGTACAGGTCGGCGAGAGTCTAGCTGTTCGTCCAATTATAAGGCGGCAATGCCGATAACACAATGGACAGGGAAACTATTCTTAAACATTTGTTGCCATTCTCGTTTGAGACCGTTTCGGATTGGAGGCGATTTTTAGGAAACCTATCCCAAAATACAGAGTGAGACTGTGACATCAGCAAAGAGCTACGGAAACCTTGTTGTCTCGAAAAGGTAGCATTCGTCCGATAGGATTCAATATGGGTAACATCTCGAGGCCTTTGAGATAATTATGCTCGAGGGTCTTGTAGAGAGACGTTTCGATATATGGCGGGCAAAAGACTTGGTGCGTTTACGATCATTTACTTACATTACAACACGTACTGCCGCTTGAAGAGGCGGAACACTGCAGGCTTTTGCCGGCTTTCCCCAACTTGGTGTAGGTACATGGTTATCGCTGTAATTTTCTCGTTTACACGATTTCTCATGTTCATTGATCGTGCCTCGAACCAGAGTCTAACAGTAAACCAACCATCAGCCGTGCAACGCAAACAAGCGTTACCTATGCTCCAGCACAACCAAGTGGTTTTTGTGAAACGGTCTACAACGACGAATTTTCTCGGATCAGTTTTACCAGTCCTTCCATGAGAGACCTGACGGATGCTTCGCAAACCGAACGAATGTTTGACATGTTTGTGATCCGCTTGGGAGTTGGATGCTTGGAAGTTGGCCGACTTGCATTGGTTAGCTCGCGTGCGAAGAGCGAGCCTCTGACGGTTTTCACACTGTATGCTCCATCTGCCGCCAGGGCAGCCAGGGCCGCCAGACGGCCACGGAGGACAAAAAGCTCGTGCATGCGCATCCACACTGTGTGTCGCCTTGTTCCCCTTGGCAGCCAATTTTCGGCTACGACGAGCTTCGTCTGGTCGCTTCCCATCCCATCAGCCTCGTGGCCACATCTTTCAATTATCTCAATTCTTCGCAGTCGCCCCAACGACTGCGCGGCTCCCACCGACGACTGCTGCTGCAATCCACCCTCGTCAAACACCCTCGAATCCCTCGTTACACCTTGTCCCGAGCTGTCGCGAGGTCCATTCGCGACGTGCAGGCCATGGCACGACGATACTCGCCCCCCGACTCGCCTCTTTCATCAATGGGGTCCGGTTCCGAGGCCTATGAGGAGGATGGCCATGAAGAAGACGAGGCCTCCCTCCGCCCGTCCAAGCGACAAAGAGTCGACGCGCAATCCACCACGTCGTCTGCCGTTGTGCCAGAAGTCGAACACGACGCCGTGCCGGTTCCGGATACCCTCGAGGGCATGTCGGATGTATCCTCGGACACTTCAGGCGATATCCCCAGCTCACCCGTGAATGCACGACTCGAGGAAGACGACTTCCAGGACCAGGTGACTGTCTGCGACTGGGATGGCTGCCCCGCCGGCGACCAAGGCGACATGGACAAGTTGGTCGAGCACATCCACAACTCGCACATTGAGAATCGCCAGAAGAAGTACACGTGCGAGTGGAAGACGTGCAGCAGGAAGGGCCTTCCCCATGCCAGCGGGTATGCGCTTAAGGCACACATGCGCAGCCACACCCGGGAAAAGCCCTTCTATTGCTACTTGCCTGGTAGGACAGAATACACGCTGCTCCTACATTTGGAGAGGTTCAATGGCTAACATTGTGGTCCTAGAATGCGACCGCTCCTTCACCAGGTCCGATGCCCTGGCAAAGCACATGCGAACCGTCCACGAAACCGAGGCCCTGCGGCCTTCAGATCCGGTGCCAAAGTCTATGCAATCCGGCACTGCTGGCAAGTCAAACAAGCTCAAAATCATCATCAAAACGCCACAATCACACGGGGGTACCGGCGATGATGAAACGGGCGACGCCGTAAACGGGGACTCCGCCAACTCGGACTTCTTTACCGCCCTGCCCAGCGACCTGTTTTCGTCAGAGGAGCTCTCCTTCTCGGTGGACAAGCTGTATCGCAAATGCTACTGGGAGTCGAAATGGGCCGACGAGGTCGGCGAGGCGCTCAGAAAGGAATGCAAGGAGTGGGAAAAGGTATACTACAAGGAGTGGCTGGAGAAGGAAGTGCTGCTGTCACAGGTCATCAAGAGCGAGGTTGACTGGCACGACCGACGCAAGGCCATACTCGACGGCACCGCCGACGTTCAGGTCTCTGGCGTCGTGGGCTCCAAGGACAGCGAGAAAACCAACGGCAATGGCGTGGCCGTGCCCCCCAAGAAGGCCCAGGCTACAGAGGCATAGGTTGCATCGGGATGGTACAACAGTTGTTTCCCGTCCTAGTGTTTAATGGGATGGCATGGGCGCTTGACACGGAGAAGGTCGAAGGATGCATTAATTAGGACAGGAGTTGGGGAGTTGGGGGGGTTTGTGACTTTGGTATTGGTATGCCTTGGACGAGCGTTATTTCTCTTTTTTTGATATCTTTTTTCAATGGGATATATTCAAGCACTTGCCGTAGCCTAAATGCGCCAAGTGCAAAGCCAGTGCCCGAGTTGAATCCATGCATAGGGAACCACGGCCGTGGATGAATATATTCTACGCCGTGACAACCACGCAGACACATGGCTACTAGCATCACATCACGTATACCGCAGTTGTCCTCGGTCTGAAATACCCAGTCGCCAGCACCAAGTCGAACCAGCGGGCTGGTTTGAGTTTGCCGAGCACCACGGCAAACAAAAAAAAAAAAAAAAGGTCCAGCCGCCGAGCAATCCCGTCCTCCGGCCGATGTCGCAAGCCGCCACAGCCAGCACTAAGACGACCAGTTGACCTTATTAGTTGGCGGGGTCTCAGCGGCGCCCGCACGTCCATTTCCAATCCCCGACTTTTTATTGCCCGACACTGCACCGACTGACATGATTACATGCGCAGAGTTGGTAGTAATTCCCGTTTGCCACTCGAGCTATTTCTCGTCTCTTAAACGATACCTCGAATCCGTCTACATTTCTTTGTCCTTTTTCCATTTGTTAGGCTTCCATTTTTCCTTTCCTTTCAGGAAGGTACTAATAAATTCACACTCTCAAATCGCAAACTCGCAAACTCGCCGCCCTTTTTCTTCTCAACTCCCCACATGACGCCGACGCAAACATGAGCGCCATTCTCTCAGTCGACGACCTAAACGACTTTATTTCCCCGGGCGTAGCGTGCATAAAGCCCATCGAGACGCTGCCGGCGGCTCCTCCGCCGCAAGGGCAGGGGCAGGAGCAGGATCCGGCGCTCCTCGAGACCGAGGTCATTCTCGACGGGCAACAACCGCGGGTCGGCGGCGGCGGCGTCGACGCTGCTTCCGCCGCACAGATATCGCTGACGGACTGTCTCGCGTGCTCGGGGTGCGTCACGTCCGCGGAGGCGGTGCTCGTCAGCCTGCAGAGCCACGCCGAGGTCCTGTCGACGCTGGACTCGGCCCCGGGGCTGAGCATCGTCGACGACGGTGCCGGGGGAGGCGGGCTCAGGGTGCAAGGGCTGGAGAATGAGAATGCCAGGCTGTTCGTGGCGAGCGTGAGCCCGCAGACGAGGGCGAACCTGGCGGCCGCCTGCGGCAAGGGCGTGTCCGAGGCACAGGCAGGACGCATGCTGGACAGGCTGCTGCGGAGCGAACGCTGGGGGTTGGCCGGCGGTGGGAGGTGGAGGAACGGCTTTACGTGGGTTGTTGATACCAACGTCGCCAGGGAGGCGGCCCTTGTCCTGGGCGCAGATGAGGTTCTCGGGCGCACGGCCAGGCCTGGGGGCAATGCGCCTGCGCAGCCGATACTGTCGTCTGTGTGTCCT
This sequence comes from Metarhizium brunneum, assembly GCF_013426205.1. Taxonomy (NCBI): domain Eukaryota; kingdom Fungi; phylum Ascomycota; class Sordariomycetes; order Hypocreales; family Clavicipitaceae; genus Metarhizium; species Metarhizium brunneum. The sequence continues at coordinate 2,789,282 of NC_089427.1, forward strand.
GGGTGGGTGTGCTACGCGGAGAAGACGCATCCTCATGTTCTGCCGCACTTGTCGAGGGTCAAGTCCCCCCAGGCGCTGATGGGGACGATTCTCAAGACTACGCTGAGTAGGAAACTGGGCATCCCGCCGAGTAGGATATGGCACCTGGCGGTTATGCCGTGCTTCGATAAGAAACTCGAAGCCAGCCGGGAGGAGCTCACGGACGAGGTGTGGGCGGGATCAGGGCTTCCAGGACGAGGCGTAAGGGACGTGGATTGCGTCATCACAAGCAAGGAGGTTCTCATGCTTGCTGAATCAAGAGGGCTCAATTTCTTCGATATCCCGCGCGACAACGCCGGCGCCACTGGCTCTCTACTAGAACCTGCGGTGCCATTTCCCGACGCACGACTACACAGCTTCTTATTCCCCGCCCGAGCGTCCCCAAGAGTCCCACGCATGGCAGGTTCCTCGGGCGGCCTCCTCTATCATATCTTGCAGTGCAAAGCTGCACAAATACCTGGTGCTAAAATTCAAACGACGCGCGGTCGTAATGCGGATGTTGTAGAGTTTGCTGTGGCTGTCAATGGCGAGCCTGTGTTCAAAGCGGCACGCTACTATGGATTCAGAAATATTCAAAACTTGGTCCGGAGGCTGAAACCTGCCCGCCCGTCCCGAATGCCCGGCGGCAAACCATTTGGCAGCGCCCGACGACCGACAGGCAAGTCGGCGTCTCTCGAGTACAGCTACGTCGAGGTCATGGCGTGTCCAGGAGGTTGCACCAACGGTGGCGGCCAGCTCAAGGCTGATGATCTGGTGGCTCAGGGGAGCAAACAATATTCGGGCAAACCGGGTCCTCAGGAACAAAAGGAGTGGCTGGCGGAAGTCGACGAGGCGTATTTTTCAGGTGAAGAGGTGGTGGATGGTGCGGATACAGTAAATGGTAATGACGATGGTGTTCGGAGCAGCGAGGATGTCGTGGGTGGCATCTCTCGCTCGTATATACATGATACCCTGGCGTACTGGTGTGGGGTAACGGGCATTAGCATAGATAGACTTGCATTCACGACGTATCGCGAGGTCATAAGCGACGTCGGAAAGGGGACTGAAGCCGAAAAAGTGGTTCAGTTGGCTGGTAAAGTTGGCGGCGGGTGGTAGTCATCCTTGTCTCCCTCTCTTTCTGTAACGAAGAGAGAATCGAAAATATCAGGATGTTTTTGTCTCTCTTTTTGTCGAAGACATATGCCAAACATCAGCTCTCTTTCCCACCGCGACGTGCAAATCCAAATCCCCCCCGGCCAGTTCCGTCGGGTCCCCTCGGCATTCGAATAGCTGGCTGTGGCTGCGGTGCTTGAAATTGATACTGGTCATCCCTCAATGTCGTGCCTCTGCCTGATCCGCCGTCACTCTCCCCTCCTCCACGCCGCTGAGCCATCGCATCCGGTTTTGGCGAGAAGCTTGGGTCGTATAGCTCCCTACTTGACGAGGCTTGATTGTTGGCCCTCCTCATATCTGGCAGTCTCCCGCCGTCATTCGTAATACCACCATTATTTCGCTGCCCTCCCCCTCCCCCTCGTCCACGACCCCTCCCCGAATGTCTACTCTCCCCCCGGGGCGGCGTCACCGTCCCCGGGGATGATCCCCTACTTGACGGGTTCGACTCCCCAAAAATCTTGGCCCGCGCCTCGTCGTACCGCCTCTGCTTCTCCTCCAGGTCACGCTTCTGCTTGGCCCGGATCTCCTCGGCGGTGGGCTGGGGCTGTTTTGGGTCCCTTTCGCCGTCGTCGTCGTCCATTGAGAGCTGGGACATGCCCGTTGTGGCATCGCGTTTGGCAATCATGGGTTTGCGGCTAAGCACCTTGACTTGGGGCTTGAATGTGGACGTTAGGGGGACAGTGCTGCTGGCTTCGAGGTAGTGGAATGTCTGGGGAGTTGCGTCTCTGGATGGCAATGTTAGTGGGAGCAGGGGAAGAAGCGGCATGGCTGGGCTGGGGAAGGAGAGGGTGTTGCTACAGCAGACATACGCAGACTCCCACATCTTTCTATTCGCCTCTTCATGCTGCGTGATGCGCTCGGCTTTCGTCAAGGGCTGCGCGGCCTGGAGGGAAACACCGCCCTGCTGGTGGTTCTCGTCGTCTTCCACGGCCCCTCTGTCCGCCTGGGCTTCCCAATCGTCGTCCCAGGCATCCGGGACGCCGGACTTGTTCATTTTGAGCGGCGACTTCCTCGTCGTATGACGCCCAGTTCGATTGAGTGGATGAGTGGATGAGTGGATGAGTGGATGGGAATGGGGAGGTGCTGGCAGCAGCAACGATGGTGCATCCAGCAGAACAACCAGGCAGCGCCAATTCCCTCAGGACGGAAGCATCAAGGAGGACGGCAAAGAATGCTTTGCTTGCAAAAAGGCACAGCAGCCCGGTGGGGATGCAGACTTCGTCGTCGGAGGCATGAGAGGAGTATGGTGTCCACGGTTCCAAAAGTAGAGCCAAGCGAAACCGCGCTAATACTCCATGTCCGTCGCTGGCCAGAGTCTTTGTGCCCTAGGATGTCTGGTGGTGGGCCGACTGGTACTTGCGGCCCAGTGCCATTTTCGGTGCAGCAACCAAGTTCCCGCGGGAAGTCATGTCTGGTCTGGTCTGGTCGGAAAGGACTCGACACTTGACCACAAACGACGCCGCGCAGTGGGGTCAACTAGAGAGGGTGAGAGGGGCCCTCTGCGTCGTGGGGGCCGGATCGGGTTTCCTTTTGAGATATTCTTGATGCCTGGCATTTTTGAGCAGCGCAGGGACTGTGTCCAGATCCATCGTCTGCGATTCCGTTTCGTGTACTCCGTACATCTCCAACAGCACACAATCCCATAGCCCAAGCTCGCCAACCGTCACACCAACTGTCCCCTTCCGCCTCGACGACTTGTCAGGCGCGATTCCCATGGCTGGCGTGCCCGTGTCCTCTCACTCCCAGCCTCAATATGAGGTGGCCGAACCAGTCACGCCTGTTGGGAACAGTTCCAGGAAAAAGGATGAATACGAAAAGGCCATGGCTAGATTGTCAGACCAGGCATTCCGCTCACGTTAGTCCCAGTCGTACTAGTCCATGAGTGTTGAGCTCGTCACGTAAACCTGTGTCGAGGAATTATCACACGCCCACGGATGGAATTGGCCTTGCTGACTAGACTACATTTATAGAAAAGTATCCTGATCCCTTGGTAGTCCGCCAAGGTGTCGATCCACAGCTCTATCCGCAAGGCGTGACGCTGGACATGGAGAGGACATGGCTGGCGAGGATGAAGGCTGTCAAGGACCGAAGTGGCTAGGAAGTTTCGCAGTTGTTTGTTTGACGGTATCCTTGATTCATTTTGTTCATGCCTCATCTGTATGCTTCGCATACTCTCCTGCTCCGTGCAGCGATGATATTAGTGTAAGACTGTAACGAATAGCGAAACTGGGCATGGATGTTCTTTGTCCCTTGGCCCCTGAGATATTCCTGGATTAGGTGAATGCGTAGATGGTATAATGCAAGGCATTTTGCTGTCCTACGCTGCGGTGCAACGTTGTTCAGCTCGCGGCGCGAAATGCCGTTTAAAAGAAAATAAAACAAAGCAAAAGAATTTTTAAGAATACTACACTTTGTATCGTGCTTCTTCTCCGGATGAGCCTTTACTCGCTGGTTTCTCGTATTCCTTACTCCATGGATCCCTCATACATCTTCATATAAACGAAACTTATCCAGAAGTCGAACAGGAAGTCCGTCTCATTGACACATCCAGCGAACCCGCGATCAAACTGCGCTGCATGATCACGCCAGCATCTGTAAAAGAATGCCGCCCACAACAGCTAAACTTCCATCCAAGTATTCCCAGGTATTCATCAGACGACATGGCCAACGGAAATATATCTCTGGGGGAGTAACTACGGAATATCGGATTGCCCTCAGCTGTTGAAGCCGCATAAGTAATAATAGTGTCTCCGGCCACCAATAAGAAGCCGGCCGTGTGGCTCAATGGCAGAGCGTCTGACTACGATCAAGGAGTATCTAGCGATATTCGTGTGTGTGATCAGAAGGTCGCAGGTTCGACCCCTGTCTCGGTCAATTCATCTCCCTAGATAATAGGAAGTCTGGGGAATGCAAGTGATGTTTATATTCTCTTTTTTGTCATTCGGCATTCTCAGTCAAGGCACTCTGTACTTGTCTTTTGCTTTATGCGCACTCTATTGATTCTTCAAATTACCTACCTATATAGAAGCTACTTGTGCTCCTAAGCGGAGAGAATATTCTTGAGAGACAGCCGCCTTGATTGTATAGCACTCCAGTATGTACTGGAGTCTGGTGTGATACTAGTGGAATCCTAGGAACGCAAAACTTTTTTTTGCTTCGGGCGTAAGCGCTCCATATTTTCTCCGCTCAACGGAGTAACTACTACCAGCCCCACAGGTATCGATTGATTAAGTACATATCAATTGATTGTACTCCGTACACTCGACACAACTTCATGACAGCCGCGTATGGTAAACACCGAAAGTTCGGTTAGAATTGACTGACTTTTAAAATAAGACAGCACGTTTATAAGCTCTTCCTCTTTTCCAGTAAAACAAAAACACTTTCACGAAGCCTCTAGTGCGTCCCTAGTTAATTTTTCTCAGCATCATAGAGATGGTACCCGACTTTCACTTGTATAACCTGTGCTAGCAGCATCTCTAAACTCGAGACGTAGCGTTTATATAAGTCATAGCCGATCGCCGCGAGCGCGCAGCGATAAATAGAAAATATGCTCAACACCAATTATAAAGTCAAGACACAAGCCAGCAAGTAAGCTAGAGACCTCAATCGAGCCAAAGTTCTTGACTTGACAAGGCGCTCGACGGGGCTTAACCCATATCTCGTCCATGGCAAAAGTCGAATTTACCCTGCACAGGTGAAATTCTCAAAGTCGCGCCCCCGGCAATCCACGTATCAACGACGAGACAAACCGGGGAATAATTGGCATTTATTTAATTTAAACGCCAAGAGACACATACAAAAACACAAATTCTAAAGCCCAGAGAGCCCTGTACATGCTCCAAAAGCTGGGCTCGATTAAAGATCCGGGCTGTCAACCGCTCATGTCACTCACCTACAATCTTGCTCGCCAACTTAACAAAACTGCTGTGGGGAAAGGATTGCAGCCTTGCAAGATGAACAGACAAGTACCTCGTAGTTAAACTGCCATGTAGCCACTAGTACTAGTTACTAGGTACATATGCATATCATGACGGACCCTATAGATTGCAAGAACTTATTTTAAAGCAATTTACATAACCCACTAGTATGGGTAGACGCCACAACTACAGGACTATTAATCCCAAGAATTGGATCCAAGATGAAGAATCAGAAGTGTCTAGCATTTTCCAACACGTCTTATGCCATAAAGCCAAGACAGGGCGGTTTGCATAGGCTTTGGTACCCGTGTTTGAGGCACGCATGTGAGTAATGACTGTATCAGATCTCAGAGAGACAAATATCACGCATAAGAAGATTCAATGGAACGCAGCATGCCACCCCCATAACGTCATTTCATGCCATCAAAAGGCCAGATATACTATTATTGCTATACGCGTATAATGTATAAAGCCAATCTGATAGGACACTCGCGCATCATCATAACTACTAGTAGCGAATTTATTACACTGTAAAAGAGTCAATGTAGAGCATAGGACGGCTCCATTGTCGCTCGATTGTGGCTTCTGTTGGTCCATCTTTAACATTGACCCAAGATAGTCTAATCCGACATGTTCGCAAATACATCACTACTCTACCATTGAGCTACGCGGCATTGATCACGTGTACGGAGTAGAGGGGGACTTATTCTGCCCTCGAATGTGATGAGCCATACATAAGGCACTCCGTACGGAGTACAACCGTACTCTCTCGCCATGACGGCACGGCCGGGCAAAGTGGACAGATTCAATGTTTCTGATGACCCATGATTCCTCGAGCGACGGATATCCCTACCGCTCACAATGACATGTGTTTCAGTTGCGCACATCTGGTCTCGCTCCACAATGGCGATTCACTCATATGACGACCTTTGTCGCGGGAAAGGTACGGAGTATCGATGAAAGAGAGTGGGAATGCTGAGTCTCCATCGACTACAGTGCCGAGAGCTGTCCTCGGTGGTCTCGATTTTACATTATGACCCGTGAAACAAGCACACGCATCTTGCTCGCTTGCATGCCAGAAGTCGGATAGATTCTCCCGTGACTCGGGGAGACTGAAGTGCCGCAGCCGCCACCGATAAGCCAAAGCTCCATGGGAAGACGGTGGGATCGATGGATGATGATGGGGGACAAGCGCATCATCACACAGGCCAGTCTCGGCCCCTCTGTTGGCGAACTTCTAGGAGGCCTAAATGGCGCGACAGAGCCTGGTCTGGTTCAATGTTGATCATCAATTGATGTGCATTCCACGTTTGGGCGCCGCGAATGCTCCAAGACGCCAGTGCCAGGAACGCCTGTAAGGCTGCAACGCCTGTAAGGCTGCAACGCCTGTAAGGCTGCAACGCCTGTAGTGCCTCAACAGTTATGCCTCAACTGTAACGCCTGCAACGCCTTGCAACGCTTGCAACGCTCCAGTGGGGTTTGGGTGGACGAAGCGTCGATGGCGAAAAGGCGGGGTTGATGGATGGCTTGACTTCGATCGAGGATACCAGCAGCGACTGGGGCAATTGCAGTTGAAAGACGAGCAGCTCGAGGTGGCAAAAACTTGCAGGCCTGGTTGGCCAGGGGGTGCATGTGCGGTGATAACAACAACGACAAGGCGCTGCACGGAGTAGTCTGGTAGTAGTACTCGGTAGGTCCCAAGGCAGGTCTCAAGTGAGGCTCTCGTGAGGTCGCAGGTCCTGGCGGGGGGAGAAGTCTGGTCGTAAAGATGACAAGTCTCACAAGCGTGGGTGGGATGCATGTGGAAAGACATGGCTGATCGACACCTGCGGCCCTGGCCAAGGATCAGCACCCTACTAGGTACTCAAGTATTCAAGACCTGGTGCAATTTGATGCCATGCATGCGCTGAAATGCAAACTCTGGCCACATGTGCAGCAAAGCTGGACAGTATCATGTCGTTCGCAGGTATCCAAATGCACCATTCTATCTTGTTTGCCTCCCCGGTGGCTTGTGAGATCAGATGCCAGACCAATCAAAGCAAATGGTGGACTGTTGGAGCAACATTGAAGCTATTTATACGAGCTGTAAGAATTGCAACCGTCGAATCCGGTAGCCTGGGCACCCAGGTAGGCTCCAGGAGCCCCGATATAGCTGCATAGTATTGACCTTTTTTGCGAACATTGTACTCCGTACCACGCGCTCTGGCGAAGCTTTGCAAAAAGACTCGGTGAGACCAGGCTGCGTATGTACGTATGTAACAATGTTCCAAGCTGACCAGTACCCATGACATCAGCCGTGAGCAGGCTCGACGTCCAAGACTCCAGCCCGGTGTTTGTGGCTTCAAGCACCGGACACCATTCCCTTGACTGGCTGGTGTTGGTCTGGTGTCGATTCTTTCTGGCATCTGGCTTTGCTTTGCTTTGCTTTGCTTTGCTGAGGTGGCATGCTTGATGGAGCGAATGACTCAGACGACGGCTGGCCATGATGATGGTCTCTACAACCACCGTTGACACAAGCTTTGCCAAAGCCAGCAAAGTTCAGAGTCCAGACAGGGTGGCTCCCGGTCGACGGTCCAGTTTCTCAAATGGTCACATCGTCATTGCCCCCCGGTTCCCCACGTAAAGACCAGTGGAGGAGCAGCACGAGACAAAAGCTGACGAGTTGAGGAGTCACCCGCACTCTGAGGCACTGGTATGGGGGAAATGGAGCCATGGAGCTCGATTGGAGACGATGCTTGGCCGCAGCTCCATGGTCAGATCCATCACCACGGCCATACTACCGAGTAGTATGTAAGCTCGAGTGACCGATTGACAGCCTCCATGTCCCTCCATGTCCCTCCATGTCCAGATGCCTTTGCCCCTCCCCTCACCCGAGCGCGAGGCTTTGCTCTGCGAAGTGTCTGGTGCATCCAGAGCCGAGACTGTACATAGTCTGGCAGGCCTTTTTTTTTCCACATTTTCGCCTTGTCCATTTCGCCTCGCCCCCCCCCAAAAAAAAGGGTCTCCATGTCCTGTCATGCCTCCTCCCCATGTCTTCCACGCTTCCCGTCCACTTGAGCAAAGCAACCTTCTCCGCTGCACCTACAACACACGACTTCATCTCGCGAATACTGAACCGTACATACGGCTCCAACACTGCTTCGAAAATCTCTCCAGCGACCGACCCGAACGCGTGGCGTGCGTGACGCCTCACCAGAAGCTCGCCCAGTCTCTGATCTACCCCCCTCCTCTGTGTCCGTCCCGGCAGGCTTCCGTGTGGTCTCGTCGCTTTTGATCCAGCTGGGATACATACCTCTCCAGCCATGTCCGGCAGCGAGAGCGCCCATGTCCACACTCACGCCCACGCCCACGCCGGCCATGGCGGCTCTGCTGGCGGCTTCGACCTGCTCAGGCGAGCCACGCAGGCCATGATGTCAAAGTATGTGCACCGCTTTCTTTGTCCAGTTTGCAGTTCGGTTTGCTATAGTTTTCGCATGCACCATTTGCCACAGTTTAACCATCAGACTCTTTGCGCGGCTGCCTACTTCATAAGCACCATTGAGCCCACCAAGGCTGCGCACCGCTGCCCATCTGGCAAGTGCCATTCCATTCATTCCAGCCCTTTTAGCCCCGGGCTGTTGGTTCCTTCAATGCATCATTGATGCTTCTAGCCTGACAGGCCGTTGCAAATCGTGCCAAACTTGCCGGGAGTCCGGAGCTGTGCCTCCTGTTGATTCCATGCGCTTCTTGCTTGGCTTGGGAGCCAAATGCGGCTATCGAGTGGTGGTTGGCTGCGCTTCTGTTCCATTTCGCACCGTGTCGCACCCGGGCCTATACGTCTCGGCCGGGGCGTGGAATCAGTCAGGACCAGAGGTCAACTGGTGCGAGCAAGTCAGACCCAAATCCTTCGAGGCTCAACCATGCTGTTGGAGTCCGGGCCGAGACATGTCGTGTGTTGTTGCGGCTTCATCACGACCAAGTAGCGGCCTGCGCTGGATGCAGGAGCTCGGCACATCAGCAGCCATCCTTTCGGGGTGTTGTCGTTTTGTCGTTTGCATCCTGTCCATTTGCACAGCTGTTTTGGACTCGGGTTCCTCGCGCTGTCGGCCACGCATGGAAGGGATATCGACATGTCCGATGTCTCTCGCCAGGGCGGCATCGTGTGTCTCTGAAGTGGCGGCAGCCGCACCTGCCGCCTTGCTTGGGTACTACTAGCACCAGACTGGACGTCTCGCAAGTGCTATGCGGGCCTGATGGCGAGGTCCTGGTCGCCTGGCTCCTGCCCTGCCGTCTCAGTTACTCGGCGCCACGCGACCATTGTCCGGGCGGGCTCTTCTCGTGGGACCCGCCAGATCGATCGCCTCAGATGTCAAGCTGGTCCATCAGCGGCCGGGCACTGACACCGAGTACCGCGTCTCACTCACGCAGCAGCCGGCGGTGCCGCACCCCGTCCTTGTTACTACTTGAGTACTGAGGCTGTGTGTCCTGTCTGGTACATGGCACCCGGGTACTACTTGACGACGCAGTACTCCGTACGGCACTGGACATACAATACTACATTACGCATGCATGCATTACCCGGCCATTCTGCTGCCTGGACGCATTGTTGTGCTCAGATAAGGGTGCCGGGCTATGCCGACACTGCAACGGCTCATCTGGCACATGGCAGATGCCGCAGTTCCATGCAAAAACCGGAAATACCTCCCGCGCTGACTTTGGCCCATCGGCATGGCCGTGGGCAAGGGCCATTGTCAAGCACTGCTGAGCCCAAAGCGGGCAATCGAACAGACGGCGCCACAACGCCGGGTGGTGCACCAGTGTTGCAAGTGCCAGGCAATTTTTCAATCTTGGAGGACTTGCAAAGTGTCTGACTCGCTCATGACACAACCGCCGGGTGCTCCAGTAGGGTACATGGCGCCATCGGAGGCTCAGGCGTGCCGACATGGATGTTCACGCACCGTCGACTTTAATGTCAACTGGTTGGCGGCCCTTTGCTAGCCTGCGACCGCTAGAGCGCAGGTCGAGCCTGCCAATTGGTGGCCAGCTTTAGAACAATGAACCTCGCAGGTAACTCTCGATCCTCCCTCCATGGAGTCTGGGGGCCTGGTCTATCTACTTAGTAACATGGATTGATTTTGCTGGAGCACGACTCACACAGCCATGGCGCCTCCGTCAACGGCCTGGCGAAACCAGGGCTGGCAGCACCGAGCACCGAGCACAGAAGTACACACTGCACTGCAGAGTGCAACATGGAAGCTAGCACTTGAGACTCTTCGGGCTGTCGCGCCATAGCCAGTGGTCGACGGGCCAGCCACAGCTGCCTGACTCTTTTTTTTCCCCTTTGGCTTTTGAGGCGGCAGCTCAGATCACGCCTCGACATCTCCACTACTTTGTCACCGTCGCGCACTCCAGCAGGGCTCAGCTCCAGCTGGCTCCAGCGTGGTCGCTCCGGCGCAAAAATTCATTCATCTCGTCATCCCTTTTGCCCTTGCCGTCAGGCGCAGAATTAAGCAACCTGGGCTTTTTGGCTGCGCACCCGCTGTCGGAATCGCTTCCACACACGCCTCCCCTTTGTGTGCATAACTTTTTTTTCTTTTCCCCTTCTTCCTCGTACAGTTGCCTCGTTGTTCTGTTGTTGTTCTTCTGCACGCAACCACCGCAGCAATCCCTTTGTTTTTCTCGCCTTTTCTTATACCCAAGTCCCTGGCTGGTCTGCTCTGCTTCTCCGGTTCCGTGTTTTCCTCGCAGCCACTCTTGTGCATCGCGGGATTCACACTTGGCCTTGCGCCCCTCCCTGCAAAACCACTTGTAGGCTCTTGGCCGCCGTCATGAACTAGTGTTCCCACCAAATCTCTCTCACCGTTCTTCCTCCCCCCGTCTTTCTCCCAGGGCAATCTCGTCTTTTCCCTTATCTTCTTTCCTGTCGCCCCGTCATTTGTTTCCACAATTGGCACGCCCATCCGGAGTGCCTGAATCGACAATGCCCGTTGTTGACCCATCATCCAACAGGACCGCCGCTGCCGACGAAGATGGAGCGGATCACATCGGCTCTGACACACCACGGTCTGGCGTAGCGACCCCCCAACCTGACCTCCACGACAAACGTCTGCCGGGAATCATGAGCTACTTCAGCCAGGTTCGTCAAGACCCTCCTGCAACCGACACTTCTACTTGTGCTTCCTGCGTTCCTGTTCCTTTGGTGCCTGTCGGCTCCGACGCCGGCTCCACATCCTCGTCCTCGTCCTCGTCCTTGGATCAACAGCCAGATCGGCCAGCCCAGAGGCACTCTCCTACCTCTTCGGAGAAGCAGCAGCCGAGTCTTTGCCAGAATTCGTTGTGCTGCGCCCGAAGCGTGTCAGATTGCCATCTTCCAATGCCTTTGGAAAAGCTTGGTCTTGCTTCGAGCCACGTCTTACCATCAAGCATGGCTTCGCATCCATACCCTACTCCTCCTTCCTCACAGCCGTCATACTCCGAAAGCTCTTCATGTAAAGGCGCAAACTTCGAAGACGGAGAGGCTGCCAAGACGGCCTCCCATGGAAGAACGTCAATACATGATATCCGCCAACGGATTAGCTCTCCTGCACCTGCACCTGCAGTCTCAACCCAGCAAGACGGTGTGGGCGCGGGCTCGGAGCTTGTATCACCCCCTGCCACGTCACAAACACCCCCCTCGTCGTCATCTTCGTCATCCTCACCGTCCAAAACCATCCCCAAACTCCCCCAAACCTCTGCCCCAAGCAAGTGGTTCTCGCTCGAAGGACTCAAAGAGCTAACGCGTGGTGTCATCTTCAAGAGTGGTCCGCCGACTCCCACAAGAGCCTTATCTGCTGCCCACTCTTCTCAATCAGACGGCAGAGACACCCCAAGCCGAACTAGCAATGATGGAGCGGAAACGGCCAGCGGAACACAGACCCCACGAACCGCCGGCGTTCAACCTCCCGCTCAAAAAGGCAAGCTGACTATCAAAATCGTCGAGGCGCGTGGATTGCGAAAGTGCCGCGATCCCTATGTTGTCGCAGTATTCCAACGAAGTGAACTCATTTCGGGTGGTCCACGGACCATCGAAGAGGAGGAGACTTTAAGTGCTACCCCGTCCGGGCTCGGTGGCATTCCTATACAACGCCAGGGCAGCGACTCGGGTCGCCCGCCAATGGCCATCCCCATGAGGAGTCGTCAGAGCAGCAATACGAGTATTCACGACTACAACACCTTTCGCAATCGAACTATGCGTGCGCCATCGAGCAATCCTAAATGGGACGCCGAAGCAGTCTTGTATGTGATCTCTCTCTCTCTCCATTCTATCTCTCTCTTTTTTTTTTTTTTTTTTTTTTTGGCGCGCAACTCTTTCTACTGGAGAGGTTTGCCTCCTCTCCTCTCCTCTCCAATGTGCTAACGAGTTGAAAATAGCGATGTTGTGGACACCGACATGTTGGTCGACATTTCGGTTTACGATCACACTGCTACCGGAGAGGAATTTCTTGGCCATGTTGATTTCCAAGCTGGGAAAGACGGCGAGGGTCCCGTGAGAGGATGGTTCACATTACGCGGACATGCGGATACAATCGCCGAAAATGCGCCGACCGGCGAAATATACGTTGAAGCCTTTTATCAGAGTTCTGAGAAGAAACATTTCGGACCCAGTGATTTCGAAATCTTGAAGCTTATTGGCAAGGGTACTTTTGGACAGGTCTATCAGGTACGAAAGCGAGATACACAACGAATCTATGCAATGAAGGTGTTGCAAAAGAAGGTCATCGTGCAGAAAAAAGAGGTGGCCCACACTGTTGGTGAACGCAATATTCTCGTGCGGACAGCTACCACGGACTCGCCTTTCATCGTCGGCCTCAAATTCTCCTTTCAAACTCCCTCTGAACTGTACTTGGTTACCGATTATATGTCTGGAGGAGAGCTGTTCTGGCACTTGCAGAAAGAAGGTCGATTTGACGAAAGACGGGCCAAGTTCTACATTGCCGAATTGATTTTAGCTATTCAGCATTTGCATAACAACGATATTGTATATCGTGACCTCAAACCGGAAAATATCCTCCTCGACGCCAACGGTCATATCGCCTTGTGCGACTTTGGTCTATCCAAGGCCAACTTGACCAAGAATGACACTACCAATACGTTTTGCGGCACGACAGAGTACCTCGCCCCCGAAGTTCTTTTAGACGAATCTGGTTATACCAAGATGGTAGACTTCTGGTCTCTCGGTGTTTTGGTCTTTGAAATGTGCTGCGGTTGGAGTCCTTTCTATGCAGAAGATACCCAACAGATGTACAAGAACATTGCTTTCGGCAAGGTCCGATTCCCCCGCGATACCCTTTCGCAGGAAGGCCGGAACTTTGTCAAGGGATTGCTTAATAGAAATCCAAAGCACCGACTCGGCGCAACGGATGATGCCGAAGAGCTGAAGCGCCACCCGTTCTTTGCTGACATTGACTGGGATATTCTTGCAAAGAAGCTCATTACGCCCCCCTTTAAGCCGAAGTTGAAGTCGGAGACCGATGTCTCCTATTTCGACCCCGAGTTCACCACCGCCCTTGAACAGAACGGCTCTCTCAACGAACGAGCTGCTGCATTGGCCCGTGGCTACGCCGCTTCAACACCCCTGTCTCCATCTGTCCAAGCGAATTTTCAGGGCTTCACCTTTGTCGATGAGAGTGCTTTGGACGACCACATGAGGGATCGATTCAGAAACGATGATGAGGATATGGACGATGCTCAAGCACACCACGATGAAGATGATTGGGATAATTTGGATGATATTGACCTGCGTAAAGCAAATCGTATGAGTGGCATTGTGAAGACGTCAACCGCAGACGAACACATGGTGGGTGGTGCTCACTTTGACGTGTAACCGAATTTTACATGCTCGGGACGAAGAGAGGTAAAAAAAAACAACGGAAAATCCAGCGCTGGCAATTAGTTTACCCAGTACGTTATATCTTGCTCTCACCCCATTTCTCCGACGACTTTTTTTTCAGCATGAAATGGGTTTATTCGGTAATACTGCATATGGGGAGGGTTCGGCTCTCTGTTCTTTTTTCTTTTTCGGTTCTTTTTGGCTGTTTTTAGTCGCTTTCACCATGTGTTTTTTATATCGTTTTTTGCATCGGCATCTTCTCATGGGACCTCAACGAGCTGGAGGATACTCGGCGTTTTATGGTTGTGAGGTGGGATGCTGGAGCTGGCACCTGGTTTTGCTCTTCTCGCCTGTAAATACTGGCACCCAGGCCCCATTGTTGAAAGTCAGTAAAGTCCAAAAAATGGGAATAATAAGGGGCTTCTTCGCTGTCTAACGTGCTGCATTTTTTATGTCAGGATGCGAAAAAAGAGAGAAAGAGAGAAAGATGGGGAAACTGTGTTTTTATGTCGATATGTGCGCATGATGGTGGGGAGTTGGGAAGGCAGGTTAATGGTTCGGCAAAGAAAGCCTGAAGACGGCTGCTGCTCTTGTGAGACACATGGGGCCATTGTGAGGCAGCACAGGCGCATTAATGCATACATTGTGTGGTCATGCTCTCGAGTTTGAAGAGCAGCCATTTACAAAAGTTTAAACACAATAAAACGTTTGGCAAACCGTCGTGGTTCCCTCTCGTTTCTTGAAGCTTTACGTGCATGACTCGTCTTGGCAAATCGATTCCATTGTACGATAGAAGAGAGCATTTCCGAGCCGAGTAAGGACGGCCGTCCATGCTCGCTCCGTTCTACGGTTCTGTGTGGCTTATCAAGCAGTTTAGTTTCTACAGACAGCTGATCCTTGGTACTACATTCGTGCAGCTGATGTAGGTTGAGCTATGAAAGGGGGGTTTTGTCGAGACGACTTGGAAGAGTTATGTTTCCCCCTTCTGGCTAGTAATTGTACTCTTGTATCGACCTACCTGGCGCTGGTATTGATTACTTAGAGTCTTGGGGTTTACAACACACCATGGTGTTGGGGGTGCGGCTCGTCATTCATCTGCCCGGGCTATTATAATATATAATGCCATTCTTTCTCAACACGGGGAAAATGCATGCGCAGCGGAGCTTGTCCGCCTGTCGGCAGAGAGGCGTGCTTCCCTGACGAAGATTTGTAAACATGGAATTTAAGCGGTGTGGTGGCAACGTTTCACGGCGCGGCAGCGGTAGGCCAAGTTTGATGGTACACGGGTAAGTTTGATTTCTTTGCTTACTTCTCTTCGCATTCGCAAAACGGTCAAGTCCTACGCCCCTAATGGAGGCTTGTTAAGAGGAAAATGTACAATAGGATTATCGACTCCATCGTCACCCACCACCACCTGAACGTCTTGTCCTTCGTGGCCGGCTCTGTCCTCTCGGTGAGACGAGACAGCGCCGTCAGCTTGTTACACAAAAGAAAACACTCCTCTGCCGCGCATGTCGTCGTGTCTGGAGACTCTAGAACACGCCAGACACCTTCCGCTTCCACCTTTAAAAATGTCGAGTTCTAAGCTTCCGAAGATGTGTTGTATGGAATCTAGTGGGCGGCCTCGTCTTCCTCCTCGGCCTCGAGCCAGTCGGGGAGGGCGGCGGAACCGCTCTGGCTAGTCTGGGCGGCATCCTGGCCTTCAATCTCGACGGCCATGCTCTCGTACTCCTTCAGATTGCTGGCGAGGTCCGACTCTTCGGGGGAGGCGGGGGTCTTGGGCATGGCGAAGGCCTGGACTTGGCCATCAGCGTCGGACTCCTTGACGGCGGGGGTCTTGTAAGCCCTGATCTCCTTCAGGTAGAGATCCTGGACGAAGTCGGCTATGAAGAGAGAGCAATGTTAGCCACGTAGGTTCCCGCTTGGTTCGTGTGTATGTGGACGTTAGATGGGTAAATGTTCCCGAGGCTAGGAAAGACTGGCCGATGGTTGAGTCGTGTCGCTTGTGTACTTGGCAGAAAGCATCGATCATCACCCAGATAATGCAGCTATTCTAGCTGCATGTGCATCGGGTGCCTGTCGGGGGGGGTGGCGGATTCGGGATAAGCAGATGATGCCGACGGGTATAGGCGTGAGAGGTGCCACCTCCTCATTTGTCGGAGTGACAACGCGGTCGAAATCTGGGGTGAAGAAGGTAAAAGAGGGCAAACACATGTTTCTCACCTTTCCTCGAGACGGTTGGGGCAATGAAGCCTCGAGCCTGGACAGCATTGCCTCTGGTAACTCGTGCGACGGCGCGGACGGCCGAGGTGGCGCGCTGTTGGCCGAATCAGTTCCAAGCTCCCTACAATAAAGGCCGCCTCGAGCTTTCGAGCGTTGCGGGCGTCGACAGCGTTGCAAAAATGGTGGTCATCACTTACCGTGGCCCTGGACAGTTGGCTGAGCATTGTGAATGGTTGGGTGTTGCTCAATCGGGAACCCTGACTATTGGGGGGGAGATATGGTCTGAGGCTTTTGTGAAAATCGTGATGTCGATTTCCCCCGGTTGAGTCGGCCAGCAGTGTAAATTTCTGCCTCAGGCTGAGCTGCATCACTGGTGGTCCAAAACTAGCAGCACGTGATCACGGGTGTTCTTGGCTTTCAGCGTCTCACGTTTGTCCGATTGCCACCGACTAGGCATCTTGTCATTATCGGTGACTTGATGAAGACTATTTTGGTGATTGGCTTGCTTTGAACTGAGCAAGATTTGGATTTTTTTTTTGGCTTTAGTCCTTGATTCTGTTTTTGCGATTGGATCTCGAACTCGCAATGGGCGGAGGTGGACCGCGGTACGGCCAAACCCGAGGATGCTCAGAACCGGAGACATGGCGAAATCCACAGGTGTAACACCAAACCTTGATACTTTTGCCTCATGGGAGAGAACAGAAAGCGTGCTAGCAAAGAGTCTACTGGGACAATATATCTCACAACTGGCTCGATTTGATACTTGGGTTGTGCAAAAGGAATCTTATTACGGCGTATTTACTACTCTGCAGATCTTGCAAGTCGGCTAATATAGAACATTAGAATTCTCAACAAAAGGGCCGCCACTTTTCTCCCATTTCACCCGACTAACATGTTGTTGTCCGGGTGGAACTCATTCAATTTCATATCGCATCTTGAGAACCAGGCTGCAAAGGGATATTTTACTATAACGAACGCCTGCACACTCTCTCCCGGCTCTCAGCTCCAAGCTTCCCGGCCTGGAGACTGCAACCTTTTACAGTTTCGCAAGCTCGGTTTGGGACGACGATTGATAATGTCGGGTTTGTTGCCTTCTCCTCTTGATAATACCGAAACCCATCCCGGCAAGGTACATGACAGAGACCAGGGTCGCCACTATGGCGTAGGTGGCCACAAATCGTGAAGACGCTCCGGCGAAGTGAAGGCCAATGCCTCCATTGACAATACCCAGGATCATTATGATACGCCCGTACCAGGTATGAACGTGACTGATGGGACCACGCTGCCCGTGTTTGAGAAAATGCGTGTGGTGCAGCCAGCCGAGGACTGGCTGTATTGTCATTAGGATGGAGACGGCAAGACCCAGTTGCATATGTGCATCCTGAAAGAGCTGGAGACAGAATGTTAGCAGCCTCGAAACAACAATCGACCTGGGTCAAGGCCTGGATGGAATGAAAAGGGGGGGAGCTGTACCGAGCCGGCCCGCGAAGAGATAACGCAGCCGAGAGCAAATCCAACCCACATTCCGACAAATGCAAGCAGCTGCCAGCTAGCATGGATAAGCCATCTACCAAGCAGAGGCATAAGGGCTGATCCAACTGGGTACCCAATCAGGAAAGCAACGGACATGACGATGCCATGCGCATATAGCATGGCCATGCCATTGCCCTCGTCGGTCTCAACTCCGCTAGGATTGGGCTTGGTATTGCCATTCGTGGCGGGAGTAAGAAAAGGGTTCGAGTCGGAAGCAATGGTGGCTTGTTCTAGGTTGACCGAGAAGCCTGAAAAGGCATCATGGAACGAAATTGGCTCAGAGGGACTGGACGAGTCGATGGCTGCACCCATGTTCCAGGCATAAAGCCAGCTCGAGGAACTAGTTATAGCAATATCGGAACAATTTTTGCACAGTACATTGGCAACAAGGTTGTCATTCACGACCCCCGATCCAGGAAGCAGTTCAACGTCTGAACGAGCTTGGTACTCGGGCATGACGTGTCCTTTGCCTGGTCTAGTGCTGAGGGTCACGCCGCTTCCATTGGAATAGACGACGAACATGCTCGATCCCATCATGGCGGACCCTGTACCCAAGGCAAACCATGATAACGAGCTAGGGCCTCGAAGCTGGAAGTAGAGATTGCCTGGACTTGTCCTGCTGCTGCCGGCGGGTATACCCCATTGGAAACACAGCTCCCCGTCGCCTGGACAGGTGGCCGCTAGGGCAGCCTCTGTGGTTGACGCATCTGTTGGCGGGAACGTATTTTCTTGTTAGTATTCCCATGGCTAGAGCGTGAATTCTGTCGGCTACTGGAGGGGGCAGAGAGCACTTACACGCTGCAATGGTGGCAGCAACAACGGCTTTCATTGAAAGTTTCATGTTGGGCTCCTTGGATAATGCGTACGTGAGTAGACGATTTCTAGAGTCGAATCAGAAGATGAAGTCACTGGATAGGTAAAGAGGGATCAAATGGCATTCGATGTCGACGAACTCGTCGAGTCAGGGCCAGCCTGGAAAGAGTCAGACAGACGTTTCGCCATGTATTTGAAGCACGTCAACCTCACGGCGAGGATGGCAAGACAGAGCTAATATATCCACAGACTGCAAGATTACGAACAGAAGGCAAGTCGAGTAAATGGAGGCGCCACACGTAACGAGCCAAGGGGTCTGGCTAGTACTATGTTGGATGATGCCTGCTCCATGGCGTGGTTTCAAAACTCCCCCTCACACGACCCCGGACCCAGGAGCGGCAGCCAAAGAGGCCAGCGATATTTCACACAGGGCTTGCCAGGCAGCCGGGATAGATGAAGATGTTTGAGAGGGGCACGTCAGGTCGACGCCGAGATGTATTTTCAGCAGGGTCAAGGCCATGACGAGGACGGCCAGCATGAAGAGAAGACATGTTCGGACAAGTTTCAATCTACCCTCTTTTCCTTGCCAACGGCCAGACTTGTTGCACGGATCCAGGCCGAGGGCTGTGCTGCGGCATCTGTGTCTCGGCAAGCAGTGCGCGGCCACCGAGGCGCTGGATACAACAGTCACGGCACGCATGAAGCACAGCGACGGGAAGATTGGTGACGATTTCGATGGCTGGGCTGGAGCGTGCGCCAAGGACGTTGCCAAAGACTATTGATCGTCGGACGAGTACCCATTGCCAAGCAAAAGTCCTCCAACGGCAGCTTTTGACTTGAAGCGCCAACTGCTTCGGGAATCGTCACTCTTCCTGCGCAGTAAACAGTCACCACGCTCCCGTGAGTTGGCTACACACACAACAACTCGACGACGTAGAGTGAATAGCGCGATCAGTGCCGAATAGGGGCGTCTTTTGCCTGTTTTAGACGTATTTGGGGCATGGCTACAATGCCAGATGCTCCAAGGATCACGATATAGTTACCAAGATTTACAACCCGTCGAGTCCGCAATGTCAACGGGCCAAGAACAAAGTTGCCGCAGCTCACCAAGCGCGACACGCCTCCAGAGCACACGAGCCAAAATAAAATTAAAATACGCCAACATCGGAAGCCTCTTGGCATCTTGGCAACCCGGCAGACGTCGCCATGGAATGGGAAAACAACCCACCCAACCACGTCGGGTGTGTTTCTCATACGTCGCTCTGCGCCCCTCCCTTCCCCAGGCCAAGATCATCCCGACTAATAAGCCTCAATCAATCGATATCTGCGCCGGCGTTCGAACCGGCACCAGCGTCGATGCACACGCAATGCCCTCTGTGAATCGCTGGCTCCGCGGACAGCGTAGCAACGGCGGCCTCCAGGCGGATGATGCCCCCAAACGCCGCCACTCACCCTTCGTCGTCTTGGCGGTCAAACTTGAACAGTCTTGCGGAATGTCGGGGCGGGCTTCGTCCGAGGGCTCATCCCGTCAATGCAATCATTCGAGGTTGCGCCCAGCTCGGCCAGGAAAACATCGACCCTCCCGAGTACAAAACCCATCCATCTGGCCTGCCTCCCGCAAGGCGCCCAAGCGCATCCGTGGGAGGGAACGCAAAGCAGGCCTGCTCAATCAAGATATCCCTAGCAGTTAGATAGATTCACAGGCTGATGGCTCGATTAGCCTTTTCCTACCTGTTTCACGCCGGCACTAGATGAAACCACACTTTGCCGTGTGTCAAGACGCGTCAATTGGCAGGGGACCGTTGGCCAAAAGCAGGGCCCTCCATCTATGACACAAGATAAGAGACACTGCCCGTGGCATGGCTTCACGTATGTAGTAGTAGTATGATGATGCGTCCCATCTTCGTGTCGCGTGTGCCTCGGTGCCATTGGCAAGTTGGTTCCCCCCACCGGTCGATCGCAAACAAAGATAGAGCACGAGAAAGGAATAAAGAGAAAAACTAAACACTACAAAGTTGTAACATGAAAACTTGACATTCGCTAGCCATGTATCAAACATCATCTCCCGACGATAAAACACCCTGATCGCCTCTGTCTAAGCTGCTCATTTGCCAATCCACCCCCATCTTTGTAGGTGACGTCTACTCTAAAAGTTCAACTTGAATGAATGCATCAAATCAAAACCATTGCAGGCGTGTACATCATAACCACGCCGAGCAAAAGACATACAAACCCGACACGCAAGCAACCCCGCCCCACGAATGTCCACGGATAATGGAAAACACGGCACAATCCCAAGGCAAAAGACAAAATTGGCCCATACGCTCGTCACTGCCACAAGCACATGCGAAAATGGACCACCCGGCCAACTCTGCTCCGAAAGAAACCTGTTGCTCGCAACACCCGTTCTGAGATTTTGGGTCCCCAACACAAGCCAATACTTTACACACCATTGGCCAATGAGAACATGCCGCTCTCAAGTAGGCTCGATGATGCCACAAAGCTAAAGCCCCCAAACACATCATCCTTAGTCGATCCGCTCATCGGCCACACGTCTTTAGACGTCACCAACGGGCTGAGAGCCAGGTCTGTAAATTCAGGGGCAAAGTTCTCAGCAAGCTCTGGGTCTGTAATCATGGGCTGGATGGGCGGTTCCAGTTCCCGAGCCTCGAGCTTCTTCCAGTCAATCTTGCGAAAAAACCGGTGCTTCTTGAGAGTCAGCAAATCTTTGGGCATGCAGTATCCCAGTCGCTTGTGGGGATCCTTTCTCAAAAGCCGCGTGAGCAGGTCCTTTGCATCGGGACTCAGAAAGTACGGCATGACGAGCTTTTGCTTGACAATGTTGTCCTGGATCTTGGCGTGGTTCTGGCCTCGAAACGGCGGGTTGCCCGTCATGAGATCGTAGCCCAGTGCACCAAAGGACCACCAGTCTACGGCTTTCCCGTACCGCTTGCCAAGAATCACTTCGGGGGCCATGTACTCAACCGTCCCGAGAATCGAGTTGCAGCTGTCCTCGGATTTCTCCACAGCCACTTTGGACAGACCAAAATCTGTGAGGAGCAAATGACCGTCGGCGTCCAAGAGGCAGTTCTCCGGCTTGAGGTCACGATACACAACTCCGAGGTTGTTGTGGAGGTGAGAGATGGCGAGCAACATTTCTGCCATGTAGAAAGCAGCCACCGTCTCGGAAAACATCTTTTCCGTGTTGAGGTGAGTAAACAGCTCTCCACCCTGTCCGTACTCCAGAATGAGATAGAGTTTCTCGAGGTCCTGGAAGGCGTAGTAGAGCTTCACGACAAACGGGTGTCGGCTCACGGATTCGAGTACTTGGCGCTCCGTCTTGGTCTGCTCAATGAGCTTCCTGTGCACGACTAGCGATGCCTTCTTGAGCTGTTTCTGCGCATAAAGCCTCCCGGTCGCACGCTGTTTGACGAGGAGGACAGTGCCATAGGTTCCTTTACCCAAGCAACGGAGGGGCTCGAATTCCTCCGAAGTCATCTTACGCTTTGGGTTTAAGCCGCCTTCAACGAAGCCAGATCGCTCCCGGACACTCTCGCTGACAAAATCACTCTCCAGGGTAACCTCGTAGCTGGTCGATCCACACTCTGAACTATCGCTGCCCGCTTCACTGCGTGCTCCCTCCCGGCTTTGGGCGCGACTGTTGAGCTCTGTGGTGATTCCAGATCGAACTTCGGGACGACCACCGTTTCGGGCTACAGAGCTTGAGCGCGAAGACGTGTCGAGACTGAAGTGGTCCATTTGCATTCGCAGTTTCGCAATACCAGACACGGTTGGAGACGGCACCGCCTTCAAAACTGGGCTGCAGTTGGCGCTGACAAAGTCGTCGATCCGGGTTCGACCGCTTCGAGAAGCCAGGGTTGGGGTCTCTGAGGCACCATAGTCGGAATCTTCGTCTCCAGAGGTAACGGGAGTGCCCGTAAAGCCACGCACGACGGTGCGGGCTGGATTGGCCGGGCTTATCATGATGGTACGTGAAAAAGCGGGAGGGCTTCGTAGAAGAGTCGTCTAGGGGCCGTATGGTATTGGACGGTACGATGCCGGTCAGGTTGATGAGCTCGCTCAGGTCGTGCCCCGGCGTCGCTCCGGATCCGCGCGCTTCTCCGTGATGAATGGAAGATCGATCTCGTAGTGGCTCACAAAGCGCATCTGGTACTTGAAGAATGAGGTTCGCATATGGGAAGGCTTTTGTATATGCATTGGACAACGGCTTGCGGGTTTGTACGGCGGGTTTTGTGTGGTCGTGATGTTCACCAGATGGTGTACAGGGCTAAGGGGGAAGGGAAGCAAAAAAAAGCGAGGAGCCGGCTGAGAGACGCCAGCGTGTTTATTAGAAGACTGGTGCATAAGCATCAATTACCACTTAGTGTAGTACAGAAATTCATAGGGCAGTGCGCCCGCCGCACAAGGGCGGACGGACATGACACGGACCAGACACGGGTGGACATGGGCAAGTACTGACCCTCCACTAGTAGGAGCAGCCTGAATAAGGCCAGCCGCATAAGAAAAAAGAAAGCCCTAGGAACCCCGAGTCGATAAAATTAAGATTTTTTTTTTTTTTTTGCCCAAAAAGTGATTCCCCGCTACGGGTATGGACTACTAATTGTATTAGGGAGTACTAGGTAGGTTACAGCGTACCCCGTACTGCTGCTATTCAATTGGGCATGTCTGTGGCTGCAAGTGATCGGGTAGCCGTCAGCGCGTGGGGCGGCCAGTAAAAATCTGGTATCAGACATCCATCATTGCAGATCCCTGTCGCGAGAACATGGCAGGGCCACGGGCCGACGCTACAGGCAGCCAGCGATCGGCCGACCAGGTTTCAAACACTGCCGACATGGAGTTCATTTCTCAACTGCACAGCTACTTCAGGGTAGCCGGTGCTGCTTTCGCTCGCCGACAGTGGCTGCCTCATCCGAAATATGTACATTGAATCGGCAAAGCCATTGTTCACTCAGCCATGGCTTGTGACACAAAGGAGTCACCACAAACACGACAGCTCATGGCCAAAAAAAGCTGCCCTCGGCCGAACATGTCTGGTACACCAGCCCACATGGAGGTGTCTGTCAGGCTGCAACTCGGGTGCATTGTGGTACCAGACACGTTAGCTGTCGGTCTTGGTGTACAGTGGGTGTATGTACGGAGTGTTGCGCCCGGATGCTCCAACATTGAAGCCCCACTCACCTCCGGCCAGAGCAGCCCTGCAAGTGGTTAATTTTTAGAGCCGCTCGCAACCACCACTAGCGAACCAAACTTCGAAAGATTCAACCGCCGAGAGCTCTCTGTTAGCTCGTCACACGACCTCCCATCCTAGGTAGAACGTCAATCAACATCTGCATCGTACATCGAAGCTTCTATTGCAAATTGCTGGTCTATTCTGCCTCCATCCGACCGCCCAACGACGACAGTCTTGGCCCCGTCCCTGACGACAGCAAGGCATCATGATGCACCCGTCGCGTCAGGCATATGTCGAGGAGGCCCATTCGCCTGCGGGCATTGCGCTAGAAGATTTGAAGGATGATACAGACTACGACATGCCCATGGCGCCGGGCGCACCTCCCGAGAAGACGTCAGCCATCCTCGACCAGTTCAATCGAAAACGACTTGCTGCGACAATTGCTGTGCCCACGGATGATGGCCGCGTTCGAGCAAAGCTCAGGGAGATTGGAGAGCCCATCACATTCTTCGGGGAGGGCCCAGGCGATCGTCGCGACCGGTTACGAGAGCTGATGACCATTCAAGCCGAACTTGCTGGTCTCGAAAAGGGCGATGTTGACATGGAAGATGCCCCGGCCGAAGAAGAAGCCGAGGAACAGGAAGAGGAATTCTATTCCAGAGGAGGCGAGAAACTCCTGAAAGCGAGAATGAACATTGCAGAATACTCGCTGCCTCGAGCCAAACAAAGGGTTGCCTATCAAAAGCAGGAGGCGACCATTCCTTTGCGAACCCACGTCAAGTTTCGGAAACAGATCAAGGAAAAGCTGCAAGAGTTTGAGCTACAAGGCAGCCAGACAGTTGGACAAAGATACATAAGCATGACCAGAATATCGCCCAACGGAGAGCTAGTGGCCGTGGGTAACTGGGGCGGCCAGGTCAAGTTGGTAGAGATTCCCAATCTGACCGAGAAGATGAATCTACGAGGCCACACCAACAAGATCAGTGGTTTATCTTGGTTTCCTGGGGCGACCCTTCCAGACCAAGCAGTCTCCCCAGACGCTGTGAATCTGGCTTCCGGCGGGGCCGAGGGACTGGTGCAGCTGTGGTCACTGAATCAGGACACCCCTTTGTCGACATTACAAGGACACACACAGCGCGTCTGTCGTGTAGAGTTCCATCCATCCGGTCGTTATCTCGCCTCAGCGTCAGATGATACATCATGGAGACTCTGGGATGTTGAGAGCACCGCCGAAGTGCTGCTGCAAGAAGGCCATTCAAGAGGCGTCTACGCACTGAGCTTCAATACCGACGGATCCCTCTTGGCTACCGCTGGTCTGGATAGCATTGGTCGTATCTGGGACTTGCGATCTGGAAGAACAGTTATGATTCTGGACGGCCATTTAGATGGCCACATCAAGCCTATCCATGCGCTCGACTGGGGCTCAGACGGCCATCGTGTCTTGTCTGGATCCGCCGACGGCTGGGTCAAATGCTGGGATGTCCGCAAGGTCCAAAGAATAGGGGGCGTCGGCGCCCATAACAGTGCCGTCTCAGACATGCGATGGTTCAAAGGCGTCGATGATCCTCTTGACGGAACTCCACCTGGTGTGGATGAAAAGGGAGCCCAGATTCCCAAGAAGTCTGGAACTTTCTTCCTGTCGTGCGGGTTCGATAAGGAAGTCAAGATCTTCTCAGCGGATGACTGGACACTGATACAAACCTTGAGTGGGCATACGGGACCGGTTGCAAGCGTGGATTATAGCAGAGACGGCAAATGGATAGTGAGTGGCGGTCATGACCGGACAGTCAAGCTTTGGGGTCGAAACAATAGCGAGCCGTTGTAGAATGTCGCAATGTATGTTACAGGTACAGGTAAAATAATAGAGCATGTGATACCCTCCACTTTGCTCCATGTCTCTCCCTGGTTATCGACATCCTACTTGGCCTATTTGTACGGTTCGGTTGTCATCTCCATGGCAAAATTTCCCCCTTCTTTTGTTTCTCGACAAGTCAGTCCATCATCATTAGTGCATATCGTGTCTTTGAGGAACTTAGATCGCGTAGCACGGCGATGTACCGGATGCCAACCATTGCAAGTACCCAGCTGTGTTACTACCGTTTTGAATGCTCCCCGTTGGCCTGTTACATACTCTGTACAATATCAAAACGCCGTCATTCTGTCAGTACGCCGAGTTGCCAGTGGCGCCCCGCAACGAGACGTTTAGCCTGTGCATGGTGGTGTGGGTCAGGTGACCGGGTACGTCCTTAATTTGGCCGATAAGATAACTCACACAGACTGGTTGACCAGCGACTGGCTGGCTGTCATCCCATCCAGTCAGGCATTTCCAACAGGCATCTGGTCCCTCCACCAAACACCAAAAAGTAGATCCCTCTCCGCGCCCACGCAAGCCTACCTCGACCACAAGCACGAGGTAGCCCCTTCTCCATGGTTTTTCGAGGTCGCCTTTTCTCCTGGATTGCCCACCCGACATAGAATCTGCTGGATATGGCGAGCATAGACCGCTACCGTCCGCCTCGCGAGGGCTATCAGCCGCCCGCCCTCCCTGGGGGCTCTCGAACCGACGGACCATCACGATCTCCCCTGCCTCGACGAGAAATCCCGCCTGCCGCCCCAACGCCTCCTCAGAATAGTGCGCGGACGTCTCCTCCGCGGCCCCAAGCACAACCGCAGTCCGACGAACAGTCGCCGGCGCAGTCTGGCCACAATAGCCAAAGCACGGTGGCGAATCAATGGTCATTTACGTCAGAGGAAGTTGTGAGCACACCCAGCGTTATCGACGGATTACCGCCATCCGAGGAGAGACTTCGGCGGTCAAAGGGTGTCAATTTTATCTACCAAGCTGGCGTGATGCTGGACTTGCCCCAGATCACCCTGTGGGTTGCCGGGGTATTCTTTCACAGGTTTTTCATGCGCTTCAGCATGGTGCAGGAGAAGGGCGGCATACACCACTACGTAAGTCGACTGCATCTGCCAAGTTTCGGCGGCGAGCTGTGATGGCTTTGAAAACAGTGTTCGTTTCTAACCACGCGGGGTGTTGGGGTTTACAGAATATTGCTGCTACAGCGCTGTTCCTGGCCAACAAGGTCGAGGAAAACTGCCGAAAGACAAAGGAAATCATCATTGCCGTTGCCAAGGTGGCTCAGAAGAATGCAAAGCTTGAAATCGACGAGCAAAGTAAGGAATACTGGAGATGGCGAGACAGCATACTGACCTACGAGGAGATCATGCTGGAGCAGTTGACCTTTGATCTCATGATTGATAACCCGTACCGGCACCTCTTTGAACTTCTCGGCCAGCTAGACATTGTACACAATAAGAATCTCCGACAAGCTGCCTGGGCTTTCTGCAACGACGCCTGTTTGACGGCAATTCCTCTGTTAATCGAAGCACGGGATGTGGCGATTAGTGCCATTTTCTTCGCTAGTGTCCATACGCACCAACAGATTGATGATATCAATGGCGAGCCGTGGTGGAGATACTTGAATGGAGATGAGGAACGATGTACCAACGCCATCGAGGTGATGCGCCAGTTCTACACGGAGAATCCGCTCAGAAAGCAGAACACGTCGCTGCCATCACCCGCATTCGACTTGGAGAACACGCGAAGGCGCGCCGACACACTGCTTAGCCAGCCTGACACGCTATCCTCGAATGGCACACCCATGGAATTGGATAGAGCCAGTCCCAGTAGGAGCCCTGCACCGAGGCCGAATGGCGCTGATCGGGGGGATGGAAGCATGCCAAGGTCACCGATGAAGAGAAAAGATGCTGAACCGGATGGAGCGGTCGATTGCGGAAGAGCAGAAAAACGTGCCAGGGTATCGGAAGACGAAGGCGAGTTGGTGGAGGACTAGAGTGCTTTCGCTGGAGTGTCCGATTAGGTGAAGTGTTTTTTGTCTTTTTCTTCCCCTCGAACCTGTATGGCGTTATGGGCAGAATTGAATCGCTAGACTTTGTTGGCTTTGACCATGGGAGATATTGGCAGGGCCCCTGGCTCCCCCTTTTTGTATGTATGAACCTAGCATGAGACGGCGTCACGGATGGTCGTGGGCGCCATTGAGGAGCCTTTGATGGCATTTGGGTAGCCACGGAAAAACCACCAAACATGTTTACGTGTGCAGATACCCACGAGCAACAACAAGTCGCCTAGATACCCACGTATTAGGCCATTAAATCAATACGACTTACGAGGCATGTGTGAACAAAATGTGAATCAGAAGTGAGCAACCGTTGAAAACCAGGTGGCACGCAGGGTAGCTTCACGAGCAGCAAATACCAGATAGGCCCACGCAAGGCCACAAGGCACTCCAATCACCGTTGAGGAAAAAAAAAGGGAGGAAGGGGGTGGAGACAAAACCAGGCAGCCACACCGCAACAAAGGCCCTCCCTGCTGATTGGCTGCCTTTCTGCCACCCGCCAGATCACACCGCCCGCAGCAGCAGCTATAAAATTCTCGCCTGCCCGCCGGCTTTTTGGAATTTTTCTTTCCTTTCTTCTTTAGCTCTCTTTGCCTTTTGGCTTAGATCAAGTGTAGTATCTGTTCTTTTCAGTTTAATCTCTGAAAGGTCTCTATTGAGACCAATCTAGATTATTCTTATTTTTGGCCCTCGGGCAGTTTCCTCTGTGCTTGCACATGCTTCTGCCCACAGTGTCCCTGGTATTACACTGCCTCCAGGTGACGCGAACCTATCGTTTTTTTCATTGCTTTCGCTGGCTTGTCCGGTGGGGTGAAGAAGGAACTTTGCTACTGTTGATTCGGAGGTATTGAGATAGAGTGATGAGCATGAAACAACTTGGTGGGATACGGACGTAGGCATTCGAGGGAGAATTCTGGTTGCAAAGTTGGGAATATTATGCGTCTAGGAACTGGGCTTGCGGAAGAGCTGTTGACACACGTGTCGTTTGTCTGTAGATTTTGTTGAAGTCGCATTGGAGCTGAGGGGTCTGGGTTTCTGCGAGAAAAGGTCGTGATGGATAATGCTATTTCGTGATAAAAATCGAAGTGCCTGCTTAATTTCATCCTCCAATCTACCGTATTTCGTGCCCGTGCTGTACGATATAATGTATCCAGCGCCTCCTGACTAGAGAAACAACGCTATTCGATAATATTGCCAAGCAAAAGATGTCCCAACGTGTCTCGCGCGTCTCGAGTTCATCGTTTTTCCTGCCTTCAACCTCGTGCCAGAATTTTGTGCGGTGACTCGAAAACTCAGCCCAACTCGGCTTAGCGCCTCTGTGCCTGTGGGAGCAAACCTCCAAGCTGCCCTGTGCCGACGATACCTGAGCAGGGTGCATACTACATACATTTCCCCCACCACCACCACCAAACCCTCCTCGCTCGTCCGCCCTCACGGCCTGCCTGCCCGCCTGCCTGCCCGTTGCGACAGTTGGGATTCTGCAAATATGGCGACTCTAGGAGGATACTTGAACAGTACGTGTTTCTTTTGTACAATCAGCTGTTTCCGCACCCCTCTTACTGACGTGCTTCAAACCGGTAGAAAAGGTCCTTGTGGTGACCGCCGATTCGCGAATCTTGGTCGGCACGCTCGCAGCCTGCGACCAATCCACCAATTTGGTATGCGACACTCTCCTTTTCCCCCTACACTCTTCCCTACGACCATGGCAAGGCGCAGCTCTAACGTTTTGTGCGTGGGTAGGTCTTGACCGGAACGGAAGAACGGGTCATCCACGAAGCGGATGATAACGAACCCTCGGAAATCCACCCCCTTGGTTTATATCTTGTACGGGGCGACAACGTGTGCTCCGTCGGCCTGATAGACGAGAGCCTAGACGAAAGCATCAACTGGACAGAGGTCAAGGGGTCGGAAATCGGCGGAATCAAACATGTCTAGAGGGAACAGGCAGCAGGGAGTAGGTATCGAAGCACGACACGGACGACGATTTGTGTTTATGATTGGAACTACCGGCATGAGGCGGCGTTTTGGAGTCAAACAAGAGACGACCTGGAAGAATTTGGGGGCGTTTTGTTTTTGTGAAGAAAAATGCTACTTCTTTCGAGCTTGACGGCGACGTGGACAAAGAGTCCAACAGCTACAGCAGGTCATTATACTTTTAGCTGCAGGATTACGCAGCTCTTGAAACTCTATATAATATTCTCTTCTTCCTCTCCTTCTTTTTTCTTTTCTTTTCTTTTTATTTACGAAAACACGCGTTTCATCCAAACATCCTTGAAAATATCCGCGCCGGGAGACTCGACGAGACGGTTCACTCGGTTGCCTTTGAGGACGCTCAGCCAGCCGAACGTGTCGCCTGGAGCCTCGTCCTTGGTGATGACATTGGGATCGTCACGGGGATCCAGAGATGCCAAAGCTGCCAGCTCGGCAGGCTTACTTCGCAGTCGATTGTCGACGACATGCATGCCGCGGGTCCATTGGCCTGAAGTCTCGACACGAATATCCTCCAACTTGGCGGGGAACTTCCATTTTGGGTCATCATGAGTCAGCATGTACCATATTGTGAGGGGATCGTGTAGGGAGAGCCCAGGCTCGCTTCCGTTGCCCTCCATCCTCTCGATCTGGCTGAAGGCTCCCTGAATAAAGTGCGACGTCCAGGTGGCCAAGGGGCTACCCGCGTCAATATAAGGCTGAATACGTTCAGCGAAGAAGTTCCTGGTGATGAGGTGAGGGGTGGTGATGTCGAGAGGGGCAAGGGTCAGCTTCAGTTGGCACGAGAGCTTCTCCGGATATGCGCGGAGAGTAGACAGCTTCTTGGGAAGCAGGGGCATGGTATATGCCGGGTTGTACGAGGTCAGCGCATAGACGCGAGCAGCGGCGACTGTGTCGGCGTAGCAGTTGAACTCGGCGACGGGCGTAATGTTTCCCTCGACGTTGACGGCCCCGCCCATGACGACGAGTTCCTTGACGCGGAGGAAGGTTTCGGGGTCCTCGGCGGCGGCCAAGGCAACATTTGTCAGGGGGCCTACGGCGCAGATGGAGACTGTGTCGATGGGGTTCTCTTTGAGGATTCGCAGAATCTCCTTGTGGGCAGGCTCTTTGGAAGGTGTGAAGAAGGGCGAGTGCGCATGAGCCTCCGCCGCTGCGTCTGCTTGGAAGAGGGATTTCCAAGTCTCGGCTGGGGAGAGGTGAGGATGTGCTTCGTGGACGTTGTGCAAGCCATCCAGACCGTCTATCATGAACAAGCCGGGTTAGTTTAGAGACGAGAAGAAAAAATTAAACCAATAGAGCCACCAAATGTGGAAGACATCAAACCCCGGGGGTCAGTATGCACACAAGGGTCTCCCGTCCCTGGACTGATGTAGCACTCACGGAAGTAATCAGCCATCAAGCACTCGTCCTCGAGAGAGTGTTCAGGGCCAACAGCAACGATGGGCCTGCTCTTCTTCATGGTCTCGAATCCCTCGGCTCTACCAGTGGATTTTCTCCATTCCATCTCCTTTTCCAGGACGTGAAACATGGCGACGACGTTGCGAAGGCAGCTTGGCATCTGTTAGTTTGCGCCGTCTCCCATATCTTCAAAATAAAAAGTGACAGAAGTCATAACAAGGAGACGAGGAGCCATCCAATGTCTCACCTTTGCAGAGGAACGTTTCCATATGTGACGGATAACATGGCCACGTCGAGCTCTTCCGGCGAGGCACTCAAGGCCAAGAGCATGGCCATGACGTCGTCGACGCCTGGGAAATGCGCCTATCAGCCCATTGAACAAGAAAGTAGCTACACGACCGCGGCGTCTGTGGTGTTGTGTTACCTACCGGGGTCGGTGTCAATGATGATCTTTTGCGGCGCCATCTTTTGCTGGTGCGCTGTTGTATATAGGCGGTTGGGAAGGGTCAAGTATGTCCAAGCTGAGATATAGCACCGCTCGAAAGGGAAGACGGAGTGGCAAGATTAAAAAATAAAGGCGCCCTACGAATTCAGTCCTATTGACGCCTTGTGGGAACCGCCGTCCCCTCTTCTTTGGCGCGGGTTGCTGATGTCGCCTTGCAGTATATCCTAGCTAGCGGCTAGAGAGCTGAATTTGGAAATTCCGGGCAGGATAGCCCCGCCGGGAGATGTTGTATGTATGTATAAGTATGTATGCACATGCATGCGCGTCTTACTTTAAGTAAGCAAGTATGTATGTATGTCGCGGGCCGGGTGATGAGACTTGACAGTTAGCCAGGCGGTGCCAGGCTGATAGGATCAAATGGGCAGGCACAAGATTTTCAAGCCTGCTTGGCCGGGTCGACGCATGCCACCACCAGATTGACCCCTCATGAGGATGGAGTGGGCCTGGAAGGAACAATGAAGGAGCCGCAGCAGAGCCTTCCATGTTCAAATGTTAGGTCTGGTGCGGCCTGGCGTTTTATGTCGGCAGTGGCCGGGTCGGCTGCCTCCGAGGCGCTTACATCCTCGAAAAGGAAGGGACATGTCGAGCATTGGCACCTTGTGCAATGTATGTACAAGGCGTGATGTAGGGTTAGGGTTACTGATTGGGGTAGAGCAAAAATACCGCACTGGACGAGACGGTGCATCACGGCTCGGTTTCCTCGTTCCACTTACCGAGTACATACAGTTGTACAGCCGTCGGACGGCGCGGGGCGGATCTCGAACGAAATGTGGGTGTACCATCTGCTTGGCTGGCTACTCGTCGATTTGGTACGTATTCCAGGCGGCCTTCTTCGAACAATGCCCACTGAAGCGACGCGTCACGAAACAGTTTCAAGTCAGATGAGCAGAGAGAGCGGATGGTGGACACTGAACCAACTAGAAGCCCCGCGAGGGGCTCGGTGGTGTAGGCTACGGCAACTTGGTGCCGGTTTGTTATACGGATGTACATGGCGCCAATGATAATGGCGATGGCGACTATTGCGCTGCCCCGTAAACTGACAATGCCAGTGATTCTGGTCCAGTGCGTCTCATCGTGTTTCCGCTGCGGCAATCGCCTCTGATATGCTTGAAGCAAGGGATACTACTTGAAATGGTCATGGAGCGGCTTGCATGATGGAGTAACTTTTTCAGCATGTCTTTTGCTCTGGGTACTTTGCAGCTACCATGTTTTCCTGGAATGAACGAATCAGAAGCAGACAGTCACGTCATTTTGAAGAAAAGGACAAATTGAGAGGGAGTTGCTTATTTTTATCATCTCTGTGACTAGCCGGAAGACATCTCCTGAATACTTCCTTGCTTTAATTGCAATTTCGCAATGGCCGGTTTGCTCCACTGCCGGCGTGGCTGCAAGATTCAGGTCATCATTGCTAAAGCCCTATTGCACGATTCCTCGCGTGGAATGAACGTTCAGTCTGTGGATGGTGGATAGATGCCGGCAAACTGGGCAAAGGAGTGCCTGTCCAGAGACAAGATCATCAAACTTGGTCACGAAAGCGGACAAGAAAATGACGGCGAGGAGCAAAATGCACTGCCGGCATCGGGTCATTAGTTACATGTAGTCAGACAGGGGCCTGGCAGATATGCAAATAATACACGGCCTTGGAAGCCAGACATGACGGGGTTCCGACTCCAGCTACGTGAATGAATGACGTTGCTTGAGCTCAACCTTGGTCCGCTCAAAGCATCAGCAAGGAGAACGGGCGTGTCTCTTATCTTTTCTGGGACTGCACAACCTCCTGCTTGCCTCGCGTTGTTGGTTGTTACGGGTACCGGTTCAGACACGGACCCGGACTGCCGGGTCGGGCCGGCGGCGTTGACAGACGAGCGGCTGAAGTTGCGAGTTCATCGACCGAATGCGTGGGGGGAGAGCATCCGCAGGCGGCCTTTGCCCCAGGTAGACCGGCCTTCTTACACAGCACTGAGGAAATTCAACAGTACAAAACCAATGCGAGTGTACCGAAACAAACGGGTTTGCCAGGTCTCGGCCCAACAATATTGGTACGTAATCGGGAGATGACCGCCCACCAGTCGGAGAGAGTGGGGCCAATCGGCAGCTACCGCAACTTGTGATCCGATCCGGCACCCGGACTGGCCACCGGCCCCACGTACGACGCTTGCACGCTTCTTCTGGTTGTGTGGCTGTAGGAATCCCCAATGAAGCGGCGTATGTGGCCTTCAGGCCAGGGCTTTGAAATGCTCTTGTGTAGGGCGGCATGTGGTCTAGAGTCGAGGACGCATTGGCCGCAAGAAGAGCCAGGTTGTCTGCCGACACAACCGCATCTGTGCCCTCAGAGTACGTAGAGCCTGAAGATGAGCCTGATGCTATGATGGCTGGAAGAAGGCGTTGGTCTTTTTGGCAGAATGCCCCCTGGCAGTCTCTCTTTAACATTAGTACACGTACCGCGAAGTCTTCAATAACTGAGTATCCAGAACGAAACTGTCCCGGGGGGTTAAGGTGGAGATTGCCAGTGGAATTTCGTAGTGAGACTGAGCAAGAAATCAGGACAATATGCAGACGCTATTAAAACTGTCGTCTGGGTAATTTCCATTGTCCATGCTAGCTTGTATTAATTTTATGTATAAAAAATTAGAAGAAAAAGCTGGCGTATAGCTTCTCATACTTGCACGAGTCTTTTATCTTGGTTGCAACTTGTACGCAATCTCGGCCTGGTTTACGGTGGTAAATTATAATAATTGCGCCAACTAATTTGTATCAACTGTACCCAAGCAGGGCTCGGAACCAAGAAACTACACTATTAGTATACCTTTTGTCTGCCACGCTTTATAGTTGCCAGCCTGCAATGCAACCAAGCAACACGGAGCTGTGAAATGCAGCAGAGAGTACAAATCACATTTGCTTTCTCCTATAAAACCTCAGGAATCAGAATAGAGTCTTGTCAAGGAGCACTAGCTTTATTGTATTTTAGTTTTTTAACTTTGCGTCATAAAAGCCCGAGTTTTAGTATAAATTTAAGAATTCACCATGAGATTTTTTTAGCGTTATACGTAATACTATTAATCTGAGTTTCAGCTGTCGAAGCTTATAAGCCAGAATATTTCGCCATGTGCGTTTTTTTAACGCGAGGAATAGGCTAGTAGGCACTCCGTATATGCTAGCTATGCCACGCGCCAGAAAGGTGAGCACAATGCGCCAAAATAGTAAAATTGCGCCGACTCCAAGATGCGGTAGTCTAAAGCAGCTGCGTCTAGCGCACCTCGCATTGGTAAAGTCAATACGTAAGTTTGTAAGAGTGGTACCGCTTTGCTGGCTAAAGTCGTGCGGAAGAGACTCATGTCTAAGGGGGGATTTAGGCGATCAAACCGGACGAGGCCCAGACTGAATGCTCTTTGGGACCGGCCCATACAATCGGGACCTTTTGCTACTTATGGTTCAGCGGTCTAGTATTGTAAAACAGCATCTTTTCCCTCAAGACTACATGTACCTTTCACGCGAAAGGCTATCTGGCGAAAACCATTGTTTGTCTAGTGCCCGGCGCCCGCTTACCAGAAGCAAGAGCCGCGGGACGGTACGTAGATCCATGTACTTGGGTACCTGGGTACATGTAAGTACTTGCGAGCTGGCAAAACATGCAGGCCGGCATCCGCAGCTCTCTAGTGTTGCCAAGACCCCAGTGCCATTTGGCAACGTTGCCACAACTCAACTTTTGAGGTGAATGGCATAGCCCGAAGTACCCAGGCACAGGCAAAAACAAGTCCCAGGTGGCATTTTCATCTGGTGTGTTATACCCTGCCCTTCAGTGCCGGCCAGGCATTTATACTTTTTCACGTCCACATGCAGTGTTGCAGCTCACCCGAGCAAATGTTGTGCTGTCCAAAGGCAATATTATTCTACTTGTACTCCGTACTTACTCATGTCCAACATTCTAAGTTGAAAGCCGCATGCGCAGCTGCACGGGGTCCCCGGGTATAAGTACCTAGGTACCTAGGTACTCCGTACTGGGACCTGAGGAGTGCGTCGTCTCAATTAGTAGCTGGCCAACCAGACCGGCGCAATCCACGCAGGCTAAAGTGCAATTGACATCTGGCCATTCCGCTGTCCCACCAGATTGGCTTCCCTTTTCGACTTTCCTCTCCTCACTGCCCTCTTCAGCATCTCCCAGCTTCTCTACAAATTCTCTTCTCTCTTCCTCCTTTTGCACCTCCCAATTGATTTCCAACCCTTCGTTTCCTGCTTGTCCGTGTTACATCCATGTGATACATAGCCGCTTGGCTCTTGTTTATCAGTCCTCGCACTGCCGCACCCCACCACCCCTGATCTCCTTTCCTCCATCACCTTGTCAAAAGCAGAACACCTTCTTCCATCAACCTAATACCCCCTCGATACCGCTGCGACACCCTTCATCGCCAAATCATCACGATACCTGGGTCCAAGCAATTATTGCCATCACTCTCTGGATCGGGTCGACTTCACATCGTGCGCCCGGTCCTTGACCTTCCCTCTGAGCGCCTCTCCCAGGCCTCGCTGATCCCTGGCGGCCATCGACTTTCGAGCCGACATCGTCTTGTCAACTACATCCTGTGAGCTCTCTTTCCAACATACCTACAGTGCTGCCCTGAAACTGCCGGTTTCACATCGCACAACATGTCCGCCGACTCGGACAACATGAGCTACGTGTACACTGCTACCGCCTATGCCGCCTTGTTGGGCCTTGGCGTTGCCGTCTATCATGTTTCGACCAGAAGGGCCAACAGAAGGGCCGCGGCCAACCCCCCACGCAACGCAAGGCCTCAACAAAATGAGCCACGCAGGGAGGATAGAAAGAAAAAGCAACGCCTCGAGAACTACACTTCAGATGCTCAGGAAGCCGCCAAGGCCAAAGCTCGAGCCCATGCTCCTGAGCCTGCCCCTCGGCCTCAATCCTCTGTAGACGATACGTCCGACGATGGTGTGGATAACCGCGAATTCGCCAAACAGTTGTCCAAGGCCAAGGAAGGAAAGAAGTTCACCAACAAGACTGAAGGAGGAAAGCAGAAGGAAAAGTCCGTTAAGCAGTCCAGGGCAAACCAGATGCATACCGCAGTTGTCGACGAGAAGCCGTCGGACACTGGTGCCGAGGCCGATGATGATCGCACCCCTGTCGAGTCTCCCGTCGAGTCCCCCGTCGAGTCTCCCAAGGAGTCTCCCGAGGTTCGCCCCGTGGACGTGTCGGGCGTCAGTGATATGCTTGAGCCCGCTACTGCTGGCCCTTCGATCCTGCGAATCACTGATATGGACAAGCAGAAGGAGAAGCTCAAGACTGCCAAGGCACCCGAAAAGACCGAAACCAAGAAACAGCGTCAAAATAGAAAGAAGGCCGAAGCTGCCAAGCAAGCACGCGAAGAGGCAGAGAAGGAACGCAGGGCCTTGGAAGAGAAGCAGCGAAGAACCGCACGCATCGCCGAGGGTCGACCAGCCAAGGATGGCTCCCAGTTCAAGGCCACTAACGGCGATAGCTCCTGGGCCAAAGGTGCCCCCAATGGAACCGGTGCCAAGCCCGTCGAGAACAATGAAAAGACCCTCCACCAGCCCTTGGATACCACGGACAAGCTGGGAGCTGAAATCAAGAGCCAGCAGGCACCGGCAAAGACCGAGGACTCGTGGATTTCCTCGCTTCCCTCTGAGGAGGAACAGCTAGAAATGCTAAAGAACGATGCTGACGAGTGGAGCACTGTCCCGGCCAAGTCTTCACGGAAGAGCAAGAAGAGCGTCGAGTCTGGGGACGAGACGTCCAAGCAGCCAGTTGCTCAATCCAAGAAGGACGCGCCCGCAACTGCGCCTGCTCCTGCACCAAAGCTGGCATCCAAGTCTGGTGCTTCCCAAAGCTTCGGTGCATTCTCGGCACTCAATGATGATGCAGCCGAAGAAGTAGAGGAGGAGTGGGATGTCTAAATGTCTTGTGGCATTCAGTCCTAGTCGAGTGCCATATCGCAGCCTCCTTGAAGCATTTCTCTTCTC
The DNA here is from genome assembly GCF_013426205.1 of Metarhizium brunneum. Classification (NCBI taxonomy): domain Eukaryota; kingdom Fungi; phylum Ascomycota; class Sordariomycetes; order Hypocreales; family Clavicipitaceae; genus Metarhizium; species Metarhizium brunneum. Next base: position 2,826,810 of record NC_089427.1, read on the forward strand.
CTTTGGGCCCAGGCCATCACGAGATGAACTCTGATGACCCTGTATCACTACCACCTGTTGACACAATAGCTGTCAACTTTTTTCATTTCACAGGTTTTCATTGTTTAGTTTGAAGTGGTTGTATTCTGCAGACTAGCGAAATGTGATGGATCGCAAAAAGTTGCATTGATCTTTTACGTACAGGGAAGACGGGCGCTGCATGGAAGCAGAGGCCTCGGGAAAAACCACCGTCTAGCAGAAGCTGATTCAGGCAGGACATCATATTGATGCTTGAATTCGAACTTTTGACGACTTCCGAGCCTGCTTCGATTTGGCCCTGCCAAATTATAAGACCACCAAAAAAAGAAAATTAGAAAAGAACCAAAAAAAAAGAAGAAGAAAAGACGATGGGGTTCAATATGAAATTTGAGACGATGAGTCGCTGGGCCTTCAATGGCACATGGCATGCGATGATGGGAGCATTGGTGAGGGGGTCTTTGTGTGTGAATGTAGCAATTTTAGGGCCAGGTAAAGCGGCATGAAATTGAGTTTCCTTTCAATATACTCGGTATTCTCCTTCCTGGGTGCTTATTGTGAATTGCAGAGAGATGGAACAGCCATTACAGGTAGCCAAGCAGGATGATGCAAGGAGACACGTATTCCAGGCGTCGTTGGATATAGGTCAGCTGGTATGATTTGATTGTGCATTCAGATGGTGTCAATATCACCGTCATCGCGACGGAAATGGCGGACGGACTTGAACTGTTCAAGAGTCTGCACATGCACGTCTAAGAGGGATCCACTGCCGCCCAGCGCCACAGCTGGGCCACACAATGACCAACGTGTTGGGCTTCGTTGGTCTGGCCAAGTCTCTGGAGAGCGACCATTGCAGAGGACGCAAACCGAGCCCGTGGCCATTTCTACTGGCGAAGATGAAGGGATAAAAGGCGACATGGAGGCTTCTTGGAGAGATCGCCTGACACTCGTCCGCGCTGGCTCTAGAAGAAAGAATCGGCAGTTGGCGAGCACTTGGGACGGAGGAGCGCGGTATTATGTGTTACCAGCTGCACTCAAACGGGATGATTGTCGACTCGAGACTGTGCCGTCAAGTGCATTTAAAAGATGGCATGCTCCCCCGCACCCCTCCTCCCGTCAGATGCATTGCATTATGCATTTGCTCTCATTTTTTTTCTCTCCAAAGCGCCAGCCTGTCAAGAACCACCTTGCTGTAGGAATACCCCGTATTCGGTACCTTGCTGCTTCTTGCTACGAGCATCTGGGCATGGCGCCGGATCTCGCATAGACTACGGAGTACGGAGTACTGACGGAGTACGAGTGGCTGCTGCGGCTTTTGCGGCTTCTGCTCAGCCAATAACTTTCGTCGTCGAGGTTTCTCAGTCTCCGGTAAAACTAGTACGCTTGTAGTGAGTCGACGATTTTTCTTGCTTTGCCCTGTGAGCACCTTTTTGCTTTTGTCGCTGCCTTGCCTTGTCTTGTTTTTAAAATACTCCGTATGCACCGCTTTTGGCGAACGCATACATACAACATATGCAGGTTCCCAAGTTGATGGTCCGTACGACTGCGTTTATGCAGGTGTGGACTCTGCGCCTGCCAAGTCTGTGGCAGCCACCAAAGCTGCTAGGCCGTTTCTCGGGCTCAAGTGCTTGCTCGAGACGCTGCCGATGTACTCGGCGTTAAGGCTAGCCTCTCCAATGCTCGGTTTAGGCGCTTGCACAGTGCTGCGGCAAATGGCCGACTCAACACATGCATGGACGTGGACATCATCATCATCATCATCATCATCATCATCATGACTGCTGCATGATGCATGGTGCGCACATTGTACAACATTAAAGCACTGCAGACCGACCCGTCAACCCCAGCCAGGCCCACGAGACCCGTTTCCACACCAGACACATTACACCGACCCTTGTCTCTCGCTCAGAGGGCCCCAGCCTGCCTGAAACGCTCCTGGTCTCCAATTCCCTATCTCAGACGCCATCTCGCACCTGCAGAATCGATGGATCCCTAGTTGGGCTTAGCACTTGGGTTGCGCCAAATGCGTCGTGTCTTCAATGATGGCTGGCATCCCCGTCCGGACCATTGGCGCCGTCGACGCTTCGCCTCCCTGCACACGCATCGTCGTGTTGGCTGGCTTGGAGAGCGGCGTGGGCTTGGCTTTTGCCGGGGCAATAATGGATGCCACAAATTGGTCACCACCACCCCGTTCCGTCACTGACATCTGGCCCCGGGCCTCCAGCCCTCCCAGCCATCCACCCACCAATCCAGGCCATCCAGGCGTGTGCTGTGTAGCGGCACTGGGTGCTGTGTGGTGTCCGTCTGGTGTGACTGGCTGACTGCCTTACTGGACTGGCCGCCTGGCGGTTCCTGTGCCTGCCGGTCCCCCATCCGAAACAGCCTGTGTCCGTCCGGGTGCGTCTTGCCATCCTCCCACCTCGGCGCGCATCTCCCCTCTACCTGCCATCCCTCATATCTCTCCTCCGGCACTTCCCATCCCTCCATTTCCTTCTGCTTATTTCTTGTCTTCAATTCGCCGCCTACCAAGTCCATTTTCTCTTCTTTGTCTAAACTCAAACTCTTCCGTTTGCACCGGCTTTTCTCTGCGCCATTTCCTGACTCGGCTCGTCCACCCAGGTTTGGGCCTCAACAGCCTCTCTCTCTCTCTCTCACTTTCTCTCACCCCTTTTGCCCACCAAGACGCCTTTAACGTCGAACCTCGATTCTCGACTTCAGGACCCCCTGGCCCCCCTCTTCGACATTAAGCCGCTTGCATTTTCCATTCCAGTCAAGCCGAAAGCCAACAACCACCGCCTGCTCTAATTATATTCTACTGCTCCTCGATTCTGTGAAACTTCTTATTTCTTCGCGTACCCCCCTGCCACCGTAACCGAGCCGGCCGCCTACAACGCTTTGTTGTGTATCTTTATCCCCCCCCCGACTACCTCACATCATAGGACATTCCGTAATTTCACCGCCGTCACCGCGATCCGACAATTCTGTTTTTCTCTTTGGCGATACGGATCGCCCGGCCTTTATGTACACTCAACGCCAGGCATCAACTGAAAAACAGGCTTGATGAGGGGAATCCCCTGATCAATCGACGTCATGTCTTTGCCCGTCGCCGTCCAGTCGGCCGTCTTCTATTTCCTCGCCTGCACACCATGCTCCAAAGTCCGTCACCGACAAAAGGCCAAGGCCCAGGCGAAGAAGGAGAGGGAAGACAAGGCCAAGTTGGAGACGGAACAGCCCGGCTTGTACCGGCATCCCTCACCATTCAACACGAACCCATACTGGCAGGAGGAAATCAGCATGGGTCCGAGCTTGCCAAAAAAATCCATAAGCAAGAATTCCAGTCAACGGGGGTTAACTAGTTCGGGCAGGGAAAGTGTGGCACCTAGCATGTCTGATCACACAAATATTGGTGATAGTCGAACGCATTTCGGTGATAGTACGACGGCGATGCCGCAGGATGACACCTTGTCCGAGGATTGGAATCGGCGGCGAGGATATCAACGCGAAGACGAGGAACTTTGGGGCCAGTGGTCTGGCCCAGGACCGGCCGGATCAGGACATAAGTTGATGGACGCCTTTTCGAAAGCTCGCGACTCTGCCGGAAGATTAATCGAGTCTACCTTGGGAATTGAAAAGGAAGTAACGGAACAGGAACGCCGCGATTTTTATCTGTCTCCCAAGAACCCCCCTGTTAATGATTATCATCCACCCGTGGTCAGCAGCAAACCTCCCCACAAGGATGCCCGCAAATGGATGCTGCAACCTCCCCCACCAGCCAAGATTATGGAAGGCAAGGTTCCCGTCTCGCGTGCTGTCAGTTCCGGAAGCAAGTCAAGTGCGAGGACATTGGTAGGAGACGAAGGCAACTTGGGCCGCAGGTTGCATGAGAGGATGGCCAAGGAGAGAATCAGAAAGGAGAGCAACCCGACTGAAGTCGAGCTTATTGAGTCTCTCTTCATCACCCGCAGTAGCCTGTCAGTGGGCCATACCCAGAGCCGCAGCCTCTCATTCAACGACTCCGACGATTCCATTGACAACCCCTTTGAGCGGCGCCGCAGTCGTCGACGTATGCCTGTGGTCGAATCTGATGCTGACGAGGATGCTGTTCCGTCAGTACAAATATCCAAAACGGTCAGCCACACCAGCAGCACGCTGGGGCATGTTGCTCAGAGACCGAAGCTGGAAACGATACCCAGCACAGACGGGAGTGGCAACCCTCGAACGCTATCAAAAAGGTCTAAGCGGTCAAAGTCCACCAGAACTAAAACAAACATCTGGGTAGATTCTCCGGTAGGAGATGACACGGACTAAACAACACCTTTTCTTTGACACATTCGAGTTTTGCGGCGTCAACCGACGCCCGTTCTGCACCATATCGGAGTTTCATTGCATTTTCATATTTCGAGTTGCCTTCATTGCATTAGAGGAGCGAATTGCGAGGAGTTTTACCTTTATTACCTTGTATAGCATGGGGACTTTCTTGTGATCGGCGCGCGTTCAGCCTGTGTATATATATGTTCTTTTCAACAAAAGGGGCTAGCTATATTTGTATCTGCATTGATACATCCTTACAGAGGTCCATGGTGCTGCGCACAGTAGCCTGTGTTATGAGCCGTCATCTTGATGGCTGCCACAGATCAGTGCCATGACTGACAAACAAATATCATTAACCACCTCACAAACAAACTGGATATTTTGACATTTGAAGATGTCGTTACGCCCGTAAATCAAGCTGCATTTCAATTGCCTCAACATTTCCCATTCGTACAAAGAAGCGCAAACCCATTTCCCTTTGCCAAACAACGCCGGTGATGCAACTCGGAACACAGACGAATGCACTCCCATTCACAGGTGCATGCCACCGTCGTCGCCATCGCCGTCGCCGTCGCCCTCATTGCCCAAAGTTCGCAACCGCTCCTCGATTGCTTGCCTCAGCTCCTCATCGTTCAACCTCCCACCTGAATTGTTCCCGCTCCCTGCCGTCGGAGGAGGCTGAGTGTCCATGTGGATTTGCCCATCCCGTATGGTACCAGTCTGAAAAGTGCCATCCGTCCACGCCGAGTGCGTCCCGCGCCGCTGGCCGTGGCCATTGACCTGCGCTTCTTCTGCCCTGGCCTTGTCCGCGGCCGCCTCTGCCTCCTCCTTGCTCTGGAACTCGGCCCAGCTCACGCCTCGCTCCTCGACCTCGGCGCGGACGAGGGCTATCCGCTCGGCCATGCGGTCAATCACGGCCTCGTTCTCCCGGATGGCGTCGACGCAGTCCTGGTCCGGGCCGTGGGCGGGCTCGTCGCCGAGCGCGGTGGCCGACCCCTCGGCGAAGGGCTTCAGCTGGTCGTTGGAGTATTGCAGGTGGGCGATGGAGTTGCGGATCTCGAGCACCTTGAGGTGCAGCATGGGGACGGAGAGGTCCTTGAGGGCCGTGGCGAAGCGGCCCGGCGATATGGGCCGGGTGTCGGCGGACATGGCGGGCTGAAACGGATCTCGATGGACTCGTCGGTGCTGCTGTTTTCACATGTACCGAGAGGGGCGGTCGCTGAAGGGACTCTGGATGCAAGAGGTGAGTGAGGGTTTGTATGGCAGGTTTTATTATCGACGTGATGGTGCTGGAGGGGCAAAAACGACGGCATGCAGGCAGCTGGTGCCAACGTGGTGGGGGTGGCCTGCAATTGTGGCGCTGGGACCTGGGGGGGTGAACTGGGAGGTCAACTGCTTTGGCGAAGGGCGTTTGGTTTGTTTCCTCTTTTTTTTCCCTGACTTCAACTTCCAGGGCTGGATGCTTGAACAACCCTCGCGACGGGCGGCTCGAAGGGCACGACGCGTGCAGCAGGTGTTTCCTGTTGTTTGTTGTTTCCTACCAGATGAACGTGTTCACTATTTACCCGGCGCCCTGCGCGTTCCTGAGGGCGGCGGGACGACGAGTCGCGGCTGCGGCGAGGACACGGCCCAAAGCAGACAGCTCGGTCGGCGTACGATGTCTGTCGGGCGGCGTGTATCCGCGGTCGACTGCACACGCATGCCAAAGGTCATGGCAGACGCCTGGACTGTGTGCCTACGCGCGCCCGCTTGGCGGTTTCCCCGGCCGGCGCTCGCTATTCTCCTCGTCCAAGGTCATCCGCAACTACGAGGACCTGCCCCGCGACTATCGCGACCAGGCGGGCTTACCGTTCGGCGCTAGGGACCTTTCCGAAGAGAAAGTCGGCAGGATATTCGGGGCTGGGTTTACGGCGGCGGCGGGGAACAGGCTGCTGCGCATCTTGCACGGGCGACGGGTGGCGGGCACCTTGGACGACCCGGCGTTTGCCGTTCACACGGCGCAGTTCCCGGCGGCGCTGATTGCCAGGGGGCTGGCGTATTTGCGGCAGCAAGTCCCGGTGAACGAGGTTATGAATGCCGGGCTAAGGGCGGAGGACGAGCTGAACCAGATGGACCGGGACGTGGAGGAGCGAGAGGAACAAGAGAGGACGCCGGCGGCGTCTGGGGACGGAACCGACGGCGAGGGCAAGGACGCAAGCCCCGAGGCGGACCCGTTGTACGGCCGCGGCGCCTTTGACCGGATACGGGCGCGCAACATTGCCAAACAAAAGGCCGAGGACAAGATTGCCGAGGAGGAGCGCCTGGCCAAGGAGGCAGAGGAGCAGGTCGGGTTGTCGGGCCCCCTGGCCAGGCGGGAAGACGGCAGCCGGGCCATCACCAACCCCAAGGTGGCAGAGTACTACGAAAAGGCGCAGTCGGACCTGGAGGCGCCGCCGGAGATGAAGACGTGGGAGCGCGTGCTGCCGTCGGCGACGCTCGTCGCGCTGGTGCTGGGCTTCATGGCGGCCGTGGCCATGGTGTACGAGGAACCCGTGCCGCGATACCGGCTCCTGCGCGACGTTTCCACGGCCCACGCCACCGTCGGCACCTTGATCGCCCTCAACGCCCTCGTCTTCCTGGGCTGGCGCGTGCCGCCGCTGTGGCCCCTGTTCAACAAGTACATGATCTTTGTCGTGGCCACGGTCAGGCCGCCGACCCTGTTCACCGCCGTCTTCTCCCACACCAGGCTGAGCCACATGCTGGTCAACATGGTGCCGCTGTGGTTCGTCGGCACGGCGCTGCACGAGGAGCTCGGCCGCGCCGACTTCCTCGCGCTGTACCTGGGCTGCGGAGCGGCGGGCTTCCTCGGCAGCCTGGTCACGTACACGCTGAGGGGGTGGTTGACGGTGACGTCGCTGGGGGCGTCGGGCGCGACGCTGGGCCTGTGCTCGGCGTACTTTTGGGAGCACAGGAACGACGGCTTCAAGGTGTTTGGGCTGCCGCGGGACGGGGTCCACGGCATCGTGTTCCTGGCCCTGATGGCGGCGCTGCAGATGGCGGCGTTTGGGAGGACGAGGACGCTCAAGGTGGACATTGCGTCGCACCTTTCGGGGATGGCGGCGGGCATTCTGGGCATTGAGATGCTGAGTCGGACGGCGAGGAGCAGGAGCAGGAGCAGGAGGGGGGCCCATGCGGAAAGGGAGGTTATTACCGTCTGGGGTGCTGATGGCAGGGGAGGCGGCGGCGGCGGCGGCGAGATGAAGACGGTTGGCGGGAGTGGGAGGTGATTTTGATGAATGTGTGTATTGATAGACTTGGCGTTGGCATAGACTTGCTCATCTCCCTGTGATGTACATATATGTGTATTATGTGTATATATATAATGTAAACTGGTAACTACTATTGCGCATGTGGCTACGTTTGATGCAGGGACTAGGACTAGTAGTTGTCGAGTCGATTTGGATTTGGGACAGGGTTGAATTGCTGAAAATAGCTGTGTGGCTGTCTGCATGTATAATCGTGTCTAGATAGTCCGCACATGATGTTGGATTGCTAGAAGGAGGCACAATCTGGGTCAACAATATGATGATTTGGTCGGCTGCGTTGGTGGCCAAGTACAAGCTACATGGTGAAAATTCGAGTCTGTCCTGAAACGCTTAGACAGGGTAAGAATTGAAGCTCTTGCAGCTTTGTATAATACTGGGGGACGAGGGCCTTTTAAACAACTCTGCTCGTGCACCGGGACCTGGAGTGCCATGTAGTTGTTACGCGGTCCGCATGCCGGTGCAGGAACAGAGAGGCATTTCCAAACATTTCGGCCTAGTGGCAGAATGTGGAGCTGACGAATCAGCAGAGACTTGGCTGCGGCTTCTGGAAGTTGGTGGGGCTGAAATGCACGGAGGGGCCAAGGGGCCTGCCTGGTGCGTCTCCTGGGAAACGGCGGTGCATGGGACCACGCTCTTTGTGCATACTACTAGTGATGTGTAGAGACGGACATGGACACTCGACCGAGTGCATAAATTGACAAAGCATGTTCCAAGTTGCCTTTGGGGTGTGGAGTTCGGCAATCCGCATGGCAGTTTTGCGTACGTACGAGGCGGACACTCTGGCCATGGCCCCTCCGGGATGGTGATGGCGGTGCACCTTGGCTCGACCGCCTGGCGGCATGCTGGTGGTAAAACGGAGGCAGAGTCGTTATGCCATCTTTTTCCCTTTATTTTTCTTCCTCTTTTTTCTTCGGCCACTTGCCGGCGCAGTCAGGTCGTGAGTAATTAATTACCTAGGTCCTTTATGTATGTATGGCCATGGAGCAACATTAAACGTTGAATGTGGTGGGCATCCCAGCCGCATTAACGCCAAATAAAAAATAAACCCACTGATCAGTCATGACTGACGCCTTCTTGTGCTCTTAGCCTCCCTTTGGCTTTTGCATTCTTGGGCTCTGCAAGTCACTGCCTCCCCCAATCACCCGTCTCATCATCCCCCCAGCCATTACGGAGTACATGCGCCGTCCACCTGCGCCCACGCCCACGCTCACGCCCACAAGACAGACAGACGCCCGCTTCTCCCGTTTCCGACCGACTCCGCTTGTCGTGTCGATTTGGCGCTCGTCGACTGTTCTTCGACTTTTCTCAAAACACCAGACTGCCTGCGTCCTGTTCACCAGCTGGCAACTCCGTGTTCACTCAACGGGACGCCCATTAGGAAATTGGGGCACTGTCATCTGCATACGCCCGCTGAATAAAAAGCCTGGCCGTTTGGGACTGGCTCTGCCCTTCGGCATCAAGACAACTCACCAACAACAAGAATCCTCAAACTCGGTCGCTCGCGCAATGATTTAGCCTCGGATCTCTGTGTTGTGTCGGGATTTTTCGTTTCCTCTTTGCCTCCTCTTTGCCTCGCCTGCTCTTCTGCTCTTCTGCTCCTCGGCTCCTCGGCTCCCTCGTCACCTCCAACCGCCCGGAGCACCGCGTCGCCAATTTGCAATTCGCCTTGGACTGCCAGCCAGCCATGGAAGAAATTACCTCGAGTCCGCTGTCTAATGTGACGGCGTCCCCGCTGTCAAGTCTCTCCAAAACCCCGTCTCTGCCCAGCTCGCCCGATGTGCAACCAGACGCCGGCGTCCGATATCCCTCGCCAACCTCGACATCGACGTCGGGAACGCAATCACCCATCAAGTTGGGCGACCCCGTCGACGACAGCCCGCGCCCTGCCAAGAAGAGACGCATCACGCCGCCCCGCGAGCGCATCACCGCCTACCTCGACTTGATGAAGTCACACGACGACTTCAGCCACGAGGACAATTTCCACATGGAGAGGCTGCTCAGTGCCCTGCGCAAGAAGAAAAAGATTGTCGTTGTGGCCGGAGCTGGCATTTCCGTCTCGGCTGGCATTCCCGACTTCCGCTCCTCCACCGGACTCTTTGCCGCCCAACGCAACCAGCACAAGCTCAAGGCCTCGGGCAAGCACCTGTTTGACGCGTCCGTCTACAAACACGAGTCGTCCACCTCGTCCTTTCACACCATGGTCCGAGAAATGAGCGAGATGAGCAAGAATGCTCACCCCACGCCCTTCCACCACCTGCTGGCCTCCCTCGCTCAAGAAGGACGTTTGCTACGCCTCTATTCACAAAATATTGACTGCATCGACACGTCAATGAAGCCTCTGCATACCCAGATTCCGCTCGAGCCAAAAGCCCCTTGGCCGACTACCATTCAGCTGCACGGAAGTCTGGACAAGATGGTGTGCACCAAGTGCGCCGATATTCAGCCGTTCCAGGGCGATATTTTCGACGGGCCCGAGGCACCGCTTTGCGAATCCTGCAAAAACCTCGATGAAGTGCGCACGGCTCATGCGGGCAAGCGGAGCCATGGAATTGGACGCCTGAGACCGCGATTTGTGCTGTACAATGAGTTCAACCCCGACGAGGACGCCATTGGCAACGTCATGCGAGCCGACCTGAGGGCCCGGCCGGACGCAGTCCTGGTGGTAGGCACGACACTCAAAGTACCGGGGACGCGACGACTTGTGAAGCAATTATGCCAGGTTGCGCGAGGCCGCAAAGATGGTCTCACCGCCTGGCTCAACATCGACCCGGAGCCAAAGATTCCCGATTTCAAGGACTGCTGGGATCTCGTCGTCAAGTCAACCTGCGACAATATTGCCAGATTGGCGTCTCTGCCGCCGTGGGATTGCGAGATTGGAGACGACTACTTGGTATCCAAAGAACAGGAGCGGGAAAGGCTCTCATCGCCACCAGCCAAATTCGAAGTCCGACTGGACGGCAAACCAACATCCGCCGAGGACCTCCAGGCGATCCCAACTCCACGTGCAAGCCCACCGCCGCCGCCGCCGCTGCTGCAGTCCTCGGGGAGAAAACCCTTGCCAGAAGCAAAACAGACCAAGCTCCCCTTTGGCAATCCGAAGCCTGTCGCACTCACCAAGGCAGGCAAGAGTGCCAAACCTCGCAGCAGAAATCCAAAGCAACCTACCAAGGCCGCGCAACCACCTCCCACAAATCCCATTTTGCAGGCTTTCAAAGCCTCCAAAAATGTATCAGATGCCGCCTCGGCCAAGAAGCTGGGAGCTCGTTCGCCGCTGCCAGATTGCAAGCCTTGCAAAGTAGAGCCGAACTTGGTGCTTTCGCTGCCGTCTCCTGGCCATGATGGCAAAACCCCGGAGAGAGTTCCTGCGGCGGGCGACCACAACCCTACTGCGTCTCCTACGACGCCGACGATGCTGGAGCACCAACTTGGCGAGACTATTTCGCCGAAATCCATTCCTAATAACATGCGCAACCTGATTGATGTCTCTTAACACCATGGAAGGGGAAAGGAAAGGGGTTCACCAGAGTATAGTTTTTAAAACTGGAGTTGTTGTGGATATATATACTATTGAATTCGGAGTCAATATCTCATAGAGAGCGGGAGGCTCCTCCGGTGTTTTGGGCGTTGATTGGAATGTTCGGGCCGCGCTGCATAGATGATAAAGTAACCGTGGTCGATGGTTGTACATGAGGAGGTTCTATTGATGGCCTGTTCACTGTGCGGGTGGTTTACTTGATACGCACGATACATAGACTTGCATCAAGGGTCTTTTAATGCTGCGACGTGCGCTCTTGCCGTGATTTGACACTTTGTCTACTCTGATTTTGCCCGGGGAGACTCCCCGTACGTCCATGTGTTTCACTCACCGTCCATCAAAGTATGAGATGCTCCCTGCGGCTGAAGTTGGGTGATTCCCTCCTCCTGAGTGTATCTAGTCGTCTCTGTAGATGTCCTAAGTAACGGTTGAAGCACCTCTTCTCGACCTGTTCCTGGTCCTGGTCCTGGTCCTGGTCCTGGTCGTGGCACCCCGTCGGGCTATGCAGTCAAGGTCACACTATGCAGGGACACGAGTTGCCGCAAAGTTCGGGTCTGACAAGAATTGGCGCCGAAGGAGAGCAGGGTATCGTGCAGGCGGTGTTACGACACGTCAACCACATCCAAGAAAGTCAATGCAAAGTCGAGGTGTCGTTTATCCCTTTTGCTTCGTCCACTACGGCATTGGCTTGGCGCCTTTGTTCGCCTGCGCGCCGTAGCGCCGCTTGTATTAAGGGTAGATCTTCCAGTCGAGCGGGATTTTGAAGTTTCACATGGCCCAGGCGAGAAGATGCTTACTGCCTGCTACGCTGTTTGTCTTGCAATTCGTCTGTCGCCGTGGCGGCGAGCGAGAAGAGGAGGGAATATCATTTAAAGCTCCATCTTGTGGCTTGACGACTCTCTGTCCTGTGAAGCGTATCTGGGGCCTCGAAGTTTCGCCGCAGACTTGCTTCGTCCTTTCGGACGCTCGACTTCATAAACGAGCGGCTCTCGGGGATTCCGGAGATTTGGCTCGTGGCAATGGTTTGTCTATACTACCTACCTAGGTAGGTATAGTTGCCAGGAACAATGATTAGGGATTGGATACGTACCAGGGTGCGACGTGCACTACAAAATACAATGCGTCCTGGACGAGCGTACATTCAGGGCACACAGTGTTAAGACAGGTTGAGGAAGGTAATGAGCTTGTGTTGGCGCCGCTTCAAACTCTCGCGTGTTCTAAATAAAAGGCGGCATATGCTTCTTGAGACAAAATGCGTCACCAACGGTAGCTGTACAGACTGGCGCTGAGCAGGCAGAATGAATCATCTCTCAAGGATCCTCGCGGCCACGGACTTCTGAGCATGGAACAAAAGTGCACTTCATTTGGGGTATTGTTGTTCTTTTTTTTTGTTCTTCGAAGAAAAATAGCCGTTAGTCAAAATGACCGTCTATGTATATCCATTATTCGTGCTTCCAAGACACAATGCCCTTCACCTGACGTGTACATCAATCGTGTCCATGTCATGAATATCTGCCTCGTCCATGGTGACATGCTCCTCCAGCCTGTCGCCGTCGAACCACAGGCCTACGTCTTTATCAGAGCCTATTGATCGCTGTGTGCGGAACCCAGTGATCAACGTCTCGACTGTCGTTTCTGGCCGCACAGTTAGATTGACGTCTTCCAAGTCCCGCGACTTGAGAATGACGCGAATCTTGACCTCCGGAGCAGGCGGCTCTTCTGCTGCCGCCGGCTCGTCCTCGTCCGACAATTCACCTGCTTCTCGCTTCCTTCTTAGCTCCTCGTTGCGTTCCATTTCGTGGAATAAATCCACCGTCCATGCCTCCATGTGGACTTGCGTCCGACCGTTGACCAGCCCCTTTGAGCTATTGCCGTCCACGACGGCCCGCCCGTTCCCTTCAGGCCGAATACCAAGGGTCAACAGCGTAGAAAATATGTACACCTTTTGCTTCTGCCATGTAAGCACAATATCTTCTTCCTTTTGGACGTCTTTCAGGATTCCTTTGTGATGCTGGAGCGTAAGCCACGTGTCGCGAGCGAGGCGTAGTTGCTTGTCGAACAGAAACTTGAAGCAGCAGGGCTTGGTGCCTGGGACCTCCGATGTGACGAGAATTTCAATGCGATCCTTTGTCGCTTCGCCATCTTCGCCGACCCTGAGCATGGCCTGGTTTTGAGCACGCTGCTCCTCTGCCCTGCGAACGTACTCGGAAAATTCGTCCTCCTCCTCGGTGGCCATGAAGCTGGGCTCGTAGACTTCTACGCTAGCTTCTCGTTGTTTAGTGCTGCGTGCTACCTGAACATCACTGCCATCATCATCATCATCATCTGAATCGACAAGCACGATTGGTGCAGCCTTTGGCGTCCTAGTTACCCGGTGCAGGCTGCCCGACGTCGTGGGTTTGGTGTGAGACCGCAGTAGTCGAGCAGAGGGCGAATCGCCCAGCGACATGTCTGTGTTTTCCATGTCGAGATTCGTACTCTTTGACGGGGTTGAGTCTAGGCGCGTTCGTTTTGAGGCCGGCGGCGTAACCAACTTGCTGAATTGTTTGGTAAAACCCAAGTTAGCTACATAAACAAAACAAAGCAAAGCAAAATTCTAAGCACACGTATGTACGAACCTAGCCATGACGTCCCCATCTTGGGGAGAACAACCAACAGGTGTACTTCTCATAGCTACCCGAGGAGACTCGTGTGACCCCGTAGCTGCCTGGACATCTATTTCCTCATCATCATCCAGCGGCCTCTTGGCGGATTCGACCGATTTTCGCCGCGCTTCTTCTTCCTGCTTCTGCTTCCTCTTTTTCTTCATCCTCCTCTCGCGGTCGGCAGCCACGATTGGCTCCATCTCCTTGGACCTGCGGAACAGGTCAAGGCCATCATCATCAGCGTTGGTGTCATCAGACGGCGTCGCCAGCCTTTGCGACGCAGACTTGCGCAAAGCTGTCGGCTTGAAGGGAAGCTTCTTCGCCTTGGGTCGAGAAGGGCTGGGCTCTTCGCCCATCATGGTGGTGTTAGGGGAAACGCGGGGGCAGATTCGAAAACACGTCGGTGGAAAGGCTTGGAGCCCATGCGCGCCTCTGTGCTACGCATAACCAACGTGTCGCAGGGCTCAGGCGATGCCGCGTATTAAATAGCTCGGCGGGATTGTGCGTGAATGTGAAGTATGGCAACGTCTGATGGCGGGGCGGTTCATTGTCTGGTTTCAATCTTGTTTGTCGGCGTCAATGGCAAGTGGCCGCCTTGATTGTTGCAGCTGGCGGGCGGTTGTCCCGAGCGGGTTCAAATATTGTTCAGTCGTCAGAGCCAGTGAAGAAGTTCATTGGAGTAAGCCGCCGCCACAGTGCGAGCATTTCAATGTCGTACAATCCGCCCCACTTTGTTACCAGAAGCTACGTACCTGCAAAGTCTCGCGCCAAATTCCATCAACCTCATTCATCACCTTTGAAGCACCCTGTCATTGCCATTCTTCACACCATGTCTTCGGCAGAGAACGGCAGCATTTCACAGGGCGAGGGCAAGGACCCGTCTAGCTTCCTGAGCGACATCATCGGCAATCCTGTCATTGTTAAACTCAACTCTGGCGTCGTCTACAAGGGTGAGGCGCTCCCTCAGACGCTGCCGCAACGTCCTGTCCACGATGCACATGAACGCCGCCTGTGCAGCATCAAAATATGAATGGCGCACATGACTAACTGGATGCGTGGATATAGGTGAATTGCAATCAGTGGACGGCTACATGAACATTGCGCTAGAGAAGACGGAGGAGTATATCAACGGCAAGAAGCGTAGGGATTACGGAGATGCATTCGTGCGAGGAAACAATGGTGGGTGCATCTTATAGCTTTCCGTCTCTCTCTCTTTTTTTTTCACCTTGACGATGGAGCGACTAACTCGCATGTAGTAATGTACATCTCGGCAGACTCATAAAGCACGCCAAGGACATGAATAAATCGTCTTGATACCACCACTGCCTGTTCTCGCTACTATCTAGAAGTCCCTCTTCCCACCACCATCAATATGCTGCTTCTCATCCCTAAATCCTCCTTGTCCACGCATACACCGTGAACCCATGGAATTCAACCTCCTCCTTCTCATTCCAGACCTGGTCCCCCTCGCTCATAATCCCATCAAACTTGGCCCTAAACGCGTCCTTATCCGCATCTCGAAGCACCGCAACCTGACTCAACGTCTGGATTCGATCCCACAGCAACTCCTTGGCCAGCCAGACCGTAAACGGAATCTTTTCTTGACCAATAGGCACGGCAAACAACGGCGCTGGGTCACGAGCTTGCCGCTCAAACACGTCCCGCCATTTGTCGTCTCGGAATCGATTTGTGCCGTCCGGCGGGAGGGCAAGGATGAGCTGCTTCAATTCCTTTTCCCAGGCAGTCGATGCCGTCCAATCCGCCGGTTGGTTATCTGACGCCTGTTGGCACTGTAGTCAAGCAACCGCTGTTGGGGGAGTCACGTACAATCCTCAATGTTCCAAATGATGCCCAACCTGCCTCCCGGCTTGAGCACCCGACGAATCTCCTTCAGTGCTTCCTCGTTTGCAAACCTGCGCTGCTATTAGTGCAGGCCTTGATGGCTGTGTCCAGCGGGATCAAAGCTCACCAGTGGAACGACTGGGAGAACCCTCATTAGCATCCGGTGTCAGGGATATGCGGACTGGATTGCATAAACATACCTGGGCTGCAATGACGGCATCCGCCCACCCATCGCCTAGATTTATGCTCGTGGCTAGTCCATCTATTACCTCGACATGCTCCAAATGCTTGCCTACGAGACTCTGGCGCATCTTTGCTACCGGCTCCACTGCCACAATGTCATACTGCTCCTCTCGAGCAGCCAGTAGCTCTGTGAACTTGCCCGTGCCGGCTGCGAGATCGACTATCTTCGCACGAGGCCTGTTGGCAACGTCGAGGTTGCGCAGCAGAGCCTCGACTGCATCAGCTGGGTACGAGGGGCGATGGACGTCATATGCTGAGGCGTTGTCGAAGCCAGTTACGGCGGCGTGGGCGACTTTCTGGGGCGGCATTGTGAGATGGCTCCGTTTGAGCTGACAACTTTATTAGTATTGTAGGTATTGCAGGCGTGTGTCACTTATATATTCTCCAGAATCCAGATGGAGTAATGCTGTTCTATTCGGGTACGCCGTTGCTTTGGCCAATTGGATCACGGCCGTTTCCAAGATAGTTTTTGGCACTAGGCTGTTACCGTTATCACCGAGAACCCGATCGAACTACGAGATTCCAGTTTCAGGAAGTCGGCAATACTATTGTGTGGTAACCGGAGCATCGACCGCTTGGCCAGTCAAATGCGATGGAACATGTCAAGTTCAACTCCAATTAACCGTCATGCGTATCCACTTTGGTAATTATGTCATTAATAAGAATGTATATTCCGTGCACCAACTTTACATGCAATGATATTTACCCTAGCCGAGATCGGATGTCACAAAAGCCCTCCCAAAAAGATGAAAAAATCTAACTCATCATATACACCATAGCAGGCAGGGTTACCGTCTTTGCTTCTGTAATTTTGCAGACGTTGGCCTTGTCTGTGGTTCTATGCTGTGACGCTCTCGTCTTGAACGAGGCCTTGCAGCTGGAAATTCGGATCGAGCACCCAATGTACCCGCCGGAAGGACCTCAAACCCAGAGTTCAGCCTGCGATGCGTCCTGTTCACGAATACCTGGGCAGAGCCGTAAACCTGCCTCGTGTTCTGCAGGTTGTTGACGACACTCGAGTCCAGCGATACTGCCCTCGACCTCGGCCTGTGCCTGGCCATCTGTTGAGGGGAGAGCGTGAAGCTTCTCTCTGAGCCTTGCAACGAAACCCTGCCTGACCCAGATGGTTTATATACAGTGCCGTCTGCTGTTGCAGGCACACGATTCTCGTCGTTGTGTTCCACTGCGTAGTCGGAATACTCGGCCACATCGTGCGCATCGGGTGCTGATAGCGCACTGGAGCGGGTAAATGCTGCATTCGACGATTCGCCAACGTTTTCCTGAGCATCTTCCAAGCAGTAGTATACCTTTTCTCCGCCCGGGACAGCCTGGTTCGAGCCTTCGATGGCTGAAGGAGCAGAGGAAGCAGTCTGGCTAGCCTCTGCTGGTCTGGAACCGGCTATCCATATCCCTTCAACTTCGACTCCGCGTTCGATGGCTCGCACGCCAAACGGAACATTCGAGTAGCTCATGTGGCGGATCCCACAGTGCTTCATCTCTGTAATTCGAGACCGCCGTTCCTCGTCGATAACTTCGTACTTTCGAAGCTCTCGATTATTTTGCCACAGCTTTACGAGACCGATAAGAAAGACGATGGCTATGCAACATGCAAGGACCTGCAGTACATAACCAAGTCAGTTCAGGACTCAATGCTCCTGCAAGGCAGTGCAGCGTGTGCCGACAAGACTTACAAATGTCATCTGTTGCCATAGCTGCCATTGTATAAAGAAGGAAGTCATGCTTGAGCCTCCCTCCCCCGTCGGCTTTGGTTCAGGTGCAGGCGACAACAAGAATTAGAGACCACATTCGGCAAAAGTCCTGGGAGGCAGACATTATTTATGCGACCATGTTTTAGCGGATGGAATCGAATAGCCGTGGAAAAAAATAAAGAAAAGGCACTGAGGGCAGGGTCCAGGCGCAGTTCCGAGTGAAAGAGAGTCAGAATCAGCAAGAGCCAGCGAGCAGCCCGTGTATCTGACGAAACTTGAACCAAACACGTTGTGAATCCTGATTGTGCTAATTTTGCACTTTCGTCTCACTGCAAGTCAGATTAAAAGAAAACCGTCTGATAGCACTTTGGACACCACCTGCTTTCAATCTGGCAAAATTATTGCAAGTAACGAGTCGAGTGGTGTTGATGGGCCGCGCTGCGAAATCAAGGCCCAAAAGTCGAAAACCGCCAAAAAAAAAAAAAAAAAAAAAAAGGCAAGAGAAACGAAATTCCCGCACATGCATTTGGTAGGCCAGAGGTTGGGCGTGAACAAGAGGCGTACTCCGTACTCTGTGCATTTTGGTCCGAGACATGCTGGCGAGTAGAATGTTCCGGAATGGACAATATCAGCAGGGAATGAGGTATTGTGCAACCATGGACATGCAACATTGGTCGACTGCTTCATCACTGTGCGACTGGTCAGGTGCCACAGATTACGTTGACGGGCTGACAGAATGTATTACTACTCCATGCATGCAGGTATCCGTGCAATTTTATTATGTCATGTCTTGTTACACTAGACGCCATCTTGCCACGATATCCTGTTGAACTCATGTCCGTCACAGCAAAGCAAAACCACCAACGATACCAGCAACAAGGGCCATCTTGGATGCACCAACCAGTCTTCCAGCATCGCCAGTGTGTGCAGAGGTGGTAGAGATGGTAGATGTGTTTCCTGTGTTGTTCCCAAATGTGGCCGTTTCACTCTGAGTCGTTGTCGAGATGGTAGCCGGCAGAGTCGTCGACGGAGAAGCAGCGGCACCGGGGACGGACCCAGTTGCAGAAGATGCTGTTGTTGAAGGAGCTACAGAAGCAGTGGTCGACGCGGGAACAGAAGAGCCTGTGGTTGTCTCTTTCGAACTTGCAACCACGCCCGTGTTTGTGGGTGTCGACTCTACCGAGGACTTGACACTGCTTCCTGTAGGGGCGGCCATGGCAGTTGAAGGCTTCCAGCATGGAAGATACGATGGCTCGGTTTTCAACGTCTCAGTCCCCGTATAGAATGCACATCCAGGAACATCCTTTCTCGGAGGAGCTCTGCCGCCACCGCAGTCGTGGGGATCACAGATCTGGCCATCATCCGGGTCGTACCAGTGAACGATGCGGTCTTGGCAAGTTGTATAGCTGATGGAATTGCAGCCAAATGCAGCCGCGCCTGCTGCTAGGAGAAGGGGTAGAAGGACGGAGAGCGCTGCTTTGACCATTTTGATTGCAACGAAACGAGATGGGCGTAAGAAGAAAGGAGGCGTCCCGCTCGTTAGGCCTCGACAGAATGTAGTACAGACCCAAGAACTTGGCTTGGGCAAAGAAGGAGGCGGATAGACAAGATATATATCTCCTTTTTGACGAGACCTCCCGGCGGTGACTCAAAGACGAAGAGCAACCCGGCAAAGTCTGGAAATTAAAAATACCATTAAACGGGACAGCTCCCCTGGCATTTGCCCAAAGGGGATTATTTTGCCGAGCCAAGAAGCTAAACGGATTAGACTAGCTCCCCCTGGTCAACCTATCTGCTGTCCCGTCATCTACTACTGGGAGAGACATAGGGCTGAGATTGCTCCCAGCAGATCACAATGCTTCGTAGTGACCATGACCAAATCATAGCCAGCGAGTCACCACCCGGTTTCAATACGGAAAGATAAAGGAGTTTCTGGAAGAAATTCACCACATCTTCGAAAGGAATCATCCTGTGCCTGGATTCCCACTCAAAGGGGGCTACTTTCTGGACTCGACCAACCAGTTGTTGGGTCATTATCGTGACAGTTTGGCCAGCTAGTACGAATCGGGAAAATGCCGAGATCCCATCAGCTCTCGCACTCCTCGCATACGGATTTCGAAGCTCGGACAATCTCACTGTAGGTTCGTTACTTAGACAGTGAGACAGAGGGGGCATTGTTTGCGAGATGAGATGGATATCCGTGCTTGAAGCATTTTGTTGTGCCCAACCAACCGGTTGGCTCTCACGATGTTAACGAACAGTGTTGTCAGTACTTGCCACCCGACACTGTGAGATTTGCAGAGTCCAAATTGCTTCTCTATTTCTGGCTGGTACGGAGTACATATTAGATTTCATTAGTTGTGAGAACCCATTATGCTGGCAAAAGTAAGCAAAGTCGTCAAGTTTAATTTGCTTGCGTTGGTGGTGAGGACAAAGCAACTCTGTATTGAGGGGAAACAAGTGCCTCACTCTTGTAATTGCCTCCAATGTGTTTTCGATTCATGAGGCTGGGGATTGAGTGACTAGTTTTGCTGACAACAATGCATATTTTAATCAATTGATAACTTAAGTAGGTAGTCAGGGCGGCGTTTTAGGAATTAGTGCGTGCATTCTGATGGTGCACTGTACCGGATGTGTAGAACCCTGGTTATTTTCACAGTGCGGTACAGTGTCCATTGCGCCACACAAGTTTTCCTCGTTGGCTTCTTGCCTCCTGTACCAACCAACCAGGCATGTTACTCCGCAGCGCACCGACATTGAAGCTTGGCAGGCGTGGTTGACGATGCTAATGGCCAAAAAGGAAGCCGACGGTGTAATCCCATCTCGACGAGGAGGCAGCATCGAAACAGCCGGATCGAGCCGGATGGTGGACTGGTCATTGACATCATGCGAACGAAACGGGTAGTACTAGTTCATCCTTTTCTGGCAGGGATCGGGCTTGGAGAGGTTGTGCTGCCCCGGATTTCCCCATGGTTGCGCCCGGTTCATCTGACGGGATGGACGGCGTATTGTTTCCCTCTTGTCCCCGGTAGAGCAACGATGCAATCAGTTAGGCGCCTGAAAAGCTGGAATGGGCAAAGCTAAATACATGGTGATGAGGACGGCCCGAGGTCCAGCGTATTACGTCAATGCTTTCCTGGGCCGCCTTGGCCTCCACAATTGCACTCATGGTGCAGTCAGTGAGGGACATGGACGGTGGTGGGGTGGGCATCGCCGCGGCGGATCGTCAAGTCGCATCCAGTCGCGCCGACTTTGTCGACCGGCGGCATTCAGATGTGGCGCCTCGGCCATGGCAAGTCCGACCCGGTGAAACAATTGATGAGCCCCACCGCAACGAGTTACCAGTGGAGTGCCGAGTGTCGACTTTAGCGCACTTGAGCCAAAGCCTCTAAATTAATTGCATGCAGGCGCCGGGCTCGCTGGAAAATCGTCTTGGCCCCTGGCGCAAGCCCTGAGTGTTGCACGTGTGCCCTCCAAACTTTATGTGCACAGCAGAAAGTCAATGCCCATCTGGGACCAGACGGTGCCATGCTACTTGACCTACTCCGTACATGTAAAGTCAATAAAAGGCCCCTTCATCGCCTTGCCGACGCCGTGCCACGGTCCAGTTCGTCGTATTAAATAAATACTTCACTACACAGTTGTACGCCATTGGCCGCGTTCCTCCTTGTCCATAGCATTTTCCTTGTCGGCATTTATTCTAAACCTGTCTGGTATACTCCGCCACCTGCGGCTCTTCTTCCCATCGTCGACAGAGCCTGGCTGTACGCAATTTCCTCCTCGCAACATTGAACCTCGGCCACCCGTCGTCGTCGCTGCTCGGCCGTAGTCGCCGTCGCCCGTCTGTCTCCAAGATGCCCATTCGCAACCCCTTTGCTCGCCGCACCGGCACTGCCGCCGCACACGACGAGAACCTGCACCCCGAGCGACAAGATCCGTACCTGGGCTTCGAGCGTGTTGACACGGTCGGATCCAAAGCCTCGTCGGCCCTCAGCATTCGAAGCACCAGGAGCCACGATACTGGCGAGTACAAGATGAGTGGTGCGTGACCCGATCCCCTACCCGCCACACCCGCCTGCGACATGATGCCACCAGACCGTCAGACCACCAGACCGCGCTTGCACGGCTCTCGTGCTGGCGCAGACCCTGGCCGTGGCCTTGGCTCCCTTTGTCACAAGACCATTTGCAGTTATCGAATCTAACATTTTGGCTGTTTGGAATCGTTAGTTGTGAATGACAGTGGCGTATACCTTCCTGTATGTGTTCCAACCGCCAGGCTCCTTGCTTCGTTGCGCCACCAAACTAATCCGTCTTGTCCGCAACAAAAACAGCCCTCACCAACAGAGGACAAGGGGCAATGGCCTCGCAAGTACCTGTCTTCGAGGGCCTCAACGGAAACGGGGAGCAGCCTCGGCGACATTGAGCACTTTCCCATCTCCCGCGAATCATTTGATTCCTACCGCAGATCATTCGTTAGTCTGTCCTTTTTCTCTCAGACCCAGACATTCCTCGACACTCAGCAGCGCTGCTTACACGACTGTTTAGGATATCACGGCTCGGTCACCCGTAATTTCCAACGACGGTCTCGGACGACAGAGCCTAGACTCTGCTCGGTTCCGTCGCCTCCCCAGATCAGCCATTGACCGCCAGTTTGAGCGCGAGCCTCCCACCGCCGAGGAAGGATTCGAGGATGTCGGCTTAGACGACTACAAGCAGCAGCCCCGGAAGCGCGGCTTCTTCTCCAAGCTGACCGAGTCGCAAGATTCAACCGGTCAACCGACTGTGGCCCGGTTCCTGATGCCCGGGCGCAAGCGCGGCCAAAGTGGCCAAGGCTCGGAACTTGGGACCATGGACTTTCCCAAGCTATCTGACGAGACACGAAACTAGTCTGGGTCTGGGAAACGGGAGTATGGCGCTCTGGTTGCATTGATAGAATTACACATGGGATGGCGCGCATTTGGGGCCTTCGCCTGGGATATAATAGTGTAGCAATTCGTGGGAGAATTGTGAAATCGGCATGGGCGGGAACTGGCGTTTGCCATAATGCAATGACTTGACGATAATATCAATGAAGATTTATTCACTTATTAAGCCTCCGCTGAAAAGTCCACCATCTTCGTTGCGACCTTGCAACGGCTTTTCTGGCCAAGGCCGCGCCAAGTCGACTCACGATAAAAGGCTATTTGTCGTTGGCGCCCTCCGATACACGTCGACTCGATACACCTTCGGCCTTTGGCCCCGCCAATGCTGGGTCAATGCTCCACCATTTCTGGCCATTGACGCCTTCTGTAACAACAATTGCCATGCCGTGATCAACCAGTGTGACTAGCTTCCTGATAGCAGTCTGGTCCACGCCCTATGCCTTCTCACATATATGCCAGAGTCCGCATCTGATCCAGGAGTCACACCTTTTCCCTCCACGCTTCCTTCTCATTGTCAGGTTGCAAATACCAAAGCTCTCTGGCAAGCGTCTCAGGACCGAGCGCCTCATCCGATCATCGGCGCACTTGTAGCTGCCCAACATGGCATCAGTACCAAGCGGAGTTCCTGCCGAGGAGATGGCCCGTCTTTCACTATCGTCCAAGACTGTCCATGCAGATGATGCTATTTCGGCACATAGGGCCGTAGCGCCTGCTATGCATGTCAGCACGACGTTTCGATACAGTGATGATCCGGAGCAGCTGAAGCATAGCGCGGATCCCACCAAGCTGGGGGATTGGAATAATCCCGATGTGAGTCCATAATGACCTGTCCCTGGACACATCATGTCTATCTCCTCAGCCGGCCAAAAATCTCGTTAGACACGGTGTGGCAGGAAGGTGTACTCGAATATTGACAATAGTTTACCAGCCCAACGCTCCAATGGACTCGCATATTTACTCGCGGGATTCCAACCCCAACACGACTCGTCTCGAGGCTGTTCTATCAAGCATTCTTGGCGGCCCGTCGCTCACCTATGCTTCCGGCCTGGCTGCATTCCATGCCATGCTTATTCGGCTGAATCCCAAGCGCATTGCCATTGGCGAAGGATACCACGGGTGCCACGGCGTCATCAAGGTCGTCTCCCGCTTAACTGGTCTTCAGAAACTTTCTTTGGACTGTGACCCGTCCGAATTGGGGCCTGGCGACATCATCCATGTGGAAACACCGTTAAATCCCACAGGCGAAGCCCGCAACCTCCAGTTCTACGCCGACAAAGCGCACAAAGCCGGTGCCTTCTTGACTGTGGATGCCACGTTTGCACCGCCTCCACTTCAGAATCCCTTCGACTTTGGAGCTGACATCATCATGCACAGCGGAACAAAGTACATTGGCGGGCACTCCGACATGCTGTGCGGCGTTCTGGCGGTCCGGCCCGGGCACAGCTGGGCCAAGGAGCTCCGCGAAGAGCGTCTTGTTCTCGGCTCGGTAATGGGCAGCATGGAGGGCTGGCTGGGACTCAGATCTCTTCGGACGCTGGAGCTGCGAGTCACCAGGCAGAGCCAGACGGCGACAGCACTCGTCAAATGGCTCTCAAGTCAGCTCGGCGACTCGTCCACTGTTGTCGGACAGCTCGTCGAGAAGCTTCACCATGCTAGTCTGCAGCCTGAGGCGGCAGAGGAAGGGAGCTGGCTGAGACGACAAATGCCTGCCGGGTATGGACCTGTTTTCGCTATTGTCATGAAGGACATGGATCTTGCCAAGAAGCTTCCTAGTAGACTGCGATTATTTCACCACGCCACTAGTTTGGGGGGCATTGAGAGCTTGATCGAGTGGCGGGCCATGACGGACCCGCTTGTTGACCAGAGACTGTTGCGAGTGAGCATTGGCGTGGAAGGGTTTGAGGACTTGAAGAGCGATATTGAGCAGGCTTTTGAAAGTTTGAAGAAGTAGGTTACGGATGGAGGTGGCAGGTGTTTGCTTGAGAAGAGCCTATGTGGCACATGGCGAGTAGAAGGCGCGATCGCGAGCCAGATGCCATGTTCTTGCTCGTGTCTATGCCCTGGTGCCAGCGTTCAAAATGAAACTCTTGTGGGCTGATGGGCTGTCGGTATATAACTGTAGTTGATGCATGTTTCTATTTCCATGGGAACCCATTCAGGCAACAGTTAAAGCAACATTGAACTCAACCAAGACCCGCCAATCCCTGCCGCCCCCTGCTCACGCACCTGACATCCAATAAGATCAAGTTAATCATTGACCCTGGATCTTCATCTAGTGCAGGGTCTAGTACTAGTAGTGCTACTCCGTACGCGCAGCAAGACAAGAACGTAGCAGCCAGGGGCACATCGAAAAAAAAAAAAAAAAGAGATCAAACAGTTCAATCACGTACACAGCGACAGCGACATCGACATCAACATCGACATCGGCATTATTTCTCCGATCCATCTGTCCCAGCAACAAAAATCCCATCGACTCCGAATCGATCGACCTCACGAATCGATGCCGATGAAGTGAAGCCCACCAGATTCCACACATCAAACGGCGTTGCGGGCATCACGACCGGGCGCGCATCGTCGACGGTATCAACAAACCATCCTCCCCGCCTCTGCCTCCATCTAAATGCCCTCATGCCGCGCCTCGCCCTCTTCCGCCTGCCAACCAAGCTCCGGCGCCAAGTACGCCGCAATAGAATGGCCACCCTCACGCTGCTGGGCATCCTCGCGCTCCTCCTCATCTTTCCCATCTACTCGATATACTGCATATACAAGCCGCCCAAGGCGCTGATAGGCTACCTGCGCCAAAAGTACCCAGACGTGCTCTTCGAGGTGACGACGGATGAGAAGGTGGTGGCCCTCTCGCTCGACGACGCGCCGTCAGCGCACACGGGCGAGATCATGGACGTGCTCAAGGAGCACGGCGCCCACGCGACCTTTTTCGTCATCGGTGCGCAGGCCGACGGCCGGCAGGAGACGCTGCGGTCGCTGATACGCGAGGGCCACGAGCTCGCCAACCACGGCATGCACGACGAGCCCGCCAACAAGCTGGGCATGGACGAGCTCGAGAGGCAGGTCGGCGAGGTCAAGGCGAAGCTGGTGGCCGCATACGAGGCCGAGGGGAAGATTCTGCCCAACAACTACTACCGCCCGGGCTCCGGCTTCTTCAACTACAAGATGCGCGACATGCTGGGCAACAGGGGCTACCGCATCACGCTGGGCAGCGTGTACCCTCACGATCCGCAGATTCCGTACCCCAAGAGGAACGCCAAGCACATCCTGAGCATGGTGCACCCGGGCGCCATTGTCATTTGCCACGACAGGCGGGAGTGGACGGCGCCCATGTTGAGGATGATTTTGCCGGAGCTGAAAGAGAAGGGGTACAAGATTGTTACTATAAGCGATCTTGTCAAGATGGTTGAGCCGCTGGGCGGGCGGTAGTCGTTGTGATACAGGCGGTTCCCATCTTTTCTTTCTTTTTTTTTTTACAAATTTCTTACTAAAAACCAACACTTTGGGTGTGTTTTATTCACATTGTGCAGCGCAAGAACAAACAAGCAAACAAACAAAGGAGTTTTGATACTGGGGTTCAACTCGTCTGAACTGGCATTTATATCCCCCGCATTGCAGATATGCCGTAATTCTAGACGTCTGCCGAGGACAGGCAGACTTTGCATTCTTTTCCATATTTGGTATTCACAAAGCTCGGCTAGGCTGAACAGGGCCGAGGGCGGCTGATGAGAGGACAATCATGAGGGAACATTGAACCAGGCAGGAGTTTCGAGGGACTGTGACTGTGCAGAGGAGAGCGCGGCCCTGGAAGAGGAGAGAAGAAGGAATTAGCGTTTCTCATATAGTAGTAGCGTTTTGCTAAACAACAAGCCAAGGTTCATTTCATGAAAAAAGAAGATATCCACGTAAACTCCAACGAGCCCGTCACTACCTGTCTACACCCATCGGTGTAAGACTGCACCAGATAATGCTCCTCGTCGTCAACACGCCAACAAGGTCCGGGCATCATCATCATAGGCCTCCACGGCATCCTCAACAACGCCGGGGCACTCACCGCGTACTCGTCCCGCTACTCCTTCTCGAATGACGGCAAGTCGAGCATCCGGAAGACATGGCCTCTGCGCGGAAGTCCAAGTCGAGGCTCCAGGCGGCCTTGAGAACGCGCAGCGCCTCGTCTCGTCCCTCCGTGCCTGGGGCCTAGGCAAAACTCGCCGCTAGCCGCCAGCCGCTCGCCGCCCGAGTCTACGTCATCATCGTCGTTGTGCTCTTCCACCCAAAGTCAGCAGGCTGCTTGTGACGAGGGCTGCAACAGCTGCGGGGGCTAGTCGATGTCGCTGACGGGTAGTTGAGCAGGCGGGCGAAAAGGGCCAGCGGCGGTGACGTGAGGCGTGACGGTCGGGAATAATGACGATGACGTCAACTAGTCCGTGACTGCTTTTGGGATTCCATGCCGCCGGCGGGCGGAGCATGCCGCTGGGCAGGAGAAGCACACTCGGCGGTTCATCCTCAACGGAAGTGCAAGATTCCACCCGGCGGACCTGCGTCAACATGCTTCATCGCGACGTGGAGTGCCCGTACGAATCTGCCAAAACGCTCGAGTCGTCGCCAACACACCCGGCCCGGCCATCAAACCCCCCTTCCGATTGACGACACATCCCAAGAAGCCGGTTCCCATTGAGGCGTGACCGCACGCAAAAGCGCCGCGATGCAACCTCGCACATACCCCTATCCCTCCGTTAACCCTTAAACCCCATAAAATCCGTCCGAGACGAGAAAGAGAAAAAAAAAAGCCGGTGTGCAGCATTAGGGAAAGCCGTCGTTACCCGCAAGGACCCTTATTCAAAGACATCCCGCCTGGCAACCGCCGTTCCAAAGAATGCCCCTGCCACTAAAATAAATCGTCAAATAGGCTTAGGGGGGAAATCTACAACATTCTAGAGGGGAGGGGGGGAAATGGTCCCAAATTGTTTGAGACAGACACACGCGATGGGCGACTAGCGCTACGAGACTACGTGCCGCAACGCAAATACAATAAAGCTCCCGGCAGAACCAGTCGCTAGAATACTAATAATAATAAAAAGAGGGGAAATTGAAAAGAAAGGAAAACAAAAGAAAAGAAAAGAAAAGAAAAGCAGGCGGCGTGGCCAGCGTCGCTACCGCTCAACGGGCTGCACAATACATGCTCACAAGGGACAATCTAGACGTAGAATTCTATTGTTCTATCCAACAATTCCCAGTCTTTTACATAGGGAAACTATCATAGACACCGCTTACAGAGTACTAGTAGTACCTAGCTTGCCTACCTAGGTAGTTGACTTGGCCGTTGCCATGTGCGACATTTGACGCCACCGGCATCTGCATACCTACGCACACATGTCATCTGATTCAGTCTTGGATACAAGCCTTACTAATACTGCCGCCTCCGTATGTGCAGGGTTTAGAAGGGCCGCTCGGGGAGATCACGGGGGCCATCGGGGCATGTGGTTCCTTGACTCGTTGCAGACTGTCGATCTGCCTTATGCAAACTGCACCATGATCCCGAGTGTAATTAAGGAGGCATGGCGCAACGGTGCGTCAGTGTACCACAATTTATCCCAGGGGCTCGTCAAGCTGCATGTCACGGCGGCCAATATTTGTCATGAAAAGGAAATCCATTCATCAGTGTCCCTGAGTGAGTGTGTAGAGGCATCGCAAGTGCGATCCAAGGGCTCTGTACTGCCAACTTCAGTATTTGGCTCGAGATATATATCCACATCGTAGCATTCAAATCATCAACCCGTTTCCGGTCTCTTATAAAACGCCATCTACCATTAAGAATTTCCCTCTTTGCCCGAGGGGCCCAGCCCCCAAAAAAGACTGGTATCTGTAGTCCGAAAATTCCATTCATTCATTCTGCCGCGAGATTCCGCCGCTTTGACACAAGAAAGAGAGCGACACAAATAAGAGCGAAGCGTACCAGCCAGTTCGTTCATGCACTCAAAAATGAGTGCCTTGAATATGTACAGCGAATGGCGAGTTGAAAAGAAAAGGTCGCCACAAGAGTTGTGCCCTTGTCTCGGCCGTTGCCGAGGAACGATTGGCTCAAATCCAGAGGGGTGCGGCTGATGTGGCGTGACTTCGTTCGGGGAAGAACATTGTCGAAAGACCCTGGATAGCGCTCAAGTAGTCATCTGGGCTTAGCCTCTTAAGGCCTCGGTTATCGAGATACTGCTGTTCCTCGTCAATAGTGTCTAGGCAACTGTTGACGCTGTACTCTTCTGCGAGCTCAGTGACCTGGGCCAACTCATGTCCGAAGGGATGGGAATCCTTGGCCTGAGCTTGGGTCGAGGCAGTTGATTTGTTTGGCCGTGCCGCCGGCGTGGACTGCTTCTGAGCAAATGGCGATGGGGCGTGTGAGGCAGATGAAGCTCTCGTGGACGTCGAATGAGGGCGAGAGAACGGTTGGCCAGCCTTGGTGGAAATGAAGTGGTCTGAATCTCGAGACATGCGCGAGACGGATCTCTGGCGGGCAATAGCTTCGAATGAATTCTTCTTGGTGTGCGAGGGAGAACGCTTGGGAATCGCGGGGGGCTCTGCCTTGACGGGCAAGGTCGTCGATGCTGGTGCGGCAGGTTTGAAGTACGAGGACAAGTGATTCGGCTCTGGTAATGAAGATACATCGGGACTGGTGGGGGGTGTGGAATCCGCCGTGTCCTGGGATTCAACATCTGACCCTGACTTGCTGGTAGTTGAATTGCTGCGAGACGAGCGCGGAATATCGGGAGCATTATAGGACAGCATGTTGGTGGTGTGAAGAAGCTGCACCGGGGCTGAAATCTTGTCGCGAATGTTGTAGGGAATCTTGGTGGTGTTGCTTCGCTGAGGTATCTTGGCGCTGTCGGCGAGGTCACTGCCACCTCGCAGCCGGCGGGTTGTAAAAGCGCGCGACAACGACATGTTTGGAGGTTGACTGGCAAACAGGAAAAGGTGGAAGAGATTCGATGCCGTGGGAAGGGAATGCCGGATTGTATATTAGACCCTGGTTGACCAGTGTACACTGGTTTGCACGGCGAGCTGCACGAGGGGGGGGGTGTCACGATCGAAGCGCTGACAAGCTCTCGTGCAAGACACCTTGTGACTCGGATCCGTAAGCGGCTAACCTGTGAAGTGCGGCGGCCACGAGTGACGAAGGAACACACTTGCCCAAATGGGTCTCGCTGAGGAACGTTACAGAGGATCGCGGGCTGTTGATAGCGCTGGAGAAGCGGTGACTAGCGCAAAAGGACCAGATGGTGCAGCGGGTGTGAGTGGGCGACTTGCTCGCAGTTGCATCCACGGACTGAACGGGGAAGGTGCTTGTCGTGGGCTGCACGTCGTGAGTCGATGAACAAATCCCGGCTTCGGCGGGTAAAATGAATGCTGCCGATATATAAAATCCGGCCGCGTCCCAACCGCAAAGAAAAGATATCCAAAGCCTGGGGGGGAGATGTCGGACAAAGCTCCTGGTTCACACAAAAAAAGAGGTGATGTGGTGGGTCGTTGACAAGTCTGGTTGATAGCAGGATGGCAGATGTGGATGCGGATATGCTTGGTCCTGTGAGAGTCTGTGGTGAGACGGGGGCGACGACGGGCGACGGTTGGCTGATGACGCTGACTTTGAGGGCACAAAGGGTGCAAGGGACCAAGTTGATTCGGTGCGTCAATGCTGGTTGGCGCACAGGAGCACCGTGACGGGCAAGATGAAGCGATTTCCCAGCTGGACGCGGGCACAATAGTTGCGCAAGTTGGTGGCACACACGGGAAAATCCAGTTCCAGTGTGGTGGAATCGGCGACGCCCACTGGGGGTGAGAAAAATGATGATGAGATGAAAGTGAAGCTGAAAGGGAGAGTAAGGCCTGCGCCGTTTGCCGAGAGAGTGTCAGAGAGGCGGCCAGGTGACAACCGCGGGCTGTCAGTCTGCTTCTGCTGCGAAAGGAACGGTCAACGTTGGACTCGAGATAGGTCTTAAAACTATTTTGAGGCTCGTTGCTGGTGTAAAAGACTTCGCACTGGGCGATAGGGACTGGAATCGAACGACCCAAGAATCAACGTGGGTTTCGGGACTGTAAAAGGAACGAACAAAGGGTGCGGAATGAACAACGTCAGAGAGACAGAGAGAGAGAGAGATGGACGTAGAACCAGCGCGCAGAGGAAGAAGCGAAAAAAAGAATCAAGGACGCGAGCCTGTCGACCAAAGGAAATATGAAGGCGACGCGAAGGCCATGGAAGGGGTCGAGGCTTTGGACCGTTTGCACACGGGGGACGAGGGAGGCGTCTGGTCGATTCAATGATATCGCCCAACCACATGCAGTCGTTGGCGCCAACCTAGTACTAACTCTAGAGCATAATACATTGTAAATACTACTGAGTACTACTACCTGTACGGCAGAGCACAGACGGAGAGACGCAGGCACAAGCAGGAAAGCAGCATTTGGCTCCACCCCCTCTTCTTCAGTTTGTTCCCATTCGGCTCCTCACCCGCTCAATACTGTTGGTTGGCGTCCACTCATCCCCCCTCTGGTCCCTGGCTGGCGGTTCGTGGGCAGTGCTACTAGCTCTGGGCCGAGTACTCCGTCCAGTCACTAGTACTCCGTAATGCCCCATGGCCGTTCCCTCTTCCCACCTCAAGCCGCTGATGGCACGGACGATATGACCGGCTCGCCCCTGCATCGATGTCGCCCTTTGGCAATACTCGGCCAACCAGTGAAGGTTGGCGCGCCCAGGTCCACAACGTGCACCTGCCCCGAGGCGCTTGTCGGACGGCTGTGTGGACCCCCGTCGTGGGGCCGGCGGTGCGGGCTTGGCCAATGGAACCCGGATAGCGACTCGCTAGCCAGGGGCAGCCCATCCCTGCCACGCAACCAAAAGTTGAGCAAGGAACCATCAAGGGGCACCAGAAAGCAGACTCGACTTCTCTACTCCGTACTTGGCTTTTGACCATTTTCTTCGGCTCCTCACTGTTATCCTTTGGGCTGTACGGAGTAGCCCCAATATTTGCTTGCCCTGGTTGGGACTCGAGTCTGGTCCGATATCCACCTTGACGTTGGGCGCCACACCGCTGTAAACTCTACCTGCTACCAGTGATTGAACCGCTACCTTCTGGCTTCTGGTGGTTCGCTCCCAAGACAGCTCCTTGTACTCCGTAATCCGCAGTTGATGCCTGGCGCTGCGTGGTGCCTCCATTCGGGCAGCACGACATCGAGCTTCGGTGCCGAACATGTCTCTGTAGCACTCTGTATGTACGTGTATATACGTGGCCGACTCGATACCGGTCCACTCGTCGCGTGGCGTCTTGGTTTAGCACAAGGACATGCGCCGCACAACAAAAAAACATCGACACTAATAGTAACTGACACGATACTCGGCACAAACTACATGCAGACAAACAAGACAGCAGGCCGCGCACTCCGGACGTTCCGCATCCCTTAGCGCCTGGGACAGAATGAGCTTCGATGCCCCCTGAGCCACGACGCCACGATGCGAAGTCTTTAATATGTACTTTGATATCGACAAGGCCGTGTGTCAGCGCAAGTCAACCTCGGTACGTACTCTTCTGAGCAGGACTTCTGGGTACTTAAATAGTCTGGCTCGTCTGCGTGAGTACATATGTAGTACATAAAGTAGGTAGTATCTGCAATGTTCTCCTTCTCCGTGCCTGGGCAGGGCGAGCATGGGGTGCTGTCGACTTCAGGATGCTGCGAACCCTTCAACCCTTCAAATGTCTGGTTCAATTCTTCCACTCACGGCACCCTCCCGGCCAGCCATTGGTTCGGCGCGCCGATCACTGGTGGACTGATCAGTTTCAGAGTTTTGGGTGGCGCGTGGTGCCTGCACAAGCGTTCAACATGAATGTTCTTCATTTGCTCTGCCATCCGCCAATGACAATGCGCCGCTCCCTGGGCGCTTCCGTCGACTTGCGCCTGTCCATCTTGCACATGTCTCAGTGCTGGTTTGTCTGCCTCTGCTCTGCCTGGACCTTTGTGCTGTCCCTGCAATGGCTCCGCGCTTTTGACATCTCTGGCCTTTTGCCATTGCCATTTTGAGATCTCGACACAAGCCGCCCGCCCAAGTCCTCGCGTGCCAACTTCTGGCATGGTCTCCTGCTCTTCCCTTTCAGGTTATTTTTAGCCCTTTTCTTTATTATGTACTAAATAGTCACAAACCGAGCTGGTACTATTAATTGCCCTGCCATCTCATCTTACTACTCCTGGGTAAAGAGTCCTCCCTGTATTGCCCGCCCGCCTTGCCTGCTGCCCTGGCGGACGCCATCATCGAGGCTATTCGCCAAGATCCGTCCTCCCTAATTATTGCAACCACGAATTCTGTATTGAGCTCACAATTGCCGATGACGGTCTCCCGGCCTGCAGTCTTCCTCGTCCCCATCTCGACCCTGTCTGTGCACCCGGTTTTCCACGTTTTCTTTATTACTTATGCAGGCTCAGATGTCCCAAACTGACGCCTAGTTTGTTTCCATCGGAAACAAGGAGATTTTTGCATGCGCGGCAACAGGAACAGACTATAGTCTAGAATAGAGTTGAAGAAGAAAAAACCGTCTCACCAGACCCCGTGTTTACGTCAAGAGGGAGACACAAGAAACAAACGCCCCTTTTGTCTTCATGTTTATATTCGACTCCTCCCCTCCTTCTTCTACCGTGGTCCACGCGATTAATTCGTCGCACGTTTCATCCCTACGAGCCCATCCACGAGCGATCCACAAGCCGCGTTTCATCTCGTCGTGGGTTTCATGTTTATCCCCGGGAAGTGCCGCACAGCCTGCACGACTCAGATGGGCGCTCAGCTGATGGATGAGCAGAAAACGGTAACGACGTTTCTGACTGGTTTGATGTGCGTAAATGTTAAATATGTCTGAATTTTCGATGCGACGCTCTGGTGGTGCTTGTAACGGCTGGAGCGTCATGTACAATCTGCAACATGTGTGTTGTGCAGCTGCCTGCCATTGAGATTGGGGTAATTTGCCCAGCATGCATGTGCCTGTTTCCTTTGCAGCGCGGTACTCCATGCCGCGTGTACAAGTGCATTTTATTCTTTATTTTACTCATCTACATCCAGTATCAAGTATATTACATAGTGGCACCACCAAGATTGGGCCAACACGGTCAACGGTCACTCCGTCCCATGTCAATGACATCTGGAGACTGGTCGCAAACCCTGCTCATTTAAAACTTGGGTAAGGTATTCGGACAACTACAGTACAGACGAGTTCCACTTTGCTGAGGGCCTGGTGCCTGGTGAAGAGAAGTACTGTGTACTGTACGTGCCGTCATAAATCAAATGCGTTAGGACCCTGGCCAGATTTGACACGTCTTGGCAGTACTTTGCAATAATTAATCCTCACACGTCTCTAACGGCGTACTGCCTCATCTCGTTCGGCTCGTTCGGATACATGGCAAAGAAAAAAAAAGACAACGGAGGTTTGATCTTGAAGCGTGCGAAATCGATTGCACTTTTGAACACCATTTTGCCACTTTTTCTGCCTCTCGCTAATCTATAAGCAAAATATGGCATCAACTATGTAGGATATTGTCAATCGCAAAACACGACTCATCTGGTTCATTAGGGCGTACCACAGCCGTTCTGACAGACTATAAAAAATGTGAATCTCCTGTCGTCTTCATTCACTCCATTTTAATCCTCGTCCATGGACTCCCCGTCCTCTTGTCCCTCGCCGTCTTCCTCGGACGAGCTGCTCTCGTCCTCCTCGACACCAACTAGACGATCCTCCGCGACGTCGTCCTTTTGAGCCGGAACCTTTTGCGCAAAGACCTTGCGAACCGCAGCATTGGTGCTCGTGTCCCAAACTTGCATGTTGCCATTGCTACCCGCCACGGCCAGGCGGAAGCCGACTTGGGCATCTGGCGCAAACGTCGTGGCAAAGACTTTGCCGACATCCAGGTTGCGAGAGACGACCATCGAGGGACCGGTGGGTTGAATGCTCCACAGCTTGACGGTTCTGTCGGTGGACCCGGTCGCCATGAAGCCCGGGATGACGCTGTTGATGTCAAAGGAGGAAACGGACTCGTCGTGGGCTTGGAGCGTCCAGACGGACTTGGTGGCCGTCGGGTTGGAGGGCGCGTTTCGGACATCGTGGTAGTGTATGCAGCCGTTCTCCGTGGACACGAAGAAGTAGTTTGAGTCGTGGGGATCCCAGCGTACGTTCTCGACGTCGCTTTCTACACCCCAGCGCGGCGCTTTTGCGTCGGGGGCTCGCATGTCAGCGGCCACGATGGTGCGGTCGTAGCTGCCGCTCAGTAGAACCGTAGCCTCGGTATTGTGCCATGCCAGAGAGCACACCTTGTCCGTGTGGTAGGAGTACGACTTTGCACATTGCGTCGTGTTCAGATCCCATAGTTTGACTGTCTTGTCGGCGGATGCGGATGCCAGCAAGTTGCGGTGTTGTCTGTTGGCAGCCAGTGAAAGTACCGCGTCCACGTGGTACGCGTCGTTTGCCTTGGCCTTTTTGGACTTCTTGCCCTTCTTGATCTTCTTCTCGCCGGACTCTGCGCTGGCGGCCTGCCCGAGGATAGCATTCGGGTACATGCAGTCGATGGTGTCGAGGTCCCAAATCTCAATGTCTGGGTCCATAGTCCCTACTGCAACGTAGTTCCCCTTTCCCCCCTGATCGCCGCCAGAATTGTTGACGGGCATGTCAAGCCACTCGAGTGCAAGAGGGATTGCGGGCAACATGATGTCGTGATGCACGTAGAGGTTGTCGCCTTCGTCTTCAAATACATAGACTTCGAGGTGCGCGAGCTCATCTTCCACCTTGGCGGAGAGAATCAGGTTGTCGGTGGCGAGAATTTGGAGGTCTTCTTTCTCTTCGTCGTCGTCATCCTCGTCTTTTAGAGTAATGTATGGATCATCTTTGTTGGAGCCGTGGTACGCCAATGCCTTGAGGTTTCCGAACATGCTCATTCCCGTTCCATCTTCATGTGCTTCGGGTTCGTCTTCATCGTCGTCATAATGCTCTAGATCATACTCCTTCAGGTCGTCGTCGTCGTATCTGTGCCAAGGTTAGCATCCTGATTTATATGATTTTTCGAATAGGGCGGCGAACTTGGCCTCGGTAGTTGGTTTTTCGCCCTCCACGTCCATGCTCTCGTCGTTGCCCGCCTTTTGATTTTGTCCGTCGGAGCCCTCCTCCTCTTGCGCCTCCTTCAAGTCCTCCTCGGCATCGTCCAGTTGGAGCTTGGCGAGTTCAGCTATGCGCGCAAACTCACTTTCGTCCAGAGTGTACTTTTTGGGAAACGGGGCTGCAAAGCCGCGAGGCACCCATTGAGCGGCCGTGATCATAGACATCTTGGGCCAAGTGACAGTCTTCTTGTCCGGCCTTGCAAGCGGTGCACCCAGAATTCAACCCGACCTGGAACAAAAAATCGGCCTGGTAGAGTCCAAAATTTTTGGTAGTGGGGTTTATCGATAAGCAAGCTTGTCTAGCGCGGCCAGACATGGATCGGGAAAACTCCGCGACGGGATTGTGACTTCAGAGCTAGTCCTTGCGACTCGCGCAGAACTGGCTTCTCGACCGCACGATTCATTGGCTGCACAAGGCAGCATACGGCGACAAGATGGCTGGGGGCAGAGACTACGACTACGATGGGTACAACCCGAAGAGGAGAAGATTGGACTCGTCGCGACCGCAACACAAGCTTCAAGATGGGTCGCGTGGCTCAACACCCCGGGCTCAATCTAGCTACGCTGCTACCCCGACAAGAGAGTCTGAGAATCAGGGGCCAGACGAAGACGATATGCTAGCACTGGACCGAGATTGGTACGGAGGCGATGAGTTGGGAGGACATGCTTTCGGTGACGATACACACAACCCTTTCGCATCTTACGAGATTTCCGCCTGGGAAAGCCAACAACAGGAGTCTGCCAAGGCCGAGAAGATGGCGAGTCGGTACGACGCGAGACAAGAACAGCGTCGCAAAGAAAACGACGCATGGGAAACGAACAGAATGTTGGTCTCGGGTGTCGCTCAGCGACGAGACATGGCATCAGACTTCGACGACGAAGAGGCAACCCGAGTACATTTGCTGGTTCACGACCTACGGCCACCGTTTCTTGACGGGCGTACCATCTTTACGAAACAGCTTGAGCCGGTTCCCGCCGTCAGGGACTACCAGAGTGACATGGCTGTGTTCAGCAGAAAAGGAAGCAAGGTCGTGAGGGAGGCCCGGCAGCAGAGTGAGCGTCAGAAACAGGCTCAACAAGCGACCTCGATCGCTGGGACAACCCTGGGCAACATCATGGGCGCAAAAGACAACGACGAAGACAGCGCCTTACCTGGACCTGGTGAAGACGGCGCCGAGAAGAGCGAATCCAAGGGCAACAAGTTCAGCGCGCACATCAATAGATCCAAAGGTGCCAGCGACTTTAGCAGGAGCAAAACGCTTCAAGAACAACGACAGTATCTGCCGGCATTTGCGGTTCGCGAAGAACTTTTAAGAGTTATCAGAGAAAATCAAGTTACCATTGTTATTGGCGAGACGGGTTCGGGGAAAACCACACAGCTAACACAATTTCTGTACGAGGATGGATACGGGCAGACCGGCATGATCGGCTGTACGCAGCCTCGACGTGTTGCTGCCATGAGTGTAGCGAAACGTGTTGCCGAAGAAATGGAAGTCGAGCTAGGTACAACCTGTGGCTATGCCATTCGATTTGAAGATCACACAAGCAAAGAGACTGTTATTAAATATCTGACGGAAGGCATCTTGCTCAGAGAATCTCTCAATGAGCCTGATTTGGACAGATACTCGTGTATCATCATGGATGAAGCGCACGAGCGTGCATTAAACACTGATATCCTACTGGGACTATTCAAGAAGATTCTTCAACGGCGACGGGACCTCAAGCTCATTGTGACCTCGGCGACGATGAATGCGAAACGATTCTCGGACTTCTTTGGAGGTGCACCAGAGTTCACAATTCCTGGACGAACTTTCCCAGTTGATGTCATGTTTCATCGATCGCCAGTTGAGGATTATGTGGACCAGGCAGTCCAGCAAGTCTTGGCCATTCATGTTTCCATGGATCCAGGTGACATTCTGGTGTTCATGACTGGACAGGAAGACATTGAAATCACCTGCGAACTGGTACAGAAGCGGTTGGATGCGTTGAATGATGCGCCAAAGTTGAGCATTCTTCCCATTTACAGCCAAATGCCGGCAGACTTGCAAGCAAAGATTTTCGACCGAGCTCCGCCAGGGGTACGAAAATGCATCGTGGCGACAAATATTGCAGAAACCAGTTTAACAGTCGACGGTATCAAATACGTGGTTGACGCAGGTTATTCAAAAATGAAGGTGTACAACCCCAAGATGGGCATGGATACGCTTCAAATCACGCCAATCTCTCAAGCCAATGCTTCGCAACGTTCTGGCCGTGCCGGCCGAACGGGGCCTGGAAAAGCCTTTCGTCTCTACACAGAAAAGGCTTTCAAGGAGGAGCTATACCTGCAAACGATTCCAGAGGTCCAGCGTACAAATCTCTCGAATACGGTTCTAATGCTTAAGTCCCTGGGGGTGAAGGACCTGCTCGACTTTGACTTCATGGACCCGCCGCCGCAGGACACCATTTCCACGTCCATGTTCGATCTCTGGGCGCTGGGCGCGTTGGACAATCTCGGGGAGCTCACTGAATTAGGGCGCAAGATGAGCGCCTTTCCCATGGACCCGTCCTTGGCCAAGCTTCTGATTACGGCCGAGCAGTATGGCTGCAGCGAGGAAATGATTACGATTGTGTCCATGCTCTCGGTCCCCAACGTGTTCTACAGACCAAAGGAGCGCCAAGACGAGGCGGATGCTCAACGAGAGAAGTTCTGGGTGCACGAATCAGACCACCTGACGTATCTCCAAGTGTACCAAGCCTGGAAAGCTCACGGCTTCTCAGACGGCTGGTGCATCAAACACTTCCTGCACTCGAAATCACTGCGTCGCGCCAAAGAAGTGCGTGAGCAAATCGTGGACATTATCAAGGCTCAGGGAATGGAGATGAACAGCTGCGGCATGGACTGGGACATTATCCGAAAATGCATCTGTTCGGGCTACTATCACCAGGCGGCAAAGTACAAGGGTTCGGGCGAATACATCAATCTGCGGACCAACTTGGCCGTTCAGCTCCATCCAACGAGCGCTCTCTACGCCGGCCACCCGCCGGATTACGTAGTTTACCACGAACTCATCCTCACGTCCAAAGTCTACGTCTCTACCGTCACGGCGGTGGACCCTCACTGGCTCGCCGATCTCGGTGGCGTGTTCTACTCGGTCAAGGAGAAGGGATACTCGATCCGAAACAAGCGCATCACCGAGACTGAGTTCAACCGCAAGATGGAAATCGAGGCAAAAATGGCAGAGGACAAGCGTAGAGACGAAGAGCGCAAGCAAGCCGAGGAAGAGAAGGCGACTAAAAAGAAGGCCCCTGCTGACACCAAGAAGATTGTCACGCAGGGCGCGGTCAAGAAGCCTGTCATTAGAAGAAGGGGCCGAGGTTTCTGAAAGCACAAGTTGACGTATTTTTGTATTTATTCTGATTACTAACTATAGGTGGGTGCATGGTTGATACAAAGCGATGGCGATCCTTGGATAAATAAACATGATACCAAACACACATATACACAGGCGACTGCCAATATTAATGGCGTATAGAGAAGCTCGCCTCCCCTTCAATGACATCGCGATCCTCCCGTGTGAGCTGTACAACCTTGGCATGCCGCGGTCCCTGATCGACATCCTTAAGGAATTTGGAAAGAGTGTCTTCGTCGCCCTGCGCTTCTCCTTCTACCTGTATTGTAGGGTTTCTATTCAGCAACGACTCTCGAGGCTCATGACGGTAGCGGGCAAGGGGCGCAACGGTGGTGACGAACCTTGTTGTCTGCCGTGTTTCTGCACCAGCCTGTGATTCCATACTCCTCGGCTCTCTTTCTCGCAAAATACCTGTACTCGGGAGGTCATTACCCTGGTGGTGCTTTCCGCCCCTTTCCCTTCCTACCGGTCCAAGGACAGTTACCTGAATCCGACGCCTTGTCGTGCGAACCGTCAGCAAGAGCCCCCAGACCCTTGAACTCTAAACTTGGCTGTGAGGAGTCAAGTCTGACGTACCTTGCACGACGCCGCCGTGTGCGACGAAAAAGACCTGCGGCGCTCGGGGGTTAGTTTGAGCATGTGGGGCGTATTTTGCATTGCCGCCTACTCTTTTAGCCATCTGTACTCTGGTGTGATGGATGATGATGTGTCGCGAGTCGACGAGTGTAGAGGGGCGTTTCCAAGTCGAGCTTGCATCTCAGCGCAGCTTGAGAGACGATGACGGCGAGACTGGTGGAGCCGCCATGTGCTGCCGAATTTCAAGCACCTAGGTTGAAAGATGCTTCCATGGGCCTTGCGCCGACTAAAACAGAACAACGAGTCGCCCGGCAAGCGTAATTGTCCCTCTTTTACGTGTAAAAACTTTCCTCTCGTCACACACGTGCAATACGTAGCCATCAGAGTGCCCATGTCCTGCACCCGGTTTCGTGTCCCGCCAAATGACGTCCCTCCCCGTTCCACAAGCCTTATCGATATCGGCACGACCCGCCGACCGATCAACCTCAAAAACGAACCCATCCTCCAACCACCCACCCGCGACGACCTCACCATCCTCACCATCCTCACCCTGCGCCCATCCCCCACGACAGCTTCCTCACCATGGAGCCGTCCCAAGAGCCCGCCACAGCCATAGTATTCCGGCCCTCCAAGAAGCGCAAAGCCTACCGCCAGCGCGCCGGCGACTCCCCGCCACCAGCAACAACCCCCAAAGACACCCCAACCCGCGAACAACCAAGCAGCCAAGAGGAACAAGACAACGGCGCAGAATCCGCCGTCACAGCCGCCATGCGCGTCCGCAACGCCCGGAGAGCCCGCCTCCGCGGCGTAGGATTCAGCTCCGACGACCACGACGCGCCCGCTCCCCACGCCCCGACAGACCATCAAGACAGGGCCCCCCCGAAAGGAATCCCAGACCGCTTCACCCACCAGACAGGTCTCGTCGCGACCCTCAACGACAGACACATGTATGTCGCGGCAATCCCCAGCGCGCGCCCCAGCAGCAGCAGCAGGGGCGCGGCACCCGCAGAAGCTAATCATTCAGGAACGAATACATAGAATCCCGCCTGTCCACCCACGCCCCGGGGCCCTCGCCCGCGCCCCCGGAAGAAGAAGCAGCACCCGCGAGACCGCCCGCCGGCGCCGGGCCCGGCCACCGCACGCACGACCAGCCCACCAAGCACGGTAAGCTCCTCGAGGTGGACGTGCCGGCGGACAACAACGCGCGCCGCGACGCCCGCAAGCGCCCCCCCGACACCACGGAGCCCGCGCGCCCCAAGCGCGGGCGCAACCGCCGCGGCAGCGACGACGTGAAGCGGGATCAGCTCGTCGACGCGTTTCTCCACGAGAATAAACGTACGTCTTGCCCCAACTTGCCTGGCCCCCTTTTGCAGGGCGTCATCACACAGCAAGTACACGGGATAGGAAACGAGCAGTGCTGACTTTTGCTAGTGGATGTATACGACGTTCCTGTACAGAATAACCCCGTGGCCGGGGGGGATGGTCGTTCCGCCGACGACCGCATGGCGGATGAATTTCGCCAGCGGTACATAGAAGAGGTGGCCGCACGGCGGCTGAAGAGGCGCCCGG
This sequence comes from Metarhizium brunneum, assembly GCF_013426205.1. NCBI lineage: Eukaryota > Fungi > Ascomycota > Sordariomycetes > Hypocreales > Clavicipitaceae > Metarhizium > Metarhizium brunneum. The sequence continues at coordinate 2,868,051 of NC_089427.1, forward strand.
CCCCGACGGCCAAGCAGCAGCAACAGCAGCAGCAGCAGCAAGCCGACGTGCTCAGGGGTCCAAAGTTGGGGGGCAGTCGGAATGTGAGGGCGGCTGCGAGGGATGTATTGCTTAAGCAGAAGCAGGAGAAAGAGAGACAAGAGAGGACTGGGAGGCGGCCATGAGCCTGTCACGGTTCACAGTCTGATGAGGTTTGGATACATGTATATCCCACCCGCCCGCGGCACAAGAGTTGACACAGTTTGCCATTGGTACAGGTGGATTTGCAATGCAAACATTGGCGACTCAATCAAAACCTACGTTGAACCATCTTCTCACATGCAAAAGTGGTTTATACCAAGGAGACGTGTATTCAAGTACGATAGAACCTAGCATAAAGGATCGGGGCATCTTCTTAGCATTAACAGTAAAACCATGCCCATGACCTTGCAATGAGCCAACAAATATCATCAGATATCAAACAAAGAAGCCACCCAACCGGTATCCGATATCCAACGGTCCGTTTTATCCCATAGCTGAACGCCGACATCCGTTGTAACAAAAACTTACGGGGTAAAAAAAGAAAAAAAGAAGTCCTTTGAAACAACGCACCGGCGGTTGTATCGAAAGATGCCATGAAGCCTGGCCAACAACTTTGCGATAGCTGACAAGCCAAATGCGTTCAAAAGAAGCCGAGGAACCCAGGATAAAAAGAAATGAATGATAAACTCCCGGGAGGAGCAATCAATGTTGAAAGGAAAAACCTGTATGGTAGTTATGATCCCCCAATTATACGCCGAGGCATCAGTGCAAACATTTGGCCCATCTTCATCTTCAATTTTAAGGCGCACGTGAGATAGAGAGGACGGGTAAAACAACAACAACAACAAAATAATCAGAGTCATAAAAGGGTTTTAACCGTCACAGAGTCATTCATCTGATGTCGAGCTGGAAAGGCTTGAACCGGCCGCCGATGGTAGCACAGCGTGGGCACTTCCTCCGAGCTCCAAGTTCTGCCATAAGCACCTCAACACATGCCGAACATAGGCCGCAAATGCATTCGGTACAGGCGTAGGAGCTCTTAAGCAGCGAAGCATTTTGGCAAGCTGCACAGTAAATCTGCGTGTTCTGCGACGATGAGTAGCTGGGCGAGGAATCGTTCAGACCACGGGATCCGATGTGGAAATTCTCGCCGCTCTCGCCACTCTCGACGGACGGAAAGGGATCAATACTGTCTTGATTGTACGAGGGTGGTGTCAAAGCTTGCTGTAACGGGGATGCTTGGTAGCTCCCAGGTTGAAATTGGTGAGAGAATGGTGGCAAGGACGCTCGATGAATTGATACTGGAGACTGCGGTACCTGCGATAGTGTTAGTGGCTTCGCCAGTCCCTGTAAGTATTTGCCGTTGCCAGGCTTACCGGAGTGCGATCATCCAAGTCGCCGGCAGCAGATGCAGCTTGGTCCGCAGCGTCGATCAAATCCTCCCATCGTTTACCAAAATCCGCCGATGGCTCTGCTGACAAGGCTTTGCGGTCGTTGGCAGGTCTGAATCGATCTTCGTTTTGGAAGCGCCGAATCCAATCAGCAGCAGATCCGCGCGAGCTCTTCTTTTTGTGGTTGGATTCGCGTCCACGCTTCGTTATGGATTGCTTTCGTGGACGGTTGGGACCTAATGGCCTCTGAAGGGGAGGGAGGGTGGAAGATCGGCCTGGAGGCGAATTGGCAAGCAGTGACGGAAGGATTTCGCGCTGTCGATTTACATTTGACGAATAAGGATCGCTTGTAATGTCGTTATTGGACAAATGCAGCGGGGGCAATTCAATTGATGTCCGGGGAATGCGGCGACCATCGGAATCTGAATAGTATCCCTAGTACAGCCAGGCGATAGTGGCCAAAAATGTCAGTCACCCTTATGGAGCCAAGCAATCGTGAGCACCAGAATGACTTACATCCACATCCACATCTTTCTCCGACTTGACGCCATGGAGCTCTGCTAGAGCTGCTGCGGCATTTGCAGCCCCAAGCCTTGAGCCACCGCCGCTCATGGTATATTCATCACTGTGGCGAGGGGTACCGGGGTTGCTGGAGCCATCGCGGTAGTAATTTCGTCGGTCATGGGCACCTGTGCGGTGGTGGGGATTAGCAACCTGCGGTCTGTCGCTTGTAAAATCAGGCAAGACAGAAGAGACAAACTCTGCGGGGTTGACGTTGGAGCTTGGTCAGCTCGATGTTCCGAAGGAGGGGAGTTGATCATGAGCAGGAAGCTTTCTTCTGTGGCAGGAAGCTTAGGAATATAATGCTCCGGGTGAGCGCGGCGAATGTGCTCCTGCATTGAGCGGTACCGTTTCTCCTAAACCAAGACAATACATGTTAGATGTGGAGAAATACGCAACCCAGAGCCAGAGGGGGGCACGTTTGAAGCTGAGGACGAGACGTTGGACGGAGTGTGCCTCAAAACGATGGCTGCTTGGCGTAGGTAATGAGGTTCACGGCACCCTCGGGATAGATTGCAACGACGGATCAGGATGGAACCAAGGCAGCGGGGAGTGAGTACTTACGCCAATGCATCGCTTGCGACAGCTTGAACCATCTTGATTGCGAAGCGGGCAGACAACCTCATTATTGGCGTCTGTGATTGAAAAGGACGATGTCAACGACGTTCGAGGCGGCATCTTGATTGACCCCACCATGCGCCTGGAGCAGGTTCGCCGTGGGGGAACAAAGAGAGTTGGTGCGAGAGAAGCCAAATAACTAGAGCTCTAAAGTCTGTCAATTGACAAAATAGAAACTATGCCAAGCTTTGGCATCGCAGGGTTATGAATAGATGATTCGAATCAAAGCTACTGCAGCTACCAATATCAGGCTTGCTGGGGGAAAATGCGCAGCAGACAGAGGCGGCAGTTTTTTTGGAGAGAGAGTCGACGTCAATGCAGAGCCAAGCCAGCAAGTCTGATGTCGATGAACTGCGTGATCGGAGCACTGCAACCGCTTGAAATGGCAACGGAATGAAGTATAATCAGAGATGGGAGATGATAAAAAAAAGTCTGAAAGGAAAAGAACCAATCCTGCGAAGGTTCAAGGCTCTCGTAGTAAGCTTTTGGTCGGCCAAAGCTGACCCTTCAGCAGCATGCAGCTTGTAAGAGTGGGCGTGAAAGCTGGAACGTGGATCGGATGTCTCAAGATAAAGCGAATATCGAAAGCAGGTAAATTGAACGTATGTCGGTGGCAATAGCCAAAGAATAGATGAATTGGCGGACCAAGTAGTATTTCCTTGGACGGTTGAGCGGTGTTGACAATGAAGTTGAGCTTGAGCCCACGGAGGCTCTGACCAGACAGATGCAGCTTCGGAATGCCGAAATGCAGTTGTGTAAAGTAACAATATCTGCAAAAGGAATCTTGGCGACTGGACTTTTAAATGTTGAAAAGCAGCCAGGCCCCGGATGAGCGTCAGGTAGTGGTAAACACACTCCCGGGGTTCGGTAGGTATGATAGTAGGAAATCAGCAGTTACCAGGTGGAAGAAGGTGAAGATGGCAGGTCGCAGGTCGCAGGTCGCAGATCACAAGTCCGTAAGTTGCAGGTTGCAGGTTGCAGGTTGTGGTTGTGGTTGTGGCTGCCAGGAAGGTTTGAGGAAGCTCCTCTCGGAGCAAGCAAGTATATGAGCTGCAACAACACTAGGCTGGGCTGGGAGGGCACCGGGGTCTGGCGAGAAGGGCGAGTAAGGAACTTTTAGAATATAATGAAGGGCAATTTGAGAGCAAGACGACATGGAGCTTGTGAGGGGAGGGGAGGAGAGCAACAAGCTGGGAGTAGCAGCTGAGAGCAAGCAGGTGGGGACGCTGATGAAGTCGACGTGCGATGGGCAATGGGCAATGGGCGATGGGCGATGGGCGATGAAGGAACTGCCCTGGCCCTCGGTCCCTGCCTGGAGGGGTGGTGGGCGATCTACTTCAGATGTGTCAATGGCAAATGCGATGGCTCCGCGCGCAGGCGAACTTTAGAAGATGGAGGTCGAAGCAGCGAGGGCCGGTCGAGGTGCCAAGTGGGAGCATTCAACATGGATCGAGGTGGGCGAGCTAGTCGTAGTGGCCGAGCTGCGAATGTCGACTGTCGTCCGCCGTCCGTCGACCTTCAAATGTCAACTTGTACTCCGTCAATAGCTTGGCCTGCTTGCACAGCTGCGGCCAGCCCGGCCCTGCGCTCTCGTCTCAGCGCCCCAGTGGCCAGCGTCCCGGCGTCTCAGCGTGAGGCTTGGGCCCGTCTGGTCGTCAAAGACCAGCGTCAGAGACCAGCCGGTGCCGACTGACCTTCTGACAAGTAGCGCCCCAATTAACGCGTGTAGTTCCGAGTTAGTGGGCAAAGCGCTGGAGGCTCGAGGTTTTCTCTCCAGATGTTACCAGACCGACTCCTTCGTTTGGCCCTCACCCCCCCGTTATGCTCGAGTAATGAAGGGGAGCTCCCGACGGCCAGCTGCGTCCATGTCTTCGATGCAGCCAGCTGCCCTCTTCAGGGTCAAGGAGGGAGACGGAGGGTCCAGATCCAAGCTGGGGACAGGAGGGTAGGTGTTGGGCTCATGTGGCCAATAGGAAGCTCCTTGATACCAAAGACCAGTAAAATGACCTGGTGCGTGGGCAGCAGGATGGGGTTGCGTGAGCTTTGCGAGCTTCACCCGGCCCGTCAGCCCAGAATCCGCCACAAGCTCATCTTCTCGCTGCCTTTGCCCTTGCGCGGAACCCGCTGGTGCAATCAATTCAAGACAAGACGGACAGGACGCTCTGATGAACCTTGTGGACGGTCAAGGCGTCCAGGAGGCGTCTGGCGCAAACACTTGAAGCGCCCTGAACACCAATGCTGGCAAATCGCAAACGTCTGCTCCGAGTGTACGTACAAATGGTGCAGCCCTCCTCCGTTCTGCTATTCATCAGCGCTACAATACGTACATATGTACGTCTAGAATTCCATCTAGTATTCCGTGCTCCGTACACTCGGACTGACTCGGACATGCTGATGGTGGCGGGTCCTGACGTCGAATTCCACGCCTAGTCCATTTGGAGCCGCCGAAAGCCATCAAAAGAATAAGTTTTGGTCCCTACCCATTATTCTCGAGTCCATGTTAGCCTCCCAGGCCGTTGGCCGCGCTGTCTTCCGCCTTCAACATCCTCGGCCACAAGTGGCTGCTGAGCGCATGGGTGAAGAAAATGGAGGGTTAGCAAGCATGAATAAATACCCCAGTTTGCCGAGCTCTCGATGGAGCTTGCCCTAGCTTCCTCTTCAAGAGCTGACGATCAGCTCCCCCAAGCTCCTTACCAGCTTCAGCGTCTACGGGTCCGTCGCACTGCTCCATCCCCAAGATGCATGTGGGCGGCAAATGACGGGCAGCAGTACATCATGTACCCTGTCAGTTCAGATTCTACGTCACAGGACGTTTAGACAAGCAGTACTACTAGTACTCCGTACTAATGCTGGAGCTGCGACTTTGTGGTGGCGACAATTGGTGGACCTGCGTGGGGCAAGGGCAGTTGAGAAAATATTGCATGTACGGAGTACGTAGAGCTCGGAGTTGTCCTGTGATGTGATGTGTACATATGTACATCTGGCAGCGTAAAGCATCTCGAGATTCAGTAGCGGAGTGAGAGAACCGAGGGCGGCAAAGAAGCCAACGGTTCAAGAGAATCGGCCAGCACGCGGTCAGACTTGTCGGGTCATGTTCTGTATCGTACTCGCGCACACTGCGCATGGTCTATTCACTGGCGGCTTTCATTGGGACCGCCATCTGAAGCGCGACGGCGCAGTTGATGCCAGCATTGACAACCTTTGTCAAAGAACCCGCAGTAGAGCGAATCCTCTGGTTCTCCGGTTGCTCCCAACCGCCCCTGCCAACCTTCACCATAGAAGTGTTCATGTGGACAAAGTCGACCCTGGTCAACTTCGAGAGGACCCTTTGCTGTCATGCAGAGACCGGAGACTTAGATGTGGTCCCAACGAATGATGGGCGAGCAGAGCCAAAGGAGCAGCTCTACTTCTCGTCTCTGGTGCCATGGTAAGCGGATACGGAGCCAAGCAGCTTCCGGTAATCGAGGACCACCATGGCATGGCATGCCTTTTTGGGCTTAAAGCAGGTCATCAACCGGCGGGTCCGACCAGACAGAATCGACAGCCAAAGGTCAAGGAGACCAACTTTTAACGGCTAAAGTACTTCCGGCTGGCTGGCGGTTGGTGCACAAGGGCAAGTCGATAGCCATCGGTTCCCTGGCTCGTCAGGCGTCGGTTTGGGCAGATTTCTCGAGTATTAAAGCTTCGCAGGCTGATGTATTTACGGTGACTGTTATCGGTGCTGACATCGCGTCGTACTTCTTGCCTGTTCTTCTCAGTCAGTGTTTCACCGCGACACAATGGCAATTACCCTCTACTTCTACGGAGTACCCCTGGATCATTATGAAGGAGGGATGGCTTGTCTCGAGTTCAACCCAATCGCTGCGGCGTTCCAGGGCGTCGGGATGGATGATGGATGGATGGGGTGGTGCAAGGGGCTGGGCTGGATGGATTGGGTTGAAGCTGCCAAGTTCAACTCGAGAGCTCAACGTTGCCAGTCACACTGTCCTGCAGTCGACCGCTGACATCACTTTTTCATCAATCGATAATACATCTAAGTAGTGCCTATATAGGTACCGCCAGACCTATGAGGCTATGCGGCTTGAGGCACCCAGTGGACCTCCCAGGGCCTTCAGTGCCTGCCAACATTGAACCATTCATGTTTTCTACTTAAAGTAGGCATGCTATCATTGATGTCTCCAGACGCCCATCGCTATTCTCACCGTGCTGTCGCATTCAATAACATTGAATTCGGAAGCATGGGCACAAGCTGCTGCTCTTTACGACGTCTGGAGGAGACCTGGGTCCAGTATAAAGTTGTTCCCTAAACTCAAGATGCTTTGGGTATGTTTCGGTGCTTGTCACCGCCGCCATTAATGATTTGTCCTCGTCAGCCAGAGGCAGTAAGTTACCTAACTTGGTTGTGAACCAAGCACCCTCGGTTGGTCTCTCTGCCAAGTACGGAGTACCCAGGCCAGGATACTAAGTAGATAAGCCCAGCTGACAGCTTTATCGCAAGTTGAACTGCCAGGCGGTGACCCCGCGCGTGCGACTTGTGGAGGGGGGGAGGATGCATGGGCCAGGGGGCCAAGGAGGGTCCTTGGTCGGAGCATTGAGACTGATGACACCAATCCAGCCCCTCCAGACCAGGCGTGCAGGTGGGGCATCTTTCGGGAACTCAAGTGGTTGTGCGACGTTCCTAAACTTGATCATTCCTTCCTAATCGCCGGCCTGGGATACGGCAATGAAGCCCAGGCGGTCAACTAGCGCAATTAATTGCACACATGCATTCGGGACGCCAGAGTTTGAGTCTGAATCCCTACATATTTTTGCCGTCAAATACATTTTCGTTGAGCAGATGCCAGTGCTGCAAATGTTGGTGCTGGGTCAGACAGCTAGAAGCGTTCTCGTAAGCCATCGCAACAACCAGCTCACACAACCTAATTTGCACTCGCCAGACTATCCATACATTCAGGTCTGACGGTACTGCACAATGATATCATTGTATATACTTTTGCATTTCCCCTGCTTGTTGACATTAACTCAACTTTGGGGGGGGGGGCAATGGAGTTCCTAGGACCAAGTAGGCCTGGGAGGGCGACTGGCATGTAGCTGACCAAAATGCAACTACCTACACTGGTATGTAAATTTGTTGCCGTGACATTTGAAGTTATTTTCTCGTCATCAGAGCCTCTTGTTGCAGCTCCCACGTTGAATTCCTTGGCTGTCGTGTTGCGCCTGTCTTTGATCGGATCATCAACATGAGGGCCGATTTGGGAAACACTTCAGGTGGCGCATCTCACGGCTGGCTCGAAATAGGACTCAAACGACCATTTGCAACAATTCAGGTGTTTGGTGGGTGGGCGAGTCTGATGAACGTTCTGAAGAGTGTTGACCATGGTTTTCCAGCGGTTCCAAACGCTATCTGTCTGTTCGGTGGCCGGATCGACCCTCTCATACCAATATACTGACAGAACTTGCTTCGAAGCACAGGATCTTGGCTGTACATAATACCAATTGTGAAACATTCTGCAATACCTTTATCAATGTTTCAGAGAAGTACGTTTTTGTTGACAGCCCAGGCAGTATGGACCAAATCTCGGACTCATAAGATCTGCCTACACGCAACTGTTATTCTCGGGCGCTTTCTCAGCCCTGACAAGAGGCTCCTTGGGCATCGAATCACGCCTACAAACCCCGAACATGGCGCTTAGCATTAGACAGCTCAATGGAGATGCATCGTTTTTGCTTACGTTCGAACCGGTTGAGTCTGGCCCCCCCGATGGTGCAAGTATGCCCGAACTGTTCCGAATTCTCCTCGATCCGTGGCTTGTAGGACCGTCAAATATCTTCCACTCCAAATTTTCTTCGACGACGCACGTTCAGGGAGCATGTGTCTCAACGTTGCGAGACCTACCTGAGCCTGATTTAGTCATTGTCAGTAACGGTCGCAGCGACCATTGCAATGAGGCTACTCTTCGGCAACTGGCTCCTCGCGGTACGAAGACGATTATATTAGCGGAGCCTACGGCTGCGAAACAGATCCGAAGCTGGAAGTATTTCGATGACAGGAAAATTCTGACCCTTCAGCGATGGCAGGACCCTCGACAAACCGGTCGAGACACCGTCATCCGAATACCAATACGCTCTGGTACCGCTGGAGGACACAAAGG